>NC_039517.1:8890600-9231924 GCF_003672135.1 Ooceraea biroi | reverse complement strand
TATGCATTGTCGTTTTTTCCTTCCTCTTTTTCCGTTTTTTGATTTTCATCGTTGACATCAACGTGTCGCACTGTCAGGCGATTCGAATCGCGCGAACATCACGCGATTTTCCAGCGTCCAACGAGCGTCCAGCAGCTTCGCTTGCGCCTGGGAATGGGATATAAATTTTCGACGAATGGACGATACAACTGGGAGGTAGGACAGCAAAAAAAATGGTAATTGCACTTCATCAGTGATAAACTCTACGTTTGCTAACAACTCCGCGTCACACGGCGAGTATCGAGGGAATCCTTCCCCGAGATTCACACATGTCGGACACTTTATTGGACGCTTTTGCAATTTATTCCATTTTTGTCATGCCCGACATAAGTTGTAACGCTGCATGGGGCGCGGTTTATATTTAAAAATTGAAATAAAGTTGCTTATGATTATCACGAAATGTGCACATGGAAAAACAAATAAAGATTTCATATTCGTGAGAGGAGAAATTTGAAAATTACTATTATATTGACTTGATAATTCTGATTTTGCGTTGAAAATGGCTCTGTGCGAGAAAATCTATGATATGCATGTTCAATTGATGATTGATATGCAAGTTCACATTTAAATGATATTTGATTTAATCGTATTTTGAATACATTACTGTACTTGATGCATTTAATGTGTGTGTGTGAATATGCGCGTAAATGAAGCCGCATGAAAGTGCTGTCGGTTAAATTAACTTGCATTTAAATGAAAAATCAGAATCGCGACGACCTTTCGAAAGTGTCGAATTCACGGTGGGACGGTAATCGGGACGAGTATGACCATGTCGATGCGTAATGAATACAAAGATAAATTATGCGATTTTCAATGAGCCGGTAAAATTTTAACGATTGCGACGATTGTCCACTCGTTGCGACGCGAACGCATTAAGCACGAATGTATGAATCGGCGACCACATCGTAATGCAGTGTGGGCATTATATCGTGCATTATTCCGCATATTATTGTCCGAGCCACGCCAATGAAAACCAGTGCCTAATGACCGGCACAAATCATTGACCGAGCATTGTCGCGCAACTGCGAGCTACATGCATGCGCGTGACAGGACAACGCGAAAAAGTTTGTCGCTCGCTCGTGAACTTGTCAGCAAGCTGATTGTTAAGCCCATTGCACGTGACGCAATTAATAATTGTAATAACACGGTTTGCTATTGTGCTCCAGATTTGTGCTCTATTCCGGCAGCACAATACCCTGCACATTTGAAAGAAAACCACGATAAAAGGCAGATACGGAAAAGTATACGCCGAAAAATATGACGGGACATAACAGCTTTTGTAACGCAAGCTAAAACATTATTATTTTAAATAAATACGTTTGGAATTTCTGTTTGTTCAGTTTTACGCGAGAAGCCAAGAGTTCATAATTATAATTATACGTGTGTTAAAAACGTAGATTCACGGAAATCAAACCTTTTCTCCTATGAAAACCTTCATTAATTTTTTTGCGGTAGTAAAACATGAAGTAACATAATATTAAAAACGTGAAATAGCGTAAAACAGATTGCGCGGCAGTATTTGGCAAGAAAAATAAATCTCGTCCGTTTTTCTTATGTGAATGACTTTTCGAGTTACCTAAAAGGAAATAGAATGCGAGTGGCGAGCGAGTGTAGCAGGTCTTAATAGAGTAAACGAGAATGGCGCACTCGTTTCACGGCATTTCTCTTCTTTTCACACGTAGTTTATATATTTGGGGAGAAAAATCGTGACCGGGATTTTTTCCTGTTTTGCGGCGGAAAAATGGGAGAAGCTTGCAGCGGAGCACCTATTATATTTTTGCGTGGCCAACAACGACAAGTTATTAAGTAATTATGCATGTACGCTATTAAGATGTCACGAAGTTTTATAAAATAGTTCGCACTCGTACCTCGGTAAAAATATTTTATGTTAACGTCAAGCTGTGATTTCTCCTACTCTACATACGGGACGTTAATTTGCAGAACTTTTAATGTTAATAATAAATGATTACAGATACTGTTGCGAATAAATAATTGCCACGAAACACGCGATGTTTTAAACGCTCAACGGATGCATAATGCAATTCAAAAAAACTCGGGATTGCATTTAAAATCGCTCAATATCTCGGCCTTTCCCACCAATTTCATTAAAATTTCGACGTCATCTGCTTCGAGTAATTACCGAGGAGTCAGTCTTCGCGGTACAGCGCTAGATCGCTTGCGGGTGAGAAAGAAGGAGAGGCGAGAGGGACCGAGAGTGTGCAAAAAGAAATACGGGGTTTGCTGTAGGAAGCAGGGAGCAGAGCAGGGTAGAACAGGATGGGATCCGGTATATACCGGACGTGCAGCGCAGCGCTCGTAATTGCGTTCGGCGACGACGACGGCAGCGTCGCTTTTAATTAATGCGACACACTTTTTTCCTCATCGCTGAAAAGTGCCACATCCTCGTAATCCACACCACGGCACCCTTGCGAGTCCGCGGCAACCCGATGGGGGTTCATTAAATAAATGGGAAAAAAAGAAGAATCCGCCGACCCTCGAATGCATTCCCGCTTGGCACTGATGCCCCCCCGCGCGCCCATCGGCTGCCCATGTCGTGAACTCCGCGTACTTCCGTTTACCCCGGCTTCGTGCGGCGCGAATTAACGGGGGTGAATGTGGTTGGAGGGTGCAACGAGCGCGTTTAGAAGCAGGGCAGTGCACTTTCAGGGCCGGCGCGTAATCGAGACTGTCTTGGACTGGCGTTTTGGAGAAGCTGTTTCACTTAACCGCGATCTTTATTTAAAGACTGAATAATGTATGAGTGTTCAAATTTGAAGCGACAAATGCGTACTGCGTATTGTATTATTTTATAAAATTAATCTTTTACAGATAGATTATTGTTTTTACAATCTTCCCCTTGTTTATATAAATTTTTCTTATTGAATTGTCGACAGTATATATTGACTAAGAGAATAAGTTTGGATATCAAGAAAGAGGAGGCACGAGGAAGATGGTCAACGCTCTGAGTGCGAGGGACGACCTGTCGTACCCTGCGGCAATTTCCGTCCTCGAATTGAAATGTTATTACGTTAGTGACACGTTCCGGTCCTCCTCGTCCCATTCTCGACGCTTTTATTTTCTGCCTACTGGCTTTCTCTTGCAAATGTGATTTTGGGACGAACACAAGAGAAGAGAAAACTAGAATGGAAGAAAAGAGCAATAGAATTGAAATCCATAGAAGGCTTTATCGTGCGTGAAATACTACAACAATACGTTCAAAATAAATACGTTAACAAATACGTTAGAGAAAAATAAATAAGATAAATTTATATAATTTACGATATCAATGCTAATACTTTTGATGAATCTCACTCGAATCTAATTTGAGTCTGCGAAAATTTCAATCAAGAGAGAGAGAAAGAGAAGCGGAGAAGGTGCAAAATAAGCTTGACGCGATTTGCAATCTAATCCGTCTTCGAGCGGGAAGAAAACAGGGAAAACGGAGCGAAACGTCGAGTCGTTAATCCCGGGCATGCAGTGCGGATCCCGTGCGGGGAACGACAGTCGCCGGAATCGAATTAAATCCTGGATATATACGATTTCCAGCGAGCATATCCTGGTCTGCGAATCGCCGGAGATCCGTTCGAGATTCTCCATCGTGAGTCGCGTGCAATCGGAAAAAGACAGCTCGATGTGCCATTCGCAGCGACGTAATTTATGCATGCATCTTCGTGCAAAGCTCACACTTTCGCGGTCCGCAATTCGCGTAGGAAATTTCAACGAATTATTCGTGCGAAATTATTTTGCTTTTTTAATTCAGCCCGCAATTCGATAAGCAGCACATTTCTAAAATATTCGAGATATGAAATAAAAATATTTTAAGAAATACAAAGTTTTGGAAATTCCATAATCAGAATGAAACACATGAGATCATTATTCGTAATTGCAAGCTTTAATTGTTTAATTAAACACTTGAATTGGTTTAACACGATAGTGCAAATAAAAGACCGCTGAAAATTACGTCATGTAAATTGCAAATTTGTAACGAGCAATTCGCCTCGAATTACGAATTAGTTTTGTGAAGATACATTTAATGATTTCGCGTTTCGACATGTTTCTTTGGTTATTATTCAGGTAGGGTTCCACGCTCCCCATGGAAAATCCCGGAGTTTAATTTCCATACTTATCGCCCGAGTAATCACTCGACTTCACGATCCACGACTTGCGGTGTATTCGCCGAGGCACCCTCTCTGTTAATTGGCGCTGTATTTTTTCCCTCCTGGTTTTTCACCATTCAACAAGACCATCTTGCGAGGCGTCACGATGTCTCGAGTCCGACGCACCCGCAAAGTGGAACGAGAAGAGAGAGAGAGAGAGAGAGAGAGAGAGCGAGAGAGAGAGAGAGAGAGAGAGAGAGAGAGAGAGAGAGAACGAAAAAAAGCGGCCAAGCTGTACGACAGTCTGGTGTTATGTCTTGAAAACAGGAACATTCCGGTGGTTTAATGCCGACAATGTCGTCCATCCCTGGTACGAGGGAGTGGGTCGACGCTACTATTCTTGTCTCCGTTCTCTGTTTCTTTTCCCGAGGACGATATAGAGAGAGACAGAAGCTAAAAAGAAAGGAGTGTCAATGGGAAGGAGAGAAATTGAAGCAAGGAGGTAACCATCCCGGATAGCGAATTTCTCGTAGTGAAAGGGAAACGAAGAAGAGAGACAGAAGTAAAAGACGATACCCCCCTCCCCCCTTGGGCATCAAGGAGAGGGAGGCTCTCGTGACTTTTATTGCAGTCCACCGTGTTAATCTCGAGCACCCATAAATTCATCCAGTGGGAATTGCTTCTTAACATCGCAGGCATTGCGCTAAGTTCCTCCTGTCGAAGTCTTAACTAACGTACGTGATCCCTTTGTTTTATTACCGACGGCGCCTGTCGGCCCGTATCGTGAATTACGATGCGAACAGTGCAATGATTTCGCGCGATCAGCACATCGCGAAATTGCGATTTATATTGTGTAACGGGAAATTGCAACACCCCCTCGCGCGATATAAATCATTCTCTTAAGTTAAATTTGTATGAACCATCAGATGTACCCATGTCATCAATTAGACTGTAAAATTATCTCCTTTTTATGGATGGAATGCAAAGAAGACGGAAAATAATTTACCGCGGCGATTCAGACGATGTCAACGACGAGGTTGACCGAAAGGAAGAAAACCGAAGGGAAAAAGCAAACTTTTAATCAGTCGGTCTCCCCATTATTCCGGCAACCATTACGATTCTTCGAGATTTCAACCTTCCTCTCGTATCCCCCCTGCTCCTCCCGTCGTCGTCTCGTCTGCCATCGTGGAATGGTACACTCGCCAAATTACATCATTGCTAATCCCTTCTGGAGACGTTAATTAGCTCTCGATTCCTACCACCATTGATCCCGCGACAACTCGGTAATTTGATTCTCGCTCGCGACGCGGTTTGCAACTTGCAAGCTGCGTTATTATGCGCGACATTCGAAACCCCGGATCAAAGAGGGGATTAATACGCACAGAGGTGTATTTCGAGGGTACGTTCAACGTATACACCAATAATAGAATAACGCATTGCGTTAATCAAATCGTCCAAATCAATTTCATCACCGTGACATCATCCAATTCGCGTATACTGACTCTGCAAAATGAGTTCGCCACTTTTCCTTCTCTCTCTCTCTCTCGTAACGATTAATTGTAGTATGAAAATTACGCAAGGGCATTTCTGCTCTATTTTTACGCTGTCAAAAGTATCGTTGATATTTTCGATTTAACTTTAATAACGGAATACATAAACAATATATAAAATACTTTTTGAGATACACCGAGTTCAGTTTCCGCAATTTTTGCGAGCGTTACTTCGCGAAATGCTCGACAAGCGAGACACAAAGTCGGAGTAGAATACGTCTTTGATGATGTTGTTACAGGTAGATCTCATGCGACGAAGACAAGAAAGAAATTGGATTTAACCTAGCCTCGAGGGCCTCGGCCGCTTCCGGTGGCCTCGTCAAGACCGTTTGAAATTCACGTTTCGCGGATTTTCGAGATAGCAAGTTTGAACGTGTCCCCTTGATTCCACGACAGGATTTTTGCGGGAGGCCTCCGGGCGAAACCGCGTCGCGCGGAAAGAGTACGGTCCCGTCGCTCGTGTGCACACGCAGATATGACCGAGCGCACGAGCTCAGCTGCTCCTCTACGCGGTGCAATTTACATGGTCGTCCCTGTTTTGAAGCCCGCCGGTGGTTTCCGTCGTTTATAGCCTTTCACGCGACCGCGAAAACCCGACCCACATTTCCCGCTGCTGTATCGCTCGCACAGCCGACCCCAAAAATTGAAAATTATTCTCGCCGAATGGAAATTAATCGCGTTAGTGGTTTCATTTCGAATTGCTAAATATCAATGAGGTAAACAGAAACAAGACTTTTTCCTTTTATTCATTTACGGAACCAAAATTATATAACCAAATTTTAAGACTTAGTTATATAATGAGATCCTAATACTGAATGTGCAAAAAAAGTCATCATTAAACTACAGCTAGACAGAGAGTGAAACATGCTGAACAATATATTATTTAAGTACGGTTGCAAAAACGAGGATGGCGCGTAACCGAACGAAATTTCTTGTTCCGAGTATCCGCGGTGGACGCAGGACGAGCGGCAAAGAATTAGCTGTAAATCGAAACGGCGCCGGAAACACGTGTCCAAAGTAGCTTGAAGCAGGAAGCGAGGTCTTTCCTTTGAATGCGCTTAATTGCAAGGACAGTTTCGTTACCAGACCGGGCGAGTCGAGCCAGGCAGACTGACGAGAAGCGCGGAAATGATTAACGACAAAAGGAGGGTCCGTTGGATCTCCGGAAACGGACTGGAGGACGCACGAGAAAAAAGGACTGAATCTCGAATCCAACAAAACGGCTGGGCAGAGGAGCCGGTAATTACCCGATAAAATTCTTCCGCGCGACTAAGAAAGGAAGATTCACCCTCGTTATACTCGTTATCGTTAAACGACCCGTTTGTTCTTATAGTACCTATAAATCAAATCTTTATAATCCTTTCAACCCTACTTTCATGGTCTAACAATGGCGCGCTGAGAGCTGTTATATACAATGTAACTCGAATTTTGCGTTTTCAAAAATCGACCATTTCAGGCATTGTCATTTAAAAATGTTAGATAAAACATATTTTCTTTAATCGCGTCAATCTGTAATTTATGTTGAACAGATCCAATTCATAATTCTCTTTACCGTGGTTAATACGTATTTGTTTCGAGTAACTGGATATCAGAGGCGGGAAGGAGTGCCGTTAACGCGACACCGAAAATGCGTTCAACAAGCGCGCGTTTATTCGCGCGACGCTCTTCATTAATCGCGATTAACGCGGAATAATAGCGTCAACGTCAGCGAAACGAGCGCGATCGATAACGAAAAATAATTTAGCGCGCCAGGGCGAACTGGGTCATTGATTCGCTTTGCGTTAGTTGTCGGGTAAGTACCCGATAACCGAATTTAACCCCGACGGGTTCCGTAATAACGGATAAGTAAATCCATTAGTCGCGCTACCATAGTAACGCATAAATTCGTGATCCCCTCGAATGCGCCGATAGCGATTCTTCCAGTGTAATCGATTATCTTTCCCTCCCTTGCATCGCGTGATCATATGATGCTTTTCGATGCGCACGGATATATTTCAGGGGCTGATCGCGATATAAATTATTTGCAGAGGAAATGGCTTCTCAATTAACAGCGAAATATGTTCGAGCGGTCATCGTGTAGGAAAAATCGACGTGCAAAAGCTGAGTGACGTTGCCGTCATCCAGTTTTCCGTAAGAACGCGAATTGCAGATTACCTCGCCGCATGGTGTCGCGAGACAGATGATGAGGGTGGATGAACGCCATTGATTCCGGGTCGGCCTGACGCAACAAACAGAAAATAAATAATACCGGACAGCATTGTTCCCGCTGGAATCCCTTTCGGTCCCGTTTCATCCGCACGTCGCTGCGGGATCATTCGCTCCATTGTCGAGTTTCGTGAACCTCCGTCTCTCGTTCTCCTCATTTCCTTCCCTCCTTATTCTACCGCGGCAGTAGCACCCCGCCTCATCCGGTTTTTTATTGTCTCACTTCGAACGACGCGTGTATTTTTCAGTCGGAATTTAAAGAGAGAAATACCGGGAGAAAGAAAGAAAGAGAGTCACAACAGATTGCAGCGTCTACTTGTCTGGAGGAAAGGGCATCTGCATTATTCGTCGCGTTCGCGATACATTAAAGTTTCGCTGCGGGCTAACTGCTGACGCGACGGAAATTTACACCGGTGCACATAAGAGCTTGATTCGCCGAGAAAATATAATATTGAAAAATACTTGAGAGAAAACGGATAAAATATCGAGAATAACTGAAAAATATCGAGATTAATTAATAATTAGCATAAATGCTTGTCTGCTCGTCCCGCTATTAAATTAATGCTTCGTCTCATTTTTATAAAAAGACTATATGTCCTACGATGCAAAAATGTTTTATTCTTCATCTCGCACCGATCATTCCCCGTTTTGTATTTTGCCATGTTACTCGACTCAACGAAAAATATTTCTATCAATCGTATGTCACTCACTCGCTCGTCCCTTCCCGTATCGTCTATATTTTATCGTCCCTTGAGCAGGAACGACGAGGGCCGATCCGCGCGACAGATTGAAACGTTTATTCGAAAGGGTGGGTGCGTAACGGCGTGCCGGTCGCGATTTATCACGCGTGCCGACGAGAAGATATACCTTCTCGGCGAGCAAATGAATACGAAAACTAATTTTCGATGGCCATCTCGGGGCGCTGATTCGGCTTCGTTTTTCAATTTTCCCCGCGCGACGTATAATCGTGAAATATGATTATTCCGTCTCGCGCAGATTATTTTTAACGCCCGGCGCCCATCTTCGATCCCCCGCACCCGTTGCATCCGCACCCGTCAGAGATCGACGTACGATCGATCGATCGGTGCAGTCGGGATCGCCGAGGCGATCCAATCACGCTGGCTTTGGAGCGGCAATCCAGCGGGTTGATTGAAATATCCGGCGCTCACGCGTTCGGTTTTTCCACGACGAATTTTCACCATCCGCGAATTGTTTCCGCAATTTCCCACGCGCTTCCCGGATCGGCTCGCGAATACCCCGTTTTTATGATCGACGAAAAATGTAACTTTTCGCACGCAGCGTGCGCTTGCACGCTTTGTGATGACAGCTGCTAATCCGATCGGACTCGTGCTTAATCGCATCTGTCGATCTTTTATGTTCTCTTTTTTCTTTCCTGTGCTCTGTTTCTCGCAAATATATATTTAAATTCAGTGGAATCAATTGATAATCGTTGACAATAGATACATAACTGACGTGTCTGTTCGACATCGTGATGTAACTTGAATATCTATTCATCGAGGCTTTATCGAATTTCGGCGGTATTTCGATATAGCATGCAAGTTTACAGCCGTAACGGAGGATGGTTCAATGATCGACATGGGTAGGTTCGTGAATCCGATAGAATTTCGCCAAAACTCTCAGTCAGACCTGGCAGTTCCTCGAAGCACTTCGCGAAGTTCGACCACTTTGCTGCCAGACGACAAGCGATCGCACCGATTTTACTCGCGATAATAGACTTTTAAGCTGTCGATATACTCTGCTAGAACGTACATAGTGAAATGGATGGCAGTGATATCCCAATTAAGGTTGCCTAACTAAATCCGCGTAGCGTGTTTCTACGTAGACCGTAATTTCGTCGTCGCGAGTGATTTACTCGCGGCGCGTCACGCGAGTTTAGCGAAATCTGCAGTTTAGCATTCGTATCACGTACCTATACTTCATAAATTAATTGCACGACTAACAGAAATCGCGTTATGATTCGAAGCGATTTAATTTTCGCCGTGCGGAATTCTTTTCGCATATGATTAATATTTAACATTTCATTACAATTATTGGAAGCGGGGAAAATATAAAATTAACGATTGGTTATTCGCTAACCGTTAAATGCACGAAATATCGCGTTACTAAAATAATTATAGCAGAAATTAAAGTTATAATAAATAAAAATAACGAGAGATAACGATTATTCGGTATGCGGAATATCGATTCGCACACACGTACATTACACTCTGCGATTAAAAGCCATTAAATTTCCCGCGTGGATGACCGCAAATTAACTATCCGGTACATTCATTTCTAATAATACACTCCGTAAGCCGATAGTGACATCGATAATGCTAAGCCGGATAAATGATCGGTGAAGTCCCTTCTCCTATTGCCATAGAGGCAACCGTTACGTCGATGATGCGATAGGAGTAAATTATCCGCGGATTAAGAGAGTCGCCCACGTGTAAAGACGGATCGCCTATTTCTAAAGGGATCTACCGACAGAGTAGGACAATACTCCATTTTTCCGGACGACCGTTACCGAACAAGCGGGATCGAGCCGCGGGGCGATTTATTAAGATCCCCGACGGGTCTCCCCGGGGCGGAAAGTAAACCGGAGCTGGAAAACGGAGCGGAGGCGGGCTGACCGGAAGAACAGCCAAGAAGGATGACCGAAGGCGCGCAGCTTTTCTAAGGACCTTAACGTTCTTCAGGCTCGAAATTGTGTCGGTCACCTTCTCAAGAAGCCACAAGATATCAAATCATCTCTTCCCGAGAGCGACGGAAATAAATGTCATACGTATCCGTAAACATACTTCACCGCCGCGGGAATTTTGCCGGGAGTATAATAAAAAGGAAGAAACGGGAATTCCGGAAGAATTTCGCGCGGCACCTCGCGTGAGTCGGATGAATTTTCGAGATGTGGAGAACATCGCCGTAATAATTTCTCATTTACCTCTCGCCCCCGTATTAACGTTACCCACCGTTAAATTCCTCCGCGATATAGAATTACTCGCAGTTCGCGAATTACCAGCGCCCGCTATTTTCCCCCTCCGACATTTAGCTCTCGTCGTCCCGTAACGACTACAACGGAATAAATGATTTTATGAGTTACTCGGAAGTCGGTTCGCAGTCGCGCTTTGTGCGCGATTTAAACTCGCGTCGAGAAGGATCGTTTGTCAAACGCTAATTTACACGTCGAGTTTACGTCCGCTGCAATCAATTGCGTAATTCCGCGATTCGTGTGTTGCCGTCGTCGCGATTTTTGCAATTTCTTTCTCCATCGCAACACGAATTTATCATCACGCGTATGCACGACAACTCGAGAAAAAAAGAAAGAGAGAGAGAAAGAGAGAAAGAAAGAGAGGGAGAGAGAGCACAGATACTGATATGCAAAGCTAATTTCTGTGTGTGAGAAGGTATGTTGAAAATAAAAATCTCGCGTAATCAAACTTGTGTTAATATGACGCTTCCCCATCAAACTCTAAATTCACTCTAGATTCTCGAACGAGGAAATATTTGTTTTTCCTCCGAGGATAGCTCGCGGAGCAGATCGTACGTGTGCGGATCGACGAGCAAATCGCTCGTCAAATGAAAAACGGGGAATATTACCGGGTTCAGCCGGCGAGCATATTTACCCGCGCACGTAATCACGGATTCCGCGCCGCTCACTTCTGCCAACGCACGGCTACTTTCACGATGTCGTCACGACCGCGCGTATTGCCCATTAATGTGAACTACGGCCTGGCCATTACGCTGGAATGCACGCTTTCGAAATAAAAGACAACGGATCGCGGCGCGCGTACACCCACGACACGCGTCGGCGTCGTGAGATCGCGGGTACAAACGCGCGCGGGCTCCGATCCGTTTGTTGGTGTTGGACAAACCTTCGGCTCGAATAAAAATGCGGTAGGCGTGTTCGCTTGCTCTCAATCGTGTTACGGTTTCGACATCCGTTGAAACGTTCAAACATATCAAACAATATCGTTTAGCAATTGTTACGATAAAACTTTGGTTCGATGGACACGCCGCGGCGCGCCGCTTGGGTAGCCACTTTGTCTCTACCAATCGTTTTATCGAATTAGATATCGAATCGCAATATCTCGCAGGCCATTTCAGGCTTGGTAAAAGTATCACAGTACTTACCCAAGAAGACGTTCTCGTCGATCTCGTCGGCGTGCAGATCAAGATCGAGCTCGGGCGCCCCATTGCTGCCGGGAGCCTGGTGGCTCCTCTTTGCCAGGTCCATCAGCTCCAGGAAGTCGTCTCGCAGCTCGAGGCGGCCTGCGGCCAGAAGCTCGGCCAGCAGGGTCAAGTAAGGTGAGGTCAATATGCGCGGGGTGGTAGCACGCAGGCAACCGGGTAACCAGAGTCCTGGGACACCGCACGGAACCACTGGTACCGCTCCGGCACTGACGAAGCCACCGCTCAGGAGTTCGCCGCACAACATAGATGCCGCGATGACCTCAGCTCCTCCCTCGTGACCTTGGTACCGCCTCGATGTCGACTATCTGTAAGCCACAAGGCCGATTAGTACAGAACGAATCGAGCGAGAGAATCATCTTCGGACGAGAGAATTATAATCGCGAAATGTCTTGGGTTTTTCAAAGATTAGCGACAGTAGACAGTATTGCGCGACATTTTACAATGAAAATACTCGAGAGATTGAGTTCTACGAGAATCACCAGATTTAAGAAAGTCCTTGGCTTTAAACGACAGAAGTGAGTCAAGGCTGCAGCAAGATTTATTGCGCAAAGAAATTTAAGAGATTAAGACAGAATTGAATTAAGCCAATGTCGCATACATATATTAACAATAAGAAATCGTCTGTTGATTACATCTTAAATGTTAAACGATCATGAAATTCCTCATAACTCTAACGTAGAGACGTAAATCTCCTCACGTCAGTCAGAGAGTTTCCTCTCGTAAAGCGAAGTTCCGCGAAACGCAAGTACAGACCCGGTGCATTATGGAGTTCAACTTTGTTTACGCATCTTTCTTCCATTCAGCGCCGCGAACTTCGCGGACCCACGCGCGCGCGCGCGCAAGGTTCCCTTCATTAACACACCTATTTATCCCGACGACGCAAATCTTCGCGACTAACACAGCTGAAAGAAACTTTCCGGCTGCTCGCGTCAGTCAGTTTCTTTTCGTGGAAAATTTACGCGTGCGGGGAATACATATGTATTTCCACGAGATTCGGAAGTCCCATTGGCAGTCTGGGACTTCATGAAGTTTGTTATGACAGGATGCGCGTCCCCCTCCCGTCATCCCTGCACCCCCGTGAATTTCACGGGACACCCTCGTCTCGTTAACGCGCGCGTATTCCGCCGCCGGATTTCGCGCTGTCGAAGTCGTCGCGAAGCTGCATTAAATATACAATTTCGTGGACGGGTATGAAAGCCGTGGGGGGGAATATAATAGCCGCGACGGAGAACGAATTTTCGAGTCCGACTGCAGTAACAAAGGAGTCTGTCGGATAATACCGAACGCGAAGCGACCGTGGAACAATACGATCTCTCGCAGCCGGGCAAATGCGCACAATTATCGTGAAATATACGCAAATTAATCCCACCCACGAACGAGCGGGCAGACTCCGATGAAATACGAACCGAATAGAGTAACAAGCGGGCGGTGGTCGCCGAGAGATACGGGGATAACGGGTGTTTGAAAGCGACGGTGTCTGGACAATTAAATCGACAGGGCGATTCGGTTCGATTGACTGGGATCTATCGAGCCAAGTTTGCCGATTCAATTACTGCGACTTGCTCCAGATCTAATCGTTATCTGGAGTGGTAGCCTTCTAACGTATGCAGCTCGTAACATATGTCGCATTCGTAAAAATTTGTCCCAAGTTCTTTGTGAATTCAATATTTTAAACACTCACGTATTTAACTTGACTAGAAGCTTGACTGTAAACTCGAAGCAGGACAGTAATCGTCATGAAACCTCTTTTTGCTAAGCAGTGTACTGGCTATTAATAATTCCTAGCACATAAGATGTATGAATCATTTCAAATAGCTGAGATATTTTAAATCGCGGCAATAGAAGAAAATATTTTTCAAATCTATCACTATATATTCTAAAGATTGTCCGTTCATGTATCTTTCTAGGAGGTCAGTATCCAAACGATTAAGCACGCACCATTTTTTCACACGTTTGCTAACCGATGAACAACGTGAATACCCGCGGAAAAATTGCACGCACGCATGCACACACGATACATCCAGATCGCGAGGTTTCCGCGGATATTCTTCGGAGGATACGCGGACACGCTCGATCGCGGGCGCCGGCGATGCGGCACTGAACCGACGCAAATGGAGCGTGACAGTCGGAAAACCGGAAGTGATCCAATGGGAGGAGAGGTATTCCCGTGGAGCCGGCCACTCCGTGCGATGCATGACGTCAGACTTGGCGCGGGTGTGAATGCATCGAGTGATCTCACGGCGACAAGGCTGTGATAAGTGCCCGATGCACCCGGTGTGCCGTGATGACAAATGGCAGGCGGGAGCTGGCTTTCATCAGGGTTTCACCAGACCAGAGATAAATCCGGTTTTGTCTTCGAGCGTCATAAATTAATGGTTCTTAGCAGCCAGAGAGAAAATAATTAAAGAGGAGATGTGACGGGAGCTGTGGTACGGGCTCGATTGTGTGTTTCGAAGTTTCAGCGGTAAAAGACTTCTCCAATATTTTACAAGTCAAGAGGAACATTCAAAGACACACATTCATCTCTGAGAATCATCAATTTTACATGAAAGCGCGGATGCTTCGATTCAAACTCGTTCAATAAGAATATAACTTTTATTAATAAACTTTTATTAATGAAGGAACGATCGATCGAAAGGCACATCAAATTGAAATCCCATCGTCAATGGGAATATGTTTCGAAAGGCTAGAGGAGTTCTATTCACATCGAGGAGAATGCATTATCACGCACAGGAGCTACGTTCCTGGCCATGCAGATGCAGACGTCTCCTTCGTGGATCGTCTGAGTCGTACGTGGCAAGACACAAGCATGCTAAAACATCTCGTCCGTTAATCCGATCGCCTACGCGTAAATTCCCATCGTGCACGTACGTGATTACGTTCTATGCGCGCGGCTGGAGATCACGTCGCGGGAAATTACCGCGAACTTCGGCATCTCCGAAATGCCGCGGATCGGAATTCGACGGGTAGGCGACATCCGGGCCCTATCCTTCATGGAGATCGAAGGATCCCGCGTGCGACACCAACGATAAACATGACGGAATTATCTCCGCGGAATCCTTCGAGGGGATATTCGTTACCGTAACCGGTATAATGCTCGCGGCTTATGAGGCTGGGAGGATTCCGCGCGCGTCACCGCCGTCGTGGAAATTACTCGGGGAATGGCAGATATGTAGCGTTATTTGTGCAGCACATGACCGGAATTCGTCTGCGATATTACATCGTAATTTAGAGTTCTTCTATCGTCCTCGCGCGACAGCGCGCGCCATCGTTTGTACTTTGCGAATCTATTGCTGTGAACGCGAGAAAGTGGGACGGATCCGAGCAATGGTGGATTCAACTCCGCGATCTCGGTCTGCGTTTTTCTCGAAAAACGTATTTCAAAAAAATTAGACAGGACTCTCGCCTTAATCCGCGGATGCGTGATGTATTTCATAAGAAAATTGCGACGCGACTTGTTGGCTGCACGTGTGCGGAATGTAACCGTGGAAAAATCACCGTGGATTTCTATAAGAAAAAGAATCATCTTCTTTCCTCTTCTTTCTAGATCCCTTCAGATCCTGTGCCACGGAGAACGATCATAGTTCTGGGACGCGCGAAATCGAAGCTGCATAATTTTCTGGTTCACGGAGCGGGCGATCGATCTGATGAATTGTGTCGGATACGTCGTGAATGTACGAGGGAGACACTGCACACGCGTGATTTAAGGGGTGGTTAAGACAGATTCGGGACATCTCGGTCTCACATAGCACATCCACGTGTTTGAGTATTTTGCATCTCCATAAAGCTCGCTAAAAGAGATGGACTCTTTTAAGCGAATATATCGACATTGAATCAACGAGTTTATCATAATAATTGCATTTGATAGTTATGGGACACGCTGCGTATTATGCACTTCCATCAAATGCGATCCAATATTTGGTAATATTCGTGAAATACGTGTTTTCCCGCGCCACACATTCAGTAAAATCCGGTACTTTCAATCATCGATATTAAATACCGGTTCGATTCCGGATTCCTGATAACGAGTATCGAATTGGTTAGCATCGTCGTGGCGAGCGCAAATATTAGCAATACATTTCCGTTTGTCAATACATCGCGATATTTGCGCGTATTGCGGCAGTGAATACGCATCCATACGCGATGCATGACAATTAACGCTCGCAGATTTCTTTGTTTATCCGATCTGATATGTTGTTTCACGTCTATGGCCTAAAAATCCTTAAAATCATTCAACAAATTGATTATTTAGTTTGGTGCATAAACATTGTGCGCAAATAAAAACAAAATTCATGGTTGGTAGTATAACGTCAAAATTGAAAATTTTAACGAAAAACATACAAGGTAATAAAGAAATATAAAAACCAACCGAATAAAAATTAAATCTTATAATTTCTTTCAGTTAATTGGGAGAGATATTAGAATCGTGTCTCTCAAATGCTCGTTAAGCTAATCCGGCGCGAGTAACGGGGAGGATACGATAAATAAATTCACGTGTACGTACCGTTAAGCGGAAGCCGTAATTACATTCGTAAAGACCGGGTGTGCACCCGAGTTAAAATTCTCGCCCCCTCGTTACTCGCACGCGATTCACATGAACACTGGATCGAATTCGCGAGTAGTTTTGCGCAGAATTGCGCTATTATCAGGTAAGATAAATCACGATCCAGGCAGAAGTACCGCGATACCGGTACTGGCAACTTTCCGGACAACGCAAAGCGGGGAGGTGAGAGGGACGGTTAGAAGAAGGCAGTCGACAGCAGAGGCGGCAGACAAACGGGCGCCACGATGACTATCCCCGCGCTCGTCATCATCGTCGTCGTCGACATCGTCCATCCTCCTCACTTACTCGAAACTGGAACGATCTGCCCTTTCACCCCGCTGTCAAATGCCCGCGCAAAACGTACGGCTATTCGGCACGAGACACTGTTCCGCCGCGCCATGACCATTCATAAAGCGGTCTTAAACGCCATCCTTAATCGCCTCACGAAACCGGGTCGTGATTTGTGGGTCCGCGGCCACGGATCCTGTCTAGTCCTGTCTGAAAATTTCACGACGCGTGGAATTCGGGGAACGTGAAATATCTCGCGGCTGTGAACCCGGAACCGTGGTCAGCGGATTAACCACGACTCCTGTATTGTTCCCGAAACGTGGTTTTGCCACCCTCGACGAAGATAATATTAAACAATGAGTCTTCCGCTGGAAGAAATTTTGATCGAGACGTTTATGCCTTTACGTGTTATCGATACACCGTTAGACTTTCCAAAAGGGTTACGCGGGTCGCGTAAGACTAACGGAAAGTCTAATGGAAAGTGTGGATTATAGCGGAGTTTCCGCTAACACTCAAGTACTCGCGTGAATTTTCATGAGCTCAGCTTTCGTACGGCGTTGTTTATCTTACAGTTGTACACGTAAGTTATTCCATCTTATCTGATTTTCTCTTCTTATACGGATACTTTGATAGTCTGATATGAAACCAAACACGATACTTGCCATAACGTCAAACTTTCCTTCTTTGACATCAAAATGATAAACTTTAGCTGAGTTTTAATTTTGAGGTAACACTTGACACCTTCAAGTTCTGTTCACCCTCCGCTAATCCGCGCGAAGGGTGCATTTCACGCGGGCCTTCTCGCCGATTTTCGCAACACTCTCGCGATTAACATCAAGAGGAAGTGGCATGCACCAAGGGCGCGGGCTCACAACTGCGGGCAAGTCCTCGAGCACGTACACGCGAATCCTGCAGGATCGTTTCCACCCTCGGCGTCTGGGTAAACATCATCGCCGCATCGTTACCGGCTGCAATCTCGGTCGTAGCCGCGAGAAAATCTGGGTGCGAGACTCGATATCACCTGGCTGCGGAAAATCGCGAGCCACGGCGAAGGCTTATGAATGGTAAACCTGTGCCAGATGGATCGCGCGATATCGTCGCTTCGGGAAGCCCACAATACCGGTGGTGGGCTCCACGATGAATTCCATTTAAATCCTCACGGTGCACGATAGCGCGCGAAAGGGATGCGAGATGATAATCAAGATGAAATTGTCGGAAGCGAAATGTGTATAAAGGGCGAATAGTGGACAAAGGGCGATATTCGGTGATCGTTCAATTAAAACTAAAATTTCATTTAATGTGAATTTTATTTTGTTTGAACGCATTAATGATTTTTTAATCAGTTTAATTTGTTGAGGGTCGCTCTTATTATTGGCTGGCAAAGACGAAACTTCGGTCATCATCGACAAATGCAAATTTAATCAGATAGAGAGATGTTTTATAATGTAGACGTTTTAAAAAAATTATTTAGTACTCTAGTAAATAGTTACAACAAATACATTTTATGAAAATGTAGAGATACAAAATATATCAAGTTAATTTTTATCATTTATAATTTTTAACAAATTTGAAGACTCGCTTGTGCGTAGAGTGTAACTTTGTAATCACAATTTAATTCTTCCTTTCTCTCTTATTGATAAATTTATGCATTGCGGCGTATAAATTAAATTCCAAACGAATACATGATAATACTTTGCATCAATATTTATAAATAGTGTTTATTTATTACTTTTGAATTAACAAAAATTGCATTGCACCGATCAAAGTTCACACGAAGCGCATTATGGCATAATGGTTTAATATGATATTAAATATTCAGAAATATTGTTGTACGTTTACTTTTCCGACCTCTCGTTTAGTTTGAACTTTTAATTGCGTTTTTACTGCTGCCCCGTCGGGCTAATTCACTCTACCCTCGCGTTCCTGAATTATTCCCGAAGCAAAAATTATTACGCGTTAATTCTAGCTGTAGTTTGCTATTAAACGCGAAGCTATTTATTCTACAATTTTGCGTGCACGTGCATTAATTAATCATGTCTAATCTCGATGTTGCAACATTATTACCCCGTAATAAACACATCGCAATAATAATTCCACGCAATATCCACGCAAAACATTTATGCGTTACTGTTAGTTAGATAGTTGATTTCTCGCTCAAGTTACCCGAATCATAATTCTACACAAATAGCAACGAACGCGGGAAGGTAAGAATATCCGACGTCGCTCAAGAAAGTGGACGGGACGTGCCGGTGGAGATCTTGGACGAATTTTTCACCCCCAGGGCACCCCGTTGATTACATTAGGGGTAAGAGGGGTCTTCCTCCTCCTCAAGTTGCAGCGAACCGACGGAATCTTCCAAATCGAAGTGCCGGCTCTCCGCCGACGAGAATCTCGTCATTAAGATTTTTGATTTGAATGCAAATGGCTAGTTTCCCCCATCTCGCTACTCACCCTTCGGCGGATGTCTCTGTGGAAAATGGACAAGTTCACTGTGTTCCGACAAAGCATTCTGGGTTACACTCGAGACCGACGTTCCGTAAAACGCGCGCGCGCGTTACTTGCTCGCCATAAGAGGGATTCTTTTTTGTTTAGCGTATACTTTCAGAAACGCGCGCGCGTGCAAATTGATCCTATTTACCTTTCGTACCTTACCGAGAAGGCGCCTCATAAAACGAGAGGATTTCGTAATATTTCTCTTTTCTCTTCGTACATACAGCGCAAAGGCGCTACTGCGACCCCACCGCAACCTATAAAACCCGCCGATTTTCTATTACTTCAGACCAAAAATCTTGCCATCATTGAGACGCGATTTTCGCTGCTCTCCGTCTCGTCCTAGCTTACGTCTACTTCTACGTTTTTATTTCTACGTGATAATTATAAATCTACAAATCCGTAATTATTTCGCGTTTTGCAGCCTCATCCTCGCATTCACGAACCAACGATTTTCATCGATTTGATCGAACGATCGTACGCGACTTTACGTAACTCGGAATAATTCGTCGCAAGGGACGTTTTTCATCACCGTTTCCGTATCCCGTGCGACCCCGGCAGGCAGCAGACGTCGTTAAAGTTTCAACCATCCGGGGATGGAACGCGGTGGTACGCGGAGTGCCCTAAGTTAAAATGGAGCTCGTCGTGTGCATCACGCCGCGGCCCAGGTAAGGCGAGACGTAATTTACTGGTTTCTGCTTGTTACACCGACCGCACGTCGACGTGTCGCCGGCGTTTGCTCGTAAAGCCGACAAACTCGACGTAATTTTATCCCGTCTCCGGATACGCCACCACATGTACATACAACTCCCGTACCCGGCTCTCGTAGTGGCCTTCGCCCTTCGGCCAAATGAGATTTTACTCGACGCGGACGACGACGCAGGTTCCATAGGACACGCAATGCTCTGCGGGATCAGAATAGAACAGTTTATGTAATCTGACACGGTGATCTTGTCCTCCTCTTCTCGTGGTTAACCCTTATCCGCACACAGGCAAAGTCTTGAGGATATCCATTCTTTCGCTATATAAAGGGGGAAACTATCGGGTTCATGTCCCTCCCCGGCTCCTGCGGGGGATCCTCCTATCTTTAATTCAGCTAATCTACATTTAATCGGCGTTCCTCAGAGATTTTTATTAAACGATTCTGTTTATTCCCTACTAGTTGACGCTAACATCGAGCAATTCGGCTCGGGATGGCTGATCTATTTGGAAGACGACATGTCGCAAGATCATTCTGTGTAGCGACGAATATAATTAATATCTTTTTCTAATAACAATAACTTTGGAAAATATCAGAGCAAGTAATATCATAAAATGTGTGTGAGAAATAATACAGGAGGGTCAAAGCCGAGGATCTCGCAGTTACGTGAGCAAATCGATACTCAGCCAACACGTGCACGACCATCCAGCTGAAAGTATCGAATTTCACGGCAGAGATATGGAATTAATATAAACAATAGTACCCATCATGCGCGCGCGCGCGCGGAAATATGTGAGTGTACAGGTATCGGCCATCAACGAATCGCAGATTACATGGAAATGGCTTTTGATACCGCAATAGAGCTCGGCAATCGGATTTGCGAGTGAGTCGAGGTTATCCCTCGAAAGGAGAATTTACATGAGGATTTACACGGTTTGCTAGAGACGGTTGCAGGGAGCGGGAAGGGCGGTGTGGGGGAGGGCCGATTGTACGAAGGCGGTAGCTGGCTCCCAATATAAATTCAAATGTATTTGACGCATCATCGAACGACGCTCCGACAGAGAGTTACCGGCGTTCCATTCCGTGCGTGAATTTCTGTTTTCGCGTAAATTTCATTTTTCGCGACGAAACGAAGCTTCATCGCCTACGGAAAAATACCAATCGCGAAATAACCGAGGCTTGTCAGTAATACCGAGTGTAATTGCACAATCGCAAAAAATATACGAAAAACGTTGATAGTTGCTTTAGGTATAAATACGATATAAAATATGAAAAAATGATCGTTAGGCGACTAGATAATTTTGCTATGCTCCTAATATCGTTTCCACATCGTCTTTAACGACACGGCAATTTTTCCTTGCCCTCCTCTTTACAACAGCATAATTTGCAAGATTCCGTTCGCGCGCTGTTTACGCGGGCATCAGCACCGATCGATGTTTCAGTCGTAAATTCTCGGTCTTTCCGTTGCAGAAGGTTCATATATCGTGCCAGGAATGCGAATTCAAGCTCAGGTGAGGAGGTCCGAAGCGAGTGAACCCAGCCAGGGGACAAGGCAGCAGGTTGATTGATCGCGTGTCAGGTTCCAGCCAACTTGGCGCCAGTCCAGTGGTGCCCAACCAGCCGCCACGTGGCGAGAAACGTGGTGCATTCGAGGGGGTGACTCAGACAACTCTCGCGAGTACAAAGCACGGGGGTCTATTAACGGACACGGAAGTCGACTCCCGGTTTTATCGGATTAAATCTATTGATGTAAATCTTGGTAGTGTGTAGAGCCACGTACACGGCAACAATATGTAACAAAGTATCTCTGTGCATTTTATATGCACCTGGGAGAGTGTACATGAAGAGTCTGTTGTGGATTAATAGGTACTATGTAGAGGAATAAATAATAAATAAAAGATGACGTCATGAAATAAATACGGACGACTCTAAAAAGAACCTGGGAGGTAGCAAGTAGCGAGTCGTGAAGATTCCCGTTTTAATTTATGACGCAGGTCTACCTTTACGACGGACGCGATTCGTTTAAATTTAAGCCCTGCGTATGTTCTAAGATTGTTGTGCAGTGTGAGCGCCGTAAGACGAGATAAGATTGCACCAGAAGGACAACGAGCTAAGTCTGCGAGGCAATAAAAGAGAACCCCTTAATATTGAAGAAACAATTCCGAAGTTTCAGTTTTAACGCGTCAACGGAGCATTTCGAGCCGTGATTACTTCCTCAAACGTAACGTAGTTATAAACTTTATATTACTGCAGCCATGTAATACCTTTTGCTGGTGCAATCTTTACTTGCTTCTCTCTGTAACAATATTGGTACACGTACTAAAAATTACGTAACGAAATGACGATTATTTCTATTTTTACGCTCGTTGTACGTCATTATTTCGCAGTAGTGTAAAGTTTCTGATCATGTGAGTCACGCAGGAATGATTATCTTCATTATAAAAAGGACGCCGACGACACTAGGACGACGCACTTGCGCCCACACGAAGGAACCCATGGGTTCGCACTCTCCGGCAATTAGAACGTAATTACGCTGGAACGGTGCAGCCATGGGCGGCGTTAGACACGTCGGGCTATTGGTTTCCCTCTATCGCACAAAGCGCAACGAATAAAAAAAAATAACTCTGAAACTCGGTCAGGGTAAACAGTAACGAAGCGCCGTACGCGAGTGCGCGCGCGCGCAGCGAACTGTTTTAATTTGCGACGGAAAATACACGTTCCGATGCGGCGATCGATAGGGAGTTACCTCGCGTACGTTCGACCGAAGTAAATTCGTGGCGCGTGTGTGCGCGAATTAAATTCGCGTGGATTTCAAGAAACGAGAGGAGAGGAAGAGAAATAGAGAGTGAGAGGCAGAGAGTAAGAGGCAGGGGGGGGGGAGAGAGAGAGAGAGACAGAGAGAAAGCGAGAGACAGAGAGGGAGAGAGAGAGAGAGAGCACGACGGATTTAAACTCCAAATCCTACGAGGGGGTTGCCTCCGTGAAACGAATCACGGCCCTGGGCGCCTCCAACCCACGTAACCTGTCAGTCACTTTACCCACCCCGTGCCGACCTACCCGCCGCGTCGGGTCCCTTTATTTGATCGACGAGTGACGTTATCGCGGGTAATATCGGACGGCGAAAAAGGGAGAGGAGAAGAGAGAGTCAGAGAGGGATGATTCTCTGGTACTTCCGAGCGATCCGGCTCGCTCCATCAAACATTCATGCTGTCGGCCGCAAGCTCGCGCAAGCGACCACCATCGAATCCTCCCGCCACCCCTTCAGCTTCCCGTGAAAATACGCCCGATAAAATGCAGTCCGTCCCGCGCCCTTTTGTGCACCCGTGCAGTCGTAACGCGTCGCCCACCGTCGTTCGTATTTCCCGAGATTAAACCTCCGTTTCCGCCGGATCGCGTTTCCTTTGACCCTCCTACGAATCCGCTCGATCGAGACCGACTGTGCCGCGGACGCGATGGTATTTTTAATGTTTTATTTTCAGGCGGTTCCCTAGTCTGTAAGCTTGCGGTCGTCGCAACAAGCGACACCGTATCTGCTACCGTAGCGTATTAAGAATCACTTTAAACACGAGAGCCGAGGAACACGTGAGTTGCTCTTACACGACGTCGTTTGGAAATCGCTCCGTTCGCCTTCCGGCGCGCGTTATTTTAGGAAGGGATTGATTTTTTCGTACTCGGCGCGATTATGCGCTTCGTGTTGTTTTTGCGAGCGGCTAGTAATAGACCGCGGACGTAAGCGGCAACGCGAACGACTGCTTCGCTAATTGAGTGATCGTTCAGGTGCGCCGTCACGTTTATTCTCGGGCTGAGAGATTTAATGGACGGAATGGTGGTCTGCGCGGCGCGGATACGAGGAGAGAATCATCGATGGTGCGACGACGAACGAATCGTAATTTGCAAATTCGAGATTCAAGATTCAATAAAAGCGAATAATAAATGTGCCGCTGCGATATAAATCGTATCAAATGAAATCGCGTGTCTTCGGGCTGAGCCATTAATTCCAAAAGTGGCGAGATCTTGTTGGAAGCGTTATCGAGATGTAGATTTAGAAATGTATTCAGAATAGCTCATAAGTTTGTTTGTTTCGTCGAGCAGTGGATAAATATAGCACCAAACTTCTATATTAGCCGCATCGTAGGTTTATTAAACTGTTAATTAAACTGCTAATTAAATTGCGACGCATAAACGTCGGCAGGTTAATGATGTGGAAGTCGTGTTAACGACATGGAATGTTGGAAACTTGCCATCTTGCGCAACAATCGGGATAATCTCGGCGGATGGCGGGTGAAAGGCACAGAAGGCAAAGGAGAGAAGGTGGATGGACAGAAAGAGAGACGGATGGACGGGAGAGAGCGGGATAGTTCGGACATGAGGAGAGGAGGACGGGCTCCAGAGCACTTCGTCACACTCCGCAGAAGACAGAGAGGACACGGCGGCTTGTTCTAGTTTACGGTTCTCAAAATGAGAACGTGGAGGAAACTCAGGTACCCGTGTGTCCCACGTGGCTAAGAGGTTTCCCCGAAATTGTCGAGGAATTCGGGTGGATCCGCCGCCGAGATGACTCCCGGGGGAGCACCGATGAAAGATACTCTTACACGACTCTCGTCATCCGCCATCCTCATGCCCGCATCAAAATTTGAACTTCGGTCAAAATTATCATACGTCAAGAATGGAGCAGCCGCCGTTTCGTCTCAAGTACCGAGGTTGCGTATCTTTGCGAGCTTGCAGACAGAGGAGATACGGCACGAGAAAGGAGGAAATCGGGAGAAAATCGGAATTGCCGGGAGTGCAGTACCTCATGAATCGTATAATTAAACGGGAGGAAAGGAATTATTTAAAATTACGTTAACGCGTCTGTGTCGAACAGTCGTCCATTACGAGGAACCAACGGGCCGGATAACTCGGAGATGAATTTATTAATTATGCAACTAATCGATCGAAACTGGACTCGATTATATCAGTCGTTTATGGCATATCCAACTCATTACATATTAATGCATCAGTTACCTCATTATAGAATTGCGGCGAATACGAATATAGCGAAATACGTTCAACACGAGGGATTAATACATTCCCAGACAACAATGACTGATATTCATGCATTTAGCGCTAAATGTTGCTGCATAATTTTCAGTATTACACTATACTAGACGTGACACGTCGATCCAAAAGCCAAAGGGAATTAATAATCTACTGTAAAATGCAAAATCTCTATTCTTCTCATTTGACAACGTTTCGGTATGCCTTGTCGCTCGTTTTCCACGGATTGCAGCTTTATTTCGTTCTCTCGTACTTGTTTCCGTAAATGCTGTCTGTTATTACTAAGCTAGCGTTCTTTGTTCCGACCACGATGATTAAGAGCGAACCGTCGCGTCGGGTGCAAAGGCGGCGTTTTACGAAAATGTTCGCGATGACGTTTACCCAGCGTAAAAGCGCGCCGTCGACTGCAATAATCGCACCCGCTCGCAAATCCGTCGCGGACAGTTTTATAATCCGCCAGTTTTACATCTTCGCTTTATTAATACGACGGCAGTAACGGGGTTAATCCACGGGGCGCGATGCCAAAGCGCCGAATTCGCCGACCGTATTGTTCACAAAGCTCGGAAAGTGACGCATACTCCCCAGCGGGAAATGTACCACCCTCGTGCATGGTTGAATTTATTAACGAAAGATACGCCGCAACGCGCCGTTCTTGTCAGAACGTGATGTTTTTACAACATGATACTTTTTAAAGTCCCTAAAAAAAACTCCTGCAGAACTCGTACACAACTTTAGGCAGTGCACATTTTTACATCCATATTTTATTTTCCGTCTCAAATGCTGATTACCTTGTCTTCCTGCAACTCTTCGTAACTCACTTTTAAGTTACGTTCGCAGGCGACATGTAAATTTTATTTTATTGTATGTACACGTAGAAGAATTATTGCCACTTTTTTCTTTGAACATTAAATCGTCTAACATTAAATCATTTTTTGCATTTATTCAAAGTTTTTAAAATATTTCATTTACGAATGTGTAGCGCAAAAAATATTGTGCATATTTCCTTGATTTTTCTCGTAAAAAATTAATAACCGCAAAATGAGAGAAATCTGAGCGTTTTCCCGATTACGAATCTGAAATTATATTTTTAATATTTCGCAACGACAGGAGTTTGGCGATTTTGCAAAGTGAGAGAATAAATTGGAGCGTCAAGGGGTAGCAAAGTTGGCGAGGAGTTCTGCTTTGACGTTCTAATGCGATGAACGTGACTTTCGAAAAATCCATCGAGCGTTCTAATCGACATCGCGGTTTTCTTCCATTTCGTCTTGCGGTAATTACGCAAAGCACGAGTCAACTTTTCAACAACTCTGCGGAGGGAAACGCGGATAGAAAGCTTGCGACTGCGGATGTACTCTTATTAACTTCGTTATCAAACTCCTGTCTCTGATGTTTTCGCGCTGCTGATCCATTATACCGTCCAATAACCGTAAATACCAAGCAAACTTGTTCACTTAATTTCAAGATCTAAAAGAGAAACCTTGGAAGGTTCGCGAGTTAGTCTCTCGTTTAATCGCTTGCGTTTTCAATAAAATTTTCAATTAATAATCTTGGATTATATCTTCTATTAAATTAAACTACTCGGAATTGTTAAAAATATTATCGATTGCAAAATTATTCAAGAATTAATTTGTGCAAACTAATTTTTTGTTGCAATGTTTTTGTTTTGATGCTCTCCGTATTTCCGATTAATTTATCGATAGTGAACTATAAATTTGCGCTCGAAGGAAACGATTTATTCTTCCGCGAAACACACATAAACGACGCCGAGAAAGTAGACGGCGCGCTTTGAGCACCTAATTCACCAAGGAGATTGAAGAAAGAAAGAGTCATGGGAGGAATAAAAAGGGAGCGAGGGTGGATTTCTAGAACAAAAGGGCGAGATCGCGACGAGCGAAGGGATTTGACGTGGCGCATGAAAAATGCGCGGCGGTAAGACGGATGACGGAGAGCGAGCGGAGAAGTGATTGGCGCAACAATTCGAGAAACGTTGTTTCGATATGTCGGAGTGATCTGACGGAGCCTAGAGGATTACGTGTTGCTCAAGTTGCCGCGCAACGTGATTTACGATGACGGAAAAGTGCCTTAATGTCTACCTTCATTTTTCACGAGAATACTCTGGGTCCGATCTTTACCCGCGACAACAGTCGCTGTTGCTCACCGCGTTAATTAAATCTTTCAACGGCCGCTCGGAGGCCTGTGACATATGTACGTGCGACGCGACCGCACCGCGACCGCATCCGTCATTACGATCATTGCGGGATCGTTGGCACGTCGTCGCCACGCGACGGAAGACGCTGGCACTGCAGGTATTCCGTCCCGGGAATGCAAATGGCCCCGCGGCGGATGGTAATATGCAGATTAATCCGGCCAGCCAGCCGGCCGAAAACTCCTCAGAACTATCCCCATTCCCGCGCGGAGGGAGTGTGCCGAGCTGTTCTCGCCGCAATCCCGGCTGGGTTCTTACGACGATTGGCATTCGCGAGCGAGAAAAGCCGGATCACCAAATTTGTAAGGGAAGAAAAATTCCTCCGTGAAGTGGCTCTGCGAAACTTTCGCTCGGGCTTTATTTGATAATTATTAAAAAAGGTGGTACTTCATGGAGAATTGGCTCGCGACGATGATTATTTGTTAAAGGAAAAGTCGATACGAAATCATCGAAGGGTACTGATGACTGACAGATCGCTAAAAGATCCTGGAACTGCTGTGTATAAAGAGTCTAGATATCGTCTGATGCTACGTGTAATAAGATTTATCAAATTCGATTCACGTCGCTTTCGAAATAAACACTTCATTCAGAGGGTAAGGTCTGTGCGACGTCTGTCGACAAAATTACCGCCGTGGGGATTACTTCGAGAAATTTTCGCAAATCGTCCTGGGACGTATGTAGGCAGAAACCTGATTTCCAAGTTTTGCAGGATGCCTGGGGGTTGTTCCGGAAACTTAAATTGGGATTGGTACTATTACCGGGATGGATTAAGAGATGGATTAATATACGTTAGATGGAGCACGATCGCGATCTTCTGTTCTTTTACTAGTAGCAAAAGGGCTGAGACTTGCGCGCTATCGCGCTAATTAAAACGAATCAAGTTGCCATTTGCTTGTGATTAATGGCGAATCTCGGTGAGTGACGGGGAAGCCGTTATTGTAGGCATAGACGCTAATGCGCCCTGATGTTCTCGACTGAAGCGTACTAATGGAGCAATCCTAGTTTCGATGCCAATTACTAATAGATTAAGTCGGTAACCGCCTCTCGCTTGCAGAGCCAACTTTCGGATCCGCGTTTGGCCCGCTTGATACTCGTGCGAGATAGTTTGGGACAGACGAGACTGCCAACAACGTCCTTTTAACGTGTCAATGCATTTTAACTTGTCAGTCGTTCTCGTGTGAATTCACGTTACTTATCTCCGATGCGACATTTGATCAGTAATTCAGTAATTGAAAAAAATGCAATACAAATTTTAACAGATGAGATATAAAATTATTATTCTGAAACTGGCTTTTATATATCACATTTGCATTGAAAAGTTTTTGATTTATATTGCTTTTATTTACCGCTGTTTCGAATATCTGACTTTATTTTGCATTGTGACGTCTCATTTCATTGCTTAATCAACGAATAATGAATGGTAATACACAACTGGCGATACTGTCGGATATCGATGATGACCGAACGAGTACGGGAAAAATTTGCGTGTTCGAGAACGGGGCAACATGTTGAAAACAATTCGTCTCAATAATGCCACTCGGGGAATATCGATGTTATTTTATTGAAAGGGTAGCTGGGTGCGAATAATACCGCCATAAATCATGGAGACGCCGCGTAGACAAATGTTTCTCTGTAGCAGCGCGAACGACAAGCGGAAGCGCGCGTTTATGTATCGCATTCTATTTCCTTCCTCATCAAAACCGCTAAAACATATGAAAAAATAATATAAAATAAAATAAGGAAGCTCATGTTACGCGGATTCATTAAAAAAAAAACATTTTCCGAACGTAATAAAACATTTGAAGTAATTATAAAAACGAGTATATCAGTTTGTGTAATCATCAGCCATCTTTTTCGAACCAATCCTACAGCCAATATTATGGATTCATCTTCACGCATTCGGATATACGTTCTATTAGTCACTAATTGATCTCTAGATTGATTTATCGCTTGGAGATTTCGTGACAAGCCTTTCCGCACTCAGGAGGAGGCTATTACTCACTGGTGCATCGGCGCATCTGCCGCGAACATCGTGTAATTCCTCGGGAACGAGGTTGACTCTGGAAGCGGCAGGTGGTTCCCGAGGCCGATCGATACGCGAAGGGGAGAGGCTTAATGACGAGGCGACGATCGACAGCACACTCCTCAACGTCCGTTCTCGCGACGTCGATCGCATCCCACGCTTCCGAGGAACGATAATAATTAACGTCACTTCCGGTTTCGCTGCGAAACTTTTCCGCCCCACGTAGTGGCTGAACGGCACGTGCGCGCATTCCCGCCACGTACGTAAAATACGCGACGCGTCGCGTCGCGTGCGTTCATCGTGCCGAAAGTTTCCTGCCGAAACTAGATTTTCCGCGCGATCGTGAGTAACCGTACGCCACGTGTTTTTGTCATACCGGGCGCGAGATAATATTACTCGCCGAGGGTGGGAAACGTATGCTTAGCGACGCGCGCCGTGAACTTCGCGAAATATTTCGCGCGTGCAAGTGTTACAGCTGTAACTGGTAGAGATTTAATTAGTAATTATAATGTAGCGAAGCGAATCAACGGGCAAACTCATTAACGGGGAAATAAATTATGGAAATACATAATTATGATACATAATAACGCAGTGAACAGTCACCGGAATAAATAATGTAATAAAATGTTAATAATGTAATTAGAAATGTGTTCTAATATTACCATCAAGTACCCTTGTTTGCGAAAACATTCGCAATCTCACCGAGATTTATCGTGATATTTGCAGAGCCTTATCCACCCGCGTGTTCTTCAAGGATCAGCTGCCAAGCCGAGGGTGCCAAGCAAATTTAAGTGCACTCGTGGGACGTAGATACATCGACGAATATACGAGAAGCGAAATCTCATTCGGTCGCGGCGGCACGAGCGCGGTTTTCGACACGTCTCTCGCGAAGAGAAATGGATTCTCGACGGGAGGAGGTAATTCCGTATTAATAAAAGTGAGGGAATTCCATCCGAGCACGGGCGAATCGTTACCGCGAGAGTGCATGCCCGGCCTGCTCTCAGGCAGTCCCGGCACGTTTTTAAAGTGTCTCCGGTGTCAAAGAGTCCTTCGCAGCGAACTCCGGGAAGGAGGCGAGAGACACGCGGCCCTCGGCCTCCGTTCCCCGGAGAGGATTTTTGCGAATTCGTTTCGGCTGGATTTTCCACCCTCGAGTCGGATACGTTTCGTGGGGCGGAGCGGTAACGTCTCGCCAAAATGTCTCTTCGTGGAACAATATTTTCGTTCCGTTTCCGCGCGATCTCGTCGCACCATCGCTTCCTCGCCCGTTACGGAAGAGGATATACGTCCGTCGACGTATATCGAATTTCTCGTACCTCTCGTATTTGTCGATCGACGACCTTTATCTGTTGGGCCGTGTCGCCATATCGCAAACCTCATACCGGACCTTCTCGCGCGATTAGGCGAGGACGGAGCCGCGGGTTCTGAAAATGGGTTCGTTTCGAGTTTCATTCGGGGATTCGAGAACGCACGTGTCTCGAGAAAATATTCGTGTGAAAAAACATCGGTCGCAAATTATGTAAAAATATTATTTCGACGTTTTCTGTGAGTCCGAGGCTGGATGGGAATAAATCGATCCCGCGGACCGACGTGTTTTCGCAAGAACCGTCGAAACTACATATCAGCGGCGCGCCGAACGTTCTCGTACATCTATCGAAACTTTGATAATACTAAGGTCGAGGAAAGAGGTAGCAGCTGGTCGGCAAAGAGAGGGTGCAAAGGGGGAGGCTGCGACGAAAGAACAGGTAGAGGGATCGAGAGACCAAGAGATGTGGGTCGGTGATCGATTGCGCCGATACATGCACAATAACAGGGGGATGGAGTCATGTACCCGGGCTAAACAGCCCATTTGCCCGGCACAATGGAAGCGACGTCGCTGTGGACTCGACTTAATTACCAGGAGGCTGCCAGGAGGCAGACAGAGGCCGTGGCAGAGGTAGAGATAGCGACGAGGCTTTATCAGAAGCGCCTTATACAGCCGAGCGTTGTTTAATGGCCGCGCAAGAATGCGAATTTGGCGACATGCCTGGAAATCTAATCTAAGAAGTTACCCCGGTGCCGCCTCTTAGACCCCACGTTAGATATACTCGAGTGATTATGAATCACGTCGGCTGTTATTACGGTGACGTTCGGTGATTTACTGTCGCGTCTAAGCGAAATCGTTAAATCGTTCGTCTCAGGGTGTAAGTCAGAGATATGACTCGTCGCGTGAAATTATGACTAAGTACGCAAATATCATGGCTAATTACGCAAATTCAACTTATAAAAAATTCTGTTTTCTTCCCTTCGCGCTCAAAAGAGAGTCACACGTAATATTTCGAAGCGCACAAATTTGGAAAAGTACATTCTTCGTCCGAAATTCGTCGGTAACGGACTTCGGCGCGGATCGACGGCATAAACCACCCCCGTCCTTGTCTCCTGCATAACGTGCATGATGCATCGCGACCGGGGCACGAACTACTTTCAAGGGAAACAAAACAGTTTCCCGATAGTTTCGGCGACGCGCGAAAACGAAGGAAGCACTTCGCCATTAGTCTACGTGAAACTGTTGGTATGTATCATTCTGTAACGAGGGCAAATTGCGAGAACCCGCGCTGCGCTTACCGAAGTTTTCATAAAGTTCGCCGGGCGGGAAAGACCACTGCATTAGACGAAAGATACCTGGAACACAAAACGAAAAGAACACCGTTAACTCGCGCAGGAAGTACGACGTTAGCGGAGAAACTTTCGGCTACGCGGAGTCTCAAATCTCGGCAATTAGCCGCGCTATCGCGACGCTTCATCTCCTCGATGAGATAAATCACTCGCTAATTGCAATTTCATTATTAAATACCTGTCAATCCTATCTAGTTATATCAGTGAAAAATTATCAGTAAATGTACAATGAACGTTACTCTTTAACGACATTATCAAGATAAGAATTCTGCCTTTAATCGTTTTCAAATAAATAGAAAAATATGAGCGTGTACCTACACACATTTACGAGACGAGATATTTTTTGAATATTCAGAAAAATATTTCAGATAAAATCAGAATCAATTTCAATCGCATTTTTATTCGCATTAATTGAATTTCGTTCAAAGTCGCAATCGGTATAAGAAATTTTCTATGTTATATGGACGCAATCGCCGAGGCTTATTCACGAGCAAATTACAAGCGTAAAACAGAGGACGATAGCGTGCCGCAGAAACTGGCGTGTTTCCGTATCTAATAACAACTATACTTCACGACCGAACATCCGATATCCGTCCTCTCCGATTTCATTATCGTGCCTAACGAAGATCCTCGCCGGGAAAAGGTCGAAGGAAGATTTCCTTTGATGTCGGTTACCCCGGCGTCGTAGGAACAAAATGAGGTAAACCGCGGGATGCTCGACAACGCGAGTCCGAGAGAAGAGACAACCGGGCTTTCCTTTATTTCAACCCTCTGTCATGGCACGCACGCGAATCCAAGTACATCCGGAAGAGAACGGAAGAGAGAGAAAGCAATGGAAAGAAAGAGAAGAAAAGAGATAGGGGAAGAGGGGGAGGAGAGAGAGTGAAAGAGAACAAATACACGCGAGTGGGTTGTCTCTGCAAACGCACCCCCAAACGGGTTGGCCTGAGTGGTTTCTCGTGTTCGGTATCGCGCACACACAACGACCGTCACCGCCACTGGGCGATATACGTTCGTGTGGCGTTACGTGTTTCGTACGCGCATCCGGTAGAAGCAGCGAACGAGCGGCGGAAGAGCGTCCTCGAGACTCGCGTCCTCGGGCAGGAGGAGGACTTGCCACGTGAAGAGTACACGGCGAGTACTCGAGTGTTCTCGCGCCATCGTCGTCGTCGTCAACGGCGGAAAGCAGTTGCAAATGTACGCTTGGCCGTTCGACACACCGCGGGAGCTTGAGCAGTCCGCCTACAGTTTCGCGGGCTCGTCACGAAGCACAAGTTGCACCTCTCGGGGAGAGACGAGTGCACGTCCTCCGTCGAAAGGAAACTTTCACGAGACGGTTGTGGTATTAAGCACACGACGTTGGTAGCTTGATATCGCGGGAGGGAATGTTCTATATGCCTTCAAACTACGTGCCTCGTAATTTGTAATGATTTATTTAATAATTACGAATAAATTTAATAATTATTTAATAATTACGAGGCAAACGAGACGATTAATAAGCATAGAAATAAACTTAAATTGAGCCGTCTATCTTTCTTATTTCTTACCTTCAAAATAAAATATTATAATAAAGCCATAAACTATTTTTCTTTTTTTACGTATTCTTGTTAAAAGAAAGACACGAACGGATTCCTAAAGATTAATAATACAAAGACGCGAAATCACTGATAAAATTTTATTAGTCATAAAGACAGAAAGAATGAAATACTTGCACATGAGCCAAACAAACAATTCATTATGCAAAATTAAGATAAATTTACTCACTGTACCGGATGATCCGCCGCCATCATCTTTTTGTCGAGAAACTTTGCTGTCTCGGACTCACTCGCTCACTCACTCACTCACTCGCGACGACGCGAAGTGAAACCAAACTACGGCTAATCGCGATCGCGCCTGTTAATCAATGCGACGCGACTTTCGCTCTTTGCACTTTGCGCGGCACTCCCGAAGAACTTATCACTGAAACAATACGTTTCGAACGAGAAAGTAACGCGAACAACTTTCGACACTTCCAACGTCCGTTGCACGCGCGATGCACTGTGTCGGCAAGTTTAAATTGCCGACCAAGTGGAGCCAACTTCGCGCCGATGCTTGTCGGAGGGATTGTTCGTCCGTGACGAACATCGAATGATAACCTTTAAATGCGACCGTGCACGTTAATTATATAATACTCCACTTCGATTATCTACTTCGCGCGTTCAATTAGGCGTTCTCGAGAGATACTCATTTTTGATTCGCGACGTGCAAAACACAGAGAGATCGAGGCGCGACTGTGACCTCGCAACGAAGCGTGTACTCGAAAAGCTCGCAGGTGACTACGCTAGTCAAATAAAACGTAAACGCGGATATGCATACGTTACAATGTTATAAATATTTTTATCGTGAGTTTCTTATTATTTCTCGAGTCGCGGGTAATTTCGTATATTATTATTACGTAAAAATTAAATCTCTTACTCTTAATTTAATTTTGATATCAATATAGTAATAAAGTAAATAAGTAATATAAGAGATTTTCAAAATCAACCTGCGAAAGAGAAATGTATCAAATTTCTGTGTTTAAAATATTTCAACTACTCTCATTCTTTCTCTCTATTTCTTAATTAAACTAACATATTAGATAACTGATCATTTTTATAATAATTTAATTACTATTCTCGTTTTAGTTGTCGTATTATTATCGTATGTTTTAGTACATTTAATAGATCGATTCCTGAAATTACGATAAAGACCATAGCGAAACAAGCAAAGAGCTATAGAGCTATAACGACAAACCGACGACTGCCCGATGATAATGAAGCATTGTTGAGAATCCGTACGTATAATCTCATGAATAAAATATCCGACGGTAAATAGGTTATTTCGACTGCACGATTACAACGATGAAATCAATGAGAATGAGGTTAAAGTAAATCAAATTCACAGAGATTTAATAATTACGACACGCAATTATTAGATGTCCATAAACAAATTATAATAATTCCACGATACCTCGATTTATTACGAACCCGGCACAGGTAGCGCGCGTTTATTGGTTTGACTAGCGTCGTGACGTCACGATTACTTCGCTACGTGAATGGCGCGATCACTTTGCAGGTTGACGTACGTTTGCCATTACATTTCGCGATTAAACGGACGAATCATCGTCACCATCACGTGCTGAACGACGGACGGTCATCGTGGAACGTTAATTATCGCGGGATCACGATCGACTGCGTCGTCGGATGTCCGTAATCGTCGTTCATCTCCGCCGCTCGTCGGCCGGCTCGTCGAACCGCCGAACGCCGCAATATTCGTCGTGTCGCGTCGCCGATTCGGAATCCCGGAGCGATCGTGTCGTATTTATCGCGCGTTTCACCTAACCTAGCCAACGCGAGTGAATTTCGCGAAAGAACGAGTGCCGATAGTACCGAACCGAACGATCCCCAATTGTGTAATTGCGAAGTATTAATCGTCGCGGAATCGTGATCGATGACGTCACACGGCAATCATCATGGCCGCCCGTCGCCGCGCGCTCGAACCGTGTCCGTCTTTTCAAAGAATTTCGCGGAATTTCGAGGTTGTGGGTACGTTATGCCACTTTATACCGTTTTTCACCGTTTTGCTGGTGAATTTTACAATTGAACGAGCGTCGAAATTGTTGAATCCAACTACCGGCGGTCATTAATAACCGTTAACAACCGCGAGAGTGCGATCGGCGACGGTCACTCGGTCACTTCGTGCGTCGTCGTTGGTGTTCGTATCGACGAAGTTTCGCGCCATTTCCAATCTCCATTGGAGTGACCATCACCGTGTTCCGCGTGCATTTAATTGCGTTGACGTCGATTTTCGCGAACGGGAGTGCCGGGAGTGCAAAGTGACTCTTCAATCGATCCGGATTTCTACGGGGGAGTGTCCGGAGCAACAAAATCACCGGCGAGATGGGTGCAGCGGGTGCAACAGCGGCACATCGTCCGGTGAGTGAATTCGTTTAATGTACCTGCATGGATCATTTATTTATTCATTTATCTATTTGCTCCGATTTGCATCGATCATTTATTTATTTGCTCCGCAATGACTAGATGCATTCTTGCGTCACCACGCTTTTCGTGACACAACAATTTCGTGATGGAAATGTAAAAGACGCCGGAAAAAGTATCGGAACGATTTCCTTCGTCTGACAGTTTTTTCTCGATCCACCCTCCCTCCCTCTCGAACTAAACCGACTTCAAAGGCTCGTCTGAAAAGTCTGTAGGAAACCTTTTGAGCCAATCGCCGGTGCTTTCGAGAGCAGAACGGCCTCAAACCAACCAGTATGTAAACTTCCATGTAAACGGGGATTAGCGCATAGAAGAACGACTCGGATTTCATTTCCTTGATTCCACAGCCATCTCATAAATCCGTTGGACGCCATTTTATTATTTCTCGACGATTAATACGCGCTCTGAATGCGTATCACTGAATAAACAGTCGCATCAAAGCGACGCGAACGAAGCGTTTCGTGTCGATTACGGTTAAATTATCGCGATTCGCAAGAAGCTTTCCGCATGGTCGAACACCGCCCGCTCGGAGTCGCGTTTCCAATAATAGCGAATTGTTTGACGAACTCTGGTCGCGCAAACGAGCTTAAAGAATAGAATTCCGCTAAGAGGGAACGGATCACGCACCGATGGCAAGATGAGTTGAAAGTCGTTTCCCTTTGTCGTCGCAGTCGATACGGCATTCCCGTCACAATCGCGCGCCCAATAACTGAGTTTAACACGGCGAACTCTCCGGAGAATTATGCGAGAAACTCAATTTACGCGGAGTCGCGCGATCGCGCCACTATGCATCCGCTCTCCTCTCGGTCCAGAATCTTATTCTTCTTGTTTCTCCCTCCATCCCTGTCATCCCTTTCCTTGTGCCCTTTGTCGAACCGATCCCGCCCTCGTGTTCGGCCATCGAGGTATAGACAAAGACAAGGGAAAAGTCGGAAAGGGTGCACGACCGGGGGGGGGGGGGGCGAATGCGCGTCGCGAGGAGCCACCGCCGCGCGAGAGGACGGACGAGCCGGGGAACGAACGGAGGGTGCGAAGGGAGACATCCTCTAGTCGCGCAGTGCATCTTTCTCTGATTTCCCGTGGGACGCCACGGCCGCCTCGCCGCCCTTATCCACCTTATCTAGCCGGAGGGATATCGCCGCCGGTGGATGAGAGAGGTGGATACAGTGCCGCAACGCGCGTGTCCTCGCGAGGAAGCATGATTTATTTTATCGCTCTTCGAGAGCGGCCGGCATAATTCCGGGCCGTTCCGCCGGCAGTTATTTACCCCCATCTCCCAGCCCAGCGCGCCGGGCCCGACATGGGGGTGCGGACGGGGGTTCTCCGACGGGGGATCAACAGGTACAGGACTCCGGCAGAGCCTCCCGGCCGCTGCCGCCACCACCCGCTGCCAGGATCGGAACGACGAGCTCGCTCGACTCTCTCTCTCTCTCTCTCTCTCTCTCTCTCGTTGCGCTCGCGTGTCGAAAAGTTGTAAAGATATACCAACGGCCGTCGCCGCGTAACTTACGTCGACTTTTCCGGCGGCGGGTCTGTAACTATCGAGGAAAGTATTACTGGTCCCTTTCGCGCCGATGTGTCGATGGGGAGATATAAAAACGAGACATTACTCGATCTTTGCGCGTTGAAAGATCTTTATAACGAATTCAGGCAGGAATTGATCCGCGTCGGAGGATACTCATTATCATGATCGTTATCGATCATTATTATGATCGGTTCGTGTAGATCTCTTTCTTCCGCTCTTTCGTCCGCCGAAAATTCACTCCTTCGCGTGCAATATTCGCCAGTTAATGGCCGTTGTTGTACGGTTCATGAATGCAGCGTGTTCGCCGGCCGAAGACCAGCCAATTACAGTGATGTTCTTGCGACAACATTACAAGGGGGACCCGCTTGAAAGGACATGCTTGGAAGGTACATCACAAGCCCGGCGCGTAATACACTTTGTCCGATGCCTCTTCCGGATGCACGTCGTCGGTCGAGAGAGGGTCGAGATGAAAACGGGAGAACGAAGAAGAGGAGGAGGAGGAGGAGGAAGAGGAGAAGGACAGCCTCGTACCAGGAAACTTCGCGGAGTGGCGCAATAACGTTTCTTACGCCACGTTTCCGGACTGGCGTGCCGTGGTCGCGGGGGTGGGTAGCTCGCAAATACCGGTGCCAGGGCGGATGATAGGAGAGGAAAAGGATGGAGGTGAGGGGAGGGAAGTGAAACGGGAAGAGAGGATGGAAGATGCAGTCGCTGTCTGGCATGCAATTAGGGGGTAACACCACTCTCCCGAGCATTCCTCATCCTCCCTTCGCCTGGTGCACCACCGGCGCGTTCGGTGTCCTTCTCGCCCCGTGTGGCATTTTATGCGCCGTCCTTTTCCTGCCCCGCTTTTCTCCCCACATACCTACGTACTTTTCGTTCTCGTTCGCCGCCATAGAAGAGATACGTGTGTAACGTGTACACGTATGCACGCGCGTTCTCCGCTATAATTCTCGTCAGTCGTTCCCGACGCACGTCCCAGATAATGACACGACTGTGGAAGGTATCAGCCGAGGCGGAGGCGTTGAGAATGCGACACGCGGATTTTCTCCTTTTTCCTTCTCGCGGAAACGAGAAAGCATGGCGCGATTTCAAGGGCGATTAAAGGGATAAGCTGCGGGGAAAGGAATTATGTCGGACAATTGAATAAACGTCGGAAAAGGAAATATGCCGCTCTATAGCTGGAAGCTGTATAAACCCACGAGTACTTTTTTATAATCTCTTTTTTTCATTCCTTTATACTTGTGGATAAAGATAAACATATTTTAATATTATTTTGCAAGATGTTCTGCACGTGTGATATTCAGAATTGTATTTTGAAACTGTTATATCTTGCACGGAAACAGATGGGAGATTTAATGCGAGAAAATTATTATCACAATATAATTTCATTATACTTGCTTCTGCATTCTTATTATAGCAATTTATATACCATAAATTATGATGATTATTATTGTGATTATTAATGCAGCTTGAATCATTGATTACTTTATATGCAATTAAATTCGATACATTTCAACGAAGATGTTATTGAAATGGCGATACATGAATAACACATGCATCGAATTGTTAGCCAAGCGGTTGGTAATATCCCGACATCGTTAAATATTTTTATCAAGCTATCAGATCTCATAAAATCGTGATACAATCGAGCGCAGCTTAATCGTTCCGTTCATGCGATTGTATCCGACGGATATTTCGAAAATTATGCGGCCTGGTAAATCACCATTATCCCCATAAAATGTTATGAACGTATATCGTGCAATTTACGAGGTGCCCTCTGAACAACATATTCCCGCGAGTGAAACCGGAACCAATAGGGTAAAAAAGAGGTTCGATGACCCTCGGACTATGATGTGTCCCCGCAATATCGAGAAATTCTCGGCTACACGCGTAAATATCAATTTCCGGATCTATAAACTTATATTTTCGTGAGTACTATAATTTACGCGGGGAACTCGACAGATAGGATTAATATACAGGAGCGAGTAAAAAATAGGAGGAAAAAGGACTTCGCGATCCCCGCGAGGTATCAAAAGCTTTTGGGATGGGGTGAAGCAGATAGTGCCATTCAGTGACCCGACCGGCCGCTTTTCGCGAGGAAAAATGGGCGAACCCCGGTGCAAATCTCCCTTTTTATTGCACCCAGTTATAGTGCTCTTCTTTTTCATATTTTTCACATATTCTAATAATTTCATTATCGCACTGGTAATGTTCGATTATAATACAAAAAGATATAATATTCCGTTTTCAATATAAAATTAAAATTGGATTAGTATTGCAATATCATTATGAAACAGTAAAATAAAGCGCAACTTTGCATCTGCAAATTTCGCACGGCATTTCTTACTCATCATTAAAAAATTACGTCGGATACAAAGCTTTGTTCTTGTAAACAATGTTTAATTAACGGAAATTAAATTTGTCCGTTCAACGTATCACGTTCAACGTATGACGGCTTATAAGCGAGGAAATAACTAGATTTTAACGAATTACAAACGCAGTTCCATGTTAAAAGAGCACGGCTTATCCACGTGACAGTGAAAAGCGCAAAGTTATTCGTGTTTGACAATTAGCTCCGTATAAAATCATAGGTAATGAAACGTTACTTTTTAATTGAGAAAACTTTTCTCCCGCAAATCTAGAGGGACGAAAGCGCGCAATCCCACAGTCCTTTTTTCACAACGCATCAATGGAGCCACACTATTGTAACAGAAAATTAGAAACTGTTCTCCGAGGTATACAGAGCTTCGCGACATAGAACGCCGGTTAACGAACTTCGTTCGTCGTTCGTTGAATCTGGAGCACAAACAGGCCCGCAGGCGGAATTTCGTTTCGCCCCGTGGCTTTTATTATTCCATTTCGTCCTGGAAAACTTTGGACTCTTCTCGAAAAACACATTCGTTCTCGTAGCGTTGGGCAAACATCCGCGACCTGCAACATCGATTGAATACCACGTTCGCCGCGAGTTCAACGCATTCGATTCCCCTCTCGAAACTTTGTCGCTATTTGTACTGAATAAATTTAATATAGCGAATCATCATCTCTCTCGACGGGAAACTTGCACAATGCGATGTCGAGACATGAATTATGATAAAAGAATGTCATCAACCGCTGACACAGTTTTCAGTTATTATTTCAAGACATCGTGAGGTAGAAGTTGCAGTCAATCGAGATGACAGAGACGACAGTTTTAAATGACAATGGAAAATTCAAACGATTGAATTATTCCTCATTCGTCGGGACATTGTGGAGCTCCGGATGCGCAACAAAAATTATTACGATATCGAAAAAGAAAATGCGAAAGAGAGAGAGAGAGAGAGAGAGAGAGAGAAGAGAGAAAGCGATGCGATCGCGCGACGTCGAGACTATCGATCCGACGTTCGGCGGCAGATACGGCCCTCAATTTCCGGAAATTAATAAAGCTCGCACACGTCCGTTACGTGCGGCGTACGAACAAGGGCGATGTCGAAACGAGTTCTCCTATTCCTGCGCGTTCGGCCTCCCTCGTTCTCGTTTCTCGCCGTCGGAATGAGAGGGTGGGATGCCATTCAGGCTGGGCAAGCGCGAAAACAATGGCTCTAATCTCGGCTGGTCACAATGCACGACTTGCTGGTGTTTCCTGGCCGATAAAGCGCCGTCCACCTGTCTTCTAGCATCCAGGGCGACCGTACTGGTTGCTCGCCACAAAAGTGCATACGGGCGCACATCGACAGAAGCCGTGTGCGAGACTGGCTTGTTCGGTAGCCACGGCGAAAGCAGAAACAGGACGCGAGCGCGTGTCGAGCATACCGTTATTTCAATAATGGAAAGCTGATAATTCAACGTCGCCGACTTTAATCGTGCTAATCGGAGGAAATTGCTTCTTCATAATATTATTATCACCATTATCGATTATCGCCTGAAATTATATCAAAAGTATTAATATATCTTTGGATGTGCTGGAAAATCTACATTTCTGATATATGCGAATTAAATGGGAAAATTATTGAGTCGAAAATATAAACAATTATTATTTAAACAGAATGAGTACAATGGTTTCAAAATTTATAATAACAAAATAGCAGATATCATATAACAGATAATATATGCACTATCTTTTCTTTTTAATATAATTCGATCATTTTTAGAAAATGACCATCAAATTTGGTTCTTAAATGTCTCGCGTTCCATTGGCGGTATAGGATGCGACTCCGAAATCGATTTAGCTTCGAATCGCGCTTTGCTCGTATCGACGAGACGATTTCTTTCCCCCGAGCGCAGATTCACTTCAGACCTCGCCGAATATATATCGCTCTTTTTCTCTTTCAACTCCTTGTACTTGACTAATAAATGAAACGATCGATCTCTCCGTGGCTGCCGCAAACGCAGACGACGAAGAGGAAAATGCGCGCGCGTGCAATCGTGTGAATTCGGCTTTGAATCCGACAGACAAGGAAGGAAGATAGACTAAGAGATGGAGAGACGCGTCTTCGGTATCTTTACGACCTCCAGGGGACGTAAAGTGGTGTTATCCCCCTGTAGCCAGCTCCCCAGCTACAGTGTGTCCATGTATATAATACTCATACACATATATACGATGTACCATCTTGCTACTCTTGGATCTTTTAAGCAGTTCTTGTTACACTTTTCTTTGAGAAAGTGACTTCAAAAATCCATATCTTTCCGAGTTATAAGTGATTGAAAGAAATAACAACTTTTGAAAATGCATAAAGCCTTCTTTTAATTATATATATATATATATATATATATATATATATTAGTTAATTTACAGAGCTAACTAAAATCGCCAAAAGATTTTGAGTGATTAAATTTACACTAAGAAAGAATCGACTTTGGAAATCAAAGAATTTATGAAGAAAATGCCAAATTGGGACACCTACATATGTACACCCATGCGCTGAAGAGACTGCAATATCTTTTCTCACCCACGTATAACACGTGTACCGACGTCCCCGCTTACGACTACGACCCTTTCTGCTAGTTAGTCGGCCTCGCCGAGATACTAGCGTCGCGATAGAAGACCACGGTCTCTGAGTACCGCCCTTGGACGGCACACAATATAAGCCGCAATATGGCGAGATGAGGGCGAAAGCTGTACAAACGTGCGTGGAGGGAGACAAAAATGGACGTAGGGATATGTTGCATGTGGTGAGCGTCTTCGTGCGAGAATTGATCGCGATAAATGAAAGATTCGGCTCGACCTTCCGCGGCTCCAACGGATGATTTATGCGTCTCGGTTCTCGGGAGGGAATACAAAAGAACATTGATTCACTTGCAAATTGCAACGTCTCGCTATATGATTCACGATGAGAGAAAAGAAATATTTAGATCGTAATATAAATACTTAATGCTAAAATTAATATCTTTGTCGGAAATTAAAGCAAATTACATTTCCTCTACAAGTTTCCTTCTATATGTTCGATGCATTCAGTATGATATCGGTGGATAAAATTGTAGTCGTTCCTTCGTGTCTTTTCATTCCACGTGGATCCTCGCGCGAGAACTCGTTTCGACGATCATTTTCTCTAAGAATCGGCGCGATCTCCGGATGCGGAGTGTTCACACGGAGGAAGTTACGCTCTCGAGTACGCCCTTCGCGCCCCTCTTGTTACATCTCACGCGCGAGAAGGAAAAGAGGTAGAAATCGCCCGTCTCGGTGTTCTACGTCTCCCGGGCGAGATAAGATCCGCGAAAAAAGGGACGAATAGTTGGCGACAAAGACACGAAAACGAGAGAAAGAGAGAGAGGAGAGAGAGAAAGCGAGAAAGGTACAGAAAGATAGTCGGCAGGAGGGAAGAGAAAGGTCGCGAGACGTCGCGCGAACCTCGCGATGGAAATTGAATTTCCACGTCGAAAGTTCTCGGGAGACTCGCTTTGTTACTTCGCTTGTGCGACACAACACCGCGAGCAGACTTTTACGAAGCGTCGCGAGCTCCGGGAAAGGGAGGCAAGTGTGAGTGATCACGAAGTTAACATCCAAACGAGAAATTCATTTTCCAGCGAATAATTGGCGATTTTGGAGGAAAAGAATTCACTGAAATTTTAAACTGATTACGAAACAAGATTCTTCCTGATATTTTTTTTTGTTACAAGAATGTTCTCGCTAGTGCAGATTTAAGGCATTTAATTATGTCTCAATGCACATACACGAAATTCCTTCCTCTGTGCTCAAACTTAATCTGAGATACTAAATACTTTAATCACCTATATAATCGTTCCTTGTAATTACTTGCATAGTTTAACCACACAAGCTTAGTCCCGCGTAGATATTGCCGTAGGGTCATCAATTTGAGGAAGTCGATATCAGCAAGCGTCGTCTCTTGCGAGCGCCAAGTTTCGCCGCGAGATCTGCGCTTCGCTCCGTAAATTAGGTCCTCCAAAGATGAAGTAACTAACTGAGCACGCGCATGTTGCAGCGAATTAATCGCGAACCTATGGTACCATCTCCTTTGGCATCCTTATGGCCTCGTTACCGAAGTACTTCAAAGCAAGTGGCCTTACGGTCACTCAGTAATTATTAATATCTGCGCAGAATATACCCTTACGCTTATTGTTCGAGAATTATTGATCGTTCCTCGAGAATCGCCCTTGCAATTCGCCCATGCAATTCGCAGCAACGTCGCACTTATGTAAATAAGGATGTCTATCTGCTGTCGAAGTGATAGATGCTTGCAAGATAAGGGCGGGGAAGTACGCCTGTTCTGTAATTGTACTGCGACAATGTACGTGAAACACTACTTACAAAAATTACGGTGTAATTACGGCTGATTAAGAAAAATTACAATGATGGATATTTCACTAACGGCTTTTGCATTTTGTATAATTAATTACGATTTATAAGATACTAACTTTAAACTAGAAACGAAATCGACGTACAATCACAAAGAACTTGGCATATTAAATATCCTTCGGTGAGAGTGAGAAAAACGGCCTCTTTATCCGAGAAAGGAAATCTAGGAAACACGAGACGGAACTTCCCGGCATTCTGAGCGAAATTAAATTACTTGATATTTATAGCACCCGAGGAGGGTTCGCAATCAGACAACTTTTGACGGTGCCATGATTCTCCCCGTGTAAATGCGGAAAATATCGCAGAAAAATTACAGGACTATCTTTTTAGATATTATTCTATGTATCTTTTTTACAGAAAAAGGCCCTTTATTAGATTTCTTATCTTTGATAAATCGCGACAAACGACGAACAGCATATTTGCCTACTTATTTATTCATCAGTACACATGACATGCCGCCCTTCGATGAAGAATTTCTAGTGACTTGGCCCCTCGAGACGCGACCTTGTAAGGTTCAAGGTTGGGTCGAGATACGGAGGGGAAGGTAGGTGGAAAAAATGGACAGACATCGCACCAATATCCGAAGGCAATGCCGGGAGAATGGGATGGTCGAAGGGCGGAAATGCGAAATGTGAAAGGGCTGGAAGATCGAAGAAGAAAATTTACGCCGCCTGTGTATTAAGAATATGAAACTCGGCCGGACCACTTATCTGCGTGAAAACGCGCGGCATAAAGATTTGATTAAAAAAGCGCAACGCGTAACATTTGAAATCGTCTGCCGCGCCACCAATTCCTTGCCCTTTTCCCTCGTCCGCCCTACGGCCGAATTTCCACGGGCGCACAGCAGGCACGCCCTTCATCGACCGTTTCCTTTGCGAATTAAGCTCGGGATAAGGTAGTAGTGTCTCGGAGGAGCGGTAGAGGGTGAGAAAGTCAAGGGCAAGGGCGTGGGTGCGAGACCGTGGAGGAAAGGAGGGCAAAGAGGAGGGCGGAACTCTGGCGGACCATGGCACACGTTACTGCCGGAATGGCGGAACAGCTGGCTGGTAATATCTTTTTTTATGTCGCCGCCTGTATTGTCTACTCATGCAAATTGTTGTACAAGATGTCCCGAGCTTTCGTAACTTTACTTTAAGACGCCGGAGTAAGCCCGAGGGCTTTAATCGACGTACGTTGGAAAAGGGAATTGATTTTGGGTAAATAGCTCGAGAGGAAAAGTATCTAATAGAAAATTAATTATTATGGAAAGATTTTACACTCATTCGTGCATTTTTGCATTTGTGCATTAATTGTCACAATAAATACATCAAGACATACATTGAACAAATTCCAGATCTACGTTTTATGTTTACGAGATCTGATGCGAGCAAGATCTGATACGTCTCACATTTTCCAGATGAAACAGCAGTAGACATTTGCAGAACGTACATGCGATTCTTGTCAAAGATAAAGAATTCCTTTTCTGGATGAAATTTCAGATAAGACGCTGCTCTTGAAGTCAGCCGGCAATAGCGAATCACAAAGGTGGAGGATAGAGGGTGAAAAGGGAATGCTAGCGTTTCAGCACCTCTGTCTTCTCTCCGGTTTGTTTTTTGTTCGGTCCGTCGTCTTTGCTAAAGGAATAAGCCTCTAAATTTTGCGAAGGCGAGCCTCGCTACGGTAGCCATAAATTCAACTCCCGTCGCGACACAACGGGTGGGTGCGTTACGGTACCCCCTTTTATACAACCCTACTTAGCGATTAACCCACGACACGAGCGCGAGTTAAATATTTACTTTAATCGACGCTAATCAGCTATAAAAGGATTTCCTAATCCACGTCTGGATCTGTAACGATTTATTGCGATAATCAAGCCCACGATGAATTAATTACCTCTACGTTTGACTTTGTAGCTATAGATTTACTTGTTAAGCACGAGAATACATATTCAGAGAGGCGCATGCGTTTTTATCGTACTATAATATTAAAAATATTGCACGTAGAGTGAAGAAATTAAAAAATCCTGTTTTACTTATGAAAAGTTATTCTCTCGCAAAATACCCGATCAGCTGACTTGATGCCTACATTAAATATCGGCTGCAATAATCTACATTGGCTTTCAGCACGAATGAATGACTATGAAGGCCATAAACCTTAATTCGCCTTTACCCCGTAAATTTAGTGTAACGCGTAAAATGGCGATGTGCCATGGGATGATCGCGGATAAAACTGCATATCAAGCCGGGTCCATTGTCATCTTTAACCGGGGTACAATACCACGGGGACCTTTAAATCAGCGGATCAATTACGCGCGTGTTGCTGCGTGAGCCCTCACCGATATAAACGCCAAAGTATATCGATACAAAAGCAGATGCAAGAACACCAATGCGTTAAATCTTTCTGTCATCGAGACGAGGAAAGTTATGTTATTACAACAAGTAGAGAGTGTTTATGACTCTCATAGTTCTTCCTTCACAAATGTGCACATCCTGATTATCCACTCTTTAAAAAGCCGTGTTAAATCAAATCGAAATCATTGTTGCCTCTTTTCCGCGACGCTGATTGGTTATCTCGATTCGCATTGTGCGTTATGTTCAGTTTAAATTAACATCGCGCGGCTGTGTTCGCGTGGAGGTTAACAATTTGGTAGAGTGTGATAATTGTGCGTATAATAAATAATAGATATAAGATATTATTATTCAAAAATACTATTAACATTGAAAAATAACAATATAAATAGCACAGAACTCCTCGGAAAAAGAAAAAAATTTTAATGGCTAGAACTTTTTCATTTATTGTTTTAACGAAATTTAAATCATCGAGAACTCTAGGCAATATGCCAATTAACAATATAAATAGCACAGAACTCCTCGGAAAAGAAAAAAATTTTAATAGCTAGAACTTTTTTATTTATTGTTTTAACGAATTTTAAATCATCGAGAACTCTAGGCAATATGCCAAATAACAATATAAATAACACAGAACTCCTCGGAAAAGAAAAAAATTTTAACGGCTAGAACTTTTTCATTTATTGTTTTAACGAATTTTAAATCATCGAGAACTCTAGGCAATATGCCAAATAACAATATAAATAGCACAGAACTTCTCGGAAAAGAAAAAAATTTTAATGGCTAGAACTTTTTCATTTCTAAATCTAAAAGATTTTCAATCGTCGAGACCTCTTCGCAATATGCCAAATAACAATATAAATATAATTGAAAAATAAAATAGCGCGCGCCTGTGTTGTACTAGTAATATAAAAAATTATAATCCCATTTTCATCTCTCATCTCTCATCAAATTAACAAAAGTTAACTAAAGCATTAAACGTCCGTAAACATCAGCGCTCTTCATCCATCATATTCTAAAATGAAGAAATAAACGGACACATTATAACGGGTGAAACTATATCGCGATTAATAAAGATAATATTGCGAAAATTTAGTCGGCATAGCGGCGAGGGGAACTTTATAGTTTTCTCTTAATTAGGTCGTGTCAACCTTGGCTGCGCAAACGTGCATCTCCTCTTCGTGACCCGCATACGCCACTTTGGATTGCCCCGCGAATTTACTTGAGAAGGCAGGACACGCCGGGACGTGTTTCTCCTTCCAGCATCAAAGACTTCTATGTTCGAAGTGCAAAGAGAGATCTGGCGAGCGGAAAGGATTGCCTTGGGTTTCATCCAAGCTAACATCTATCCACTTCTATCTAGTTAAATAAAAAGAGGAAATATAAAATATTCACTAGAAAGATACGAGAAATGAAAAATAGATGATATGTAATACATAAAAGAAATGGCAAATAATTTCGAGAATCATATCTGTTGAATCTTATCAATCCGAATCGATGACAGCAGAGAGCGAATATACCGTCTATGTACACATGTGTCAAGAGGAATTTGCCGGGTATCTGTTTTTTTCTTGTCAGACATTCTAATTAGATTGTAGAGAGAGGCGTTTGTCGCTGTAGTGGAGGGAAGTGTCGAGGCGATAGCGAGCAAGAACGGCGAGGGTAGGAAGAATTCCATCTGTCGAACTTATAAACGATCGTCCTCCGTCCCGATTTCATTTCACGAGCCGTCGCACAACTAGACGCCTCTTCCTCCCCCGCCTCTCCTCATAATTGTCATAACTTCCTGCATTTTCTCGCCGTTTTATATCGCCGCTCGTACATCTTCTTCTCTCTTTACCGGTTTCTCATTCGTTTTGCCCGCTCATTGCTTACAGACGGGGGCGGGGACGACTTTCCGGCCGTGCAGAAAGGCATTAGCAATAAATTATAGAGCCACGTCGGGAAATGATAAAATATTCGCGTGCTCGTGGTATCGTCGATGGCTGCAGCATTACGTCTTCAATTTTCGCGTAATTCGCGTAATGGTTCATTTCGCACAAAAAGAGAGAGATGATGCATTTCTCCGTAATACCTTATAACGATATTGAACAAGGAAGTTTTCCTGCAAATATAAATGAAACTCTTTCATATCGTTAAGCTGTCTTTCTGAAATCTTTTCTCAAGTTTTTGAAAATCATTTCGTATTTATGTTTGTTAATGACATCTTCGATTCAAAAGAGGCGACTTGCAAAGGGACATTTTGCAACAAGGAACGAAGGAGGCAGACCGTGTTTGAACAGCCTTTTGACCTCTGATAGTCAAAGAGCGCGTTCACGATCCACACAGTGACCTTAAGCACACGGATCCCTTTTCGTTCATGCTGGTCCGGAAAGCCGCCCTAGCCGAAATTCCCCGTACGTCGAAGCGCCGAAACGAAATTCAGGAAACGGCGGGGAAGCCCCCGTCGAACGAGGGGATGATCCCGGGTTAAGGTCAGACCGCGGGGCCGATTCAGTGCCGTATTACGATAACCGGCATCCTCGGGCTCGAAGGAGGTGGATCGCAGACGGCGAGAAAAGGGCCGGAGAGAAGACAGAAAGAGAAAGAGAGAGAGAGAAAGAGAGTATTGACGTTGCGCCGCTTTTAAATATTGCATCCAAGTCACGTTCCGGGACCGTATCCTCGCCTCTCGACCCCGCATACCTCTCCTCCTTCACCTCCACCGTCGACATCCCCCGCGCCAGCCGCGCACCGGGACCGAACATCGCATAACTATCGCAAGGTTTCCAAGGAGACAAAGGAAGAAGCAATGTAGACGACGAAGAACGAAGGGACGATGGGGGCGGTGAAAGGAAGAAAAAATCGCTGGCGAAGATCGCCACCTTTGATGGGGGCGGAAAGGTTGGCACGGAGGAAAAATAATAATGCACGGGTGTGCATCGTGGTATCTGCGCGAGACACACGTTCTGCTTTGGAAGAATGAAAACGAGGAAAATGGAGAATATGGGGAGGCTGCCACAGGAGGAAAAGGTGACATCGCTTTTCGTCGGCTTTTGTTCTCGTTCCTCCCTCTCTCAGCCTCCCTCGATCCTTTTATTCTTTCCCTTCATCGTTTATTCCTGGTTTCACGCGCAGCCCTTTCGTGAAAATAATCTATTTACTTCGGTTTTCCCTGCGGTTTCGTGACTTGCTCCTCCCCCGGTGAAAATTTTCGAGGCATGAATGGACTGGGAGAGTCCCTCTCTCGAACGGCACAGCTGAGTGAGAGGAGATACAGAAGGGAGGGATAAATTGCGCGGCTGATAACGTGCCGGATAAAGGTTTGTTTGATCACGTAATGAAGATTTCTTCATAAAATTCCGCTGCATTAAAATTGATATTGCACCACGGGTAACATCCTCTCGAGCCGAGGCGAGTAACAGTTCGAGAGACAAATCGTGCCTTCCCTTAAACTCCGAAAGCTCATTTTTCTGCACAGTAAACCAAATCTTGATTTATGGGTGGCTCACGCTATTCCCTGTCTCGCTCTATCGAGCCCGAGAGGTTTAAATATTAGGATAACGCGTGCTATCGGGAAAACCTGAAGGATTAAAAGCTCGTCGACGAGGAGGAACGTGACACGTGTTTCGTATCGATCCCATTGTTCGGTCCACGAACGATATACGAAATCCCAGAGTTCTGAGAAGCAGAGAGCAAGGAGGAAGTTAGGCGTGCTGAAATCTTTCTTCCGCTTCTCGCCCGCGCCTTGCTCGATCCTTAAATATTACACCGGATCGATCTTCTAGATCGAAGAGAGACGCGCGATTTATTTCCACCCATCTCGGATCCGCGTGTGCTACAGTCGCGAGGGGTACTGCGGGAACTTCGACACGTATCGACCTGCCGCAACGAAAATATATAAAATTCTGCGCCCTCCGCTCGGCGCAGCTCTCTCTTCTTCTCTCGCTTCTTGTGTTCATGCACTTCTATAAGTGTATAATTTTTCACAGTGTAACGATGGTCTTACTTGTCAAGAACTAATTGACAATCGCATTGAGACTGGCTAACAACGACAAATTTTTCATACCCTGAGCGACACTTTGATCTGCATGATTTATGAAAGTCGGGACAAGCATACAAATGAGAGACTTCGTACATCGCTTGAAAATACTTCGCGTGTAGAAACATTCATTCTCGGTAAATGACAGTTGGTTAATGCGCTTCCATATCCATCACTTTTTTTTAAATATTGGTGGCGAGCACAGACTCGTTTTTTACACGGGCCTTTCGAAAATGCGACGGAGAGACGTGAAAAGCTCGGTAACTTTATAGGTCAGATCGTAACGCCCGGCAGGCAGGTTGTCGGGTGCGAATTCTCATCACGTAGAAAAAGAAAAAGCGCTACGTGCTTATCAGCGGCGCGCGAGAACAATAGGCAAGAATTACCTTCCGCAATAACCGGAGCACACTTATCGCTCTCTGTAGCCAGAACAAGATGCTACCAAAAAGCGTTAAACTCGCGCCGACAGCTTCGAAAGCGCGAATGAGGAATATGAAATTTTTATTGTCAAACAGCCAATATAGCTGCTTATAATTTTACTCCAACATAATTGAGTGCAAAGGAAATTGTATTTCTTCATTAGCAGAGTCAAACCATTTTACAGCAAGCGTTTCACGAAGTAAGTTATCTTTTTCTTACGAAATAGAATTTATTTATATTTACTCCATTTGCATTCACACACGCTTTTATTCACTTCCTTCCAGAAAATGTTAACAGTTAATTTCTCTTGTAATGAAGCATGATGCAAAAAAGGGTGATATATAATGCCATTAGAGATTGGAATATCGAGAATCACATTACATACATCACACTATGTTATGAACGGCAGCGTGCAGCATGAAAATCGAAGGGACTGTTCAAGTTCCACCCTTCGCGGAGACACTCGCGAGGCCGTGTCATCGATGACATCAGTCGCATGTCGTTCCACGACAATTCCTGGACAATCCCTTCGTTCTCCGGAAAGCAACGGTTCGCGTAACTCGAAAAATACTTACAGCGAAGTCCGCGTCGTTTCCACCCTCGAGAACTCCCGCGAGCAGCCTGGAGCCAGCTGGCTTCTCCCCCTCTGTCTCGCTGTTGAGTTCTCTTTCTCTCTCGCACCTCCTCGATACTTGGCGTCCTCTCGTCGCACCTGGTTGCAACGAACCTTCCGGAACAAGGATAACGCGCGTACTGCGCCGGGGAATGAGGAGGAAAACGATATAATGCAGCGCGCCACGGAACACACACGTCACGCGACACGAACGGGTGGTGCGCGAGGGTGGTTAGGTTAGAAACGCTGCGGAGTATCGGGGGTGTCGTGCACAGAGACGTCTAGTTCGCGTCGAGGGCGTCGCGGCGCTGCCAGGCGACGACGCCACCGCGCTCCTGCAACCCCCTGCGTGTTCCTTTCTCTTTCCCTCTCGCGCGCGCGCAACCCCCTGTTGGCCGGTGGTGGCGGTAACCCCATGCCCCCACCATACGACATTCAGGAACGTCGACGTGCACGTGGGCACCCCCAAAACGACGTGCCTCTGGTCCTCATTTTGCGGGAAATGCGAAAAAGAAGGACGCGGTAAGATGAGATCGATATCCGACTCTTTTCCGCACTTTTTCTTTTTTTAAACATCCTTCAAAGTGAAGATAATGGAAATCTAGGCAGATAAATGATAATGTGAGGATACACGAAGGCAGTTTCCGACGTAGCGGAACCAATACTGCAGCGGAATCCGCGTAAAACTTTGAAAAGCCTCGATCAAAGGAAAAGCACTGCAGAAAGTTACGTAACGATAAACTATGAAACAGCCGCGAATCACGTCTATAAATTACGCAGACTTGTGGAGCAATCAACGTCTAGAAAGTTGCCTTAACATCCCCTCATTGCCGTCTGGCTGGATGTGTACACGCGTTTTCACTTTTCGCACTCGATAATGATAATTATAGCAAGTTTGTTCCCGGTTCCCTCTTCTATGCGCTACGTTCTCCTGAATAATAAACGCAATCGACGCTCGTCCGTAAAGTTTCTAAGTAAGATGCGCTTTAACGTTCCCGAAAACTTGAAACTTAAAAGTCAGCAATGAATAATTATCAAGAAAATGGTTTGTTAGTTATTGATGATAAGATACTGGTTGTTATTAACGATAAAATATTTCTTAGCTAAAAATACAATAATGGTATACACGATCAAGAGCTGAAGCTGTTCGCTGTGACATTTTAGCATTTTTACGATAAAATTCAAAGCAGTTAAGCAGAAATACTGCTTAAGTACTGAGAAAAAGGAATAATTGCATCAAACGAGCGTGACGTATCAAACGTTTAACGAATGACGGGCAAAGCGATCGGAAAATCGGAAAATTCGCGGCGGCCTGGCGAGGCGTTCTACCAGGTGATCGAAGGCTCGTTAACGAACGTAAAGACAATGGCTTCAGAAAGCGTGACAAGAGCCGCGTGTGTAATTGTGTACTTGCCAGAAGGGAGGGCTACAAAAGTGAATTGCTGGGTCGTGCCACGCGCTACAACGACAAGCGTGCAAAAATCAATACCAACAGAGACCTGTCCTGAAATTGCTGTATCTCTTATCTCGGTTTCTTTAGTGACTCCGCGCGTTGCTTCTAATCGACAAGATACAGAATTGGCGTGCACTGGACGTGCTATAACAATAAAACTGTTTAACATAATATGCATATCTGCCGCTTAAATCGACTGCAAATTCGTCCCCTGACAGTGCAACATTTTCCGATATCGGGACAACTTGCACATTTGTCAATTGAAATAGCGTTTTATCACCGTGTTCAACGTGTTGGACGGATTTTAAAGGGTAAAGCCGCTTGGACGGACGGGCTGGAAAATTTATTGAGACGAATCTCACCAGATCGGACATTTGAATACACGTCGCATCGCGTCGGCGTTTCCATCGTTCCGTCCGTCTGCGTCCGCCGGTTTCGGGTTTATTAATTATTCCGTGTGGCGAGTGGAATCCAGCCGAGGAGGAACGATTACTTGGCGGCCCGTGAAAAAAAGGCACAATCTCCCAAGTAATTTTGCGTAACTGCTCGGAGGCGAACCACCTCTTTATATTATTACGCGCATCCCAGCAGCGCGCCTCTGGCCACCCTCTAACATTTATTAATCTCATTCGAGCTGACGACTTCCACCACTGGTACATACATCGACTGCCCACCCAGTAGAAATCGGACTCTGCAACATTAATATCTCGCGCGGAGAAATGCTCACGACCGTAGCTCCGATCCTTCGTCGCCTTTTTCGCCGGAAAAATGCGCTTCGTTACGCATCCGCGAGACGAAACTGCTCGGAAAATTGCCGTGTTAATGTTCGCATTGTATTGGTAATCCGCGGTAATCAAAGGGAGGAAGTTTCTCTTCCCTTCGGATATACTGTGAATTACTTTCTCCACGCTGAATATGAAATTTTAAACATTTTTTTCTTGCATAAAACCAGATGGAGTCTGGTCCAATATTAAAAATGTAAAGTCAGATTTCGCGTTGATAGAAAATAGGTAGGGATACAGGTTAACTAGATTTTTACAAGTAAGTGGGAGGGAGTTCAAAGAAGACAAAAATTTAAATTAAAATTTTTATGTGAAAGTATGGCAACTATGAAATAATACTTGAGAGAAATGCGAGGAAAAGAAGAAGAGAGAAGGAAAGAGACAGAGAGAAGATGGTGGAAGAAATAATTGTAAAACAACAAATGAATTGTAAAAAAGAGAGAGAAAGACAAAATGCTAAAATATAATTTTATATTTTATTATTACGAATTATTACGAAAAAAGATCGGCGGGATTTATCGATGCAATTTTGCGTGTCCGAGCGGCGGATTAATAATCAGTGTGAAAGGCAGTAGCTGTGTAAATTTCTTGATCAACTCGCAACCGTAACTTTCTCAAGAACGTGTGCGCGGACATTAAACGATCATATTTTCGAGCCGCCGCATAAGCGGCTGTGGTGAGAGAGCCGCCTCGACAGGTTTACACATCAAAGTTTACTAAAGGCTCTTCAGAGCCAGTGCACCGAGACCCCCCCCCTCTCTCTCTCTCTCTCTCTCCCCCCTTCTTTCTGCAATATACGCCTCTCGCCAGCGCTTGTGTGCACCGGATATACAAATGAGACCTAGAGAGATAAAACGAGCTCCATACACAGGGTGCAGTTTGTGACTCATTTAATTGCGATACGAATTATAATCTAGCGCTAAAATTAATTAAACATAAAATCTGCGCGGCCGCGTACTCGCCGTTAATCGCGACCAAAGTGCTGCATAATGACCGTCGTAAAAATACGTGACTAGTTAATTGCTGAAGTGTCGTGCTCGACACTCGTACGAGTTCCAAAAGTACCCGGTGTATACGTCATGCGCCCGTATAAGCGTACGGAGAACGGAGCCGAAGAGCGGGCATTAGGGGTGGGTGATTGTAATTTCACACATGGCGTAACGCACTGCTTCGCCACCCTTCACCTCTCGGCTTACGCTCTGCGAGAAACCTTCACCGCGATATACTCTTCCATCCCTCTTGGTCGCTCCGTCACCCAGCGTCGTTTGTTTCGCTTTTGTCTGTTGTACGAACGAGTGCAACCACAGCCGTGGAACAGCTGCTCTTGTTCCTCCATCTCTTCCCGTGCTCCTTGTCACCCTCTCCCCCTTTCTTCTTCTCTTTCTCTCCTGTTACTCACCTTTGCGTTGTCACGAGTCACCCTCCGATAGCTCTTGCTGTGTTCCGTGACAAGCGGAACCACTATCGTATCGCCAGACACCAGCCGATGCTTCGGAGTTGATTAGAATTTTCAGGTAGAAGGAGCTTGCCTCTGAAACGATTAATTATCTCAAGTAGATCGTTTGAACGGCAATCTCACAATTGATGTAATAGTGCTTTTAAAGTTTCATTCGAAAAATTATAGCTATTAAAAGATATCATATTTCGGTGTAGAAATTCCCTTTTTCGTTTAATCCTGCAAATAATGTTTTTTTAGAAACTTGTAGTAAAGGCACTGGTCTTTCCTAACTGTTTCGATTAGCCAACTTAGTTCGAGAAAGAACAAGCAATAACTGCAATTAAACCAAGTCGCCTCGGTGCAACCAAGCTTAACACTTTGCAAAAGCAAACTCCTTGCATAAGCATGCTCCTTGCATAAGCATGCAACTTGCTCTCTGAGAGGCCTTAAAAGATTCACAAGGGCTGTCTGTGCGCCCGTTTCGCGAAATTCCGCCGCGCCGCGCCGGTGCACCGCATTCCCGGCGATATTTAATATCTCGAAACTAGCGCCAGTTTGCTTGGATCGCGCACCACGCAGGAGAAGGCAGCGAAAGGGAAAACTGCCGCGGGTGCGGCCGTGAGTGGTGCCTTATCAAAAATTAAAATTTCATTCCGAACTGAGCGGGCGCTATCGAGATCCTCTCCGCGAGGGTGTGATAGTCTCCCGGAGAGAAATACCGGAAGCGAGATACCGGAACAGCGTGCCCGATATAAGGGGCAGTGAGCCTTAATCGTGAGAAACTAACTTCGAAGTTTCGACGAGGGCGCCTCCACCTTCCCTCCCCGCATTGTTCTCGTTTTTTCTTCGAATTTATCGCGCACTCCTGCGGCCTCTTACAGCCGCGCGCGCGGGGCCATCTCTAAATCTGAATTTTCTAAATCTGGATTTATCGCGATTGCACTCGCTCGTCGATAATCTGCAGCACGACTTTCAAACTAAGATTCGAGTTCATGGAGTTTGCGCGCCGGACTAGAAAGATTTCCGCTGCAATCGGCCAAAGGTATCCGGAAACGTGCTCAAATCTGTATTCGATGCTCGTAACTCTCGAGATAGATTAATTGCTACGTTATCAGTGTGACAGACTTACACAGCTCTACACAACGTTTTTGCAAATGTTAATACCGTATCATTCTCAAGTTAATACATCGAGCAGAGTGTTTATTTTTGCATACCGTTTCGAAAACACGTGGAATTCTTTCTCCCATTCTCTCGGAAAATCCTCGAGCTCGAATTCGAGCCGGTCTCTTGAGAAGTCACGGCCCCGAAATCCGAAACTTCCCCACGTCCCGCCGACTGGTATTTCGAGGGGTGCAAACGCGGATAATCCGGATAACGCGATCGTGCCAGACGGAATCGCGAATCGGTTGCGTTGGGACCCGAGCCAATCCGACGTGCTGGACGGCTGACAATTGGCGGCGTGGCAATGATTTCCGATGAGCAGAACCGGGGTGGACGGAGCTCCTGACCAAGCAGCAAGCGCGTATATCGGTCGGCGAGTGCGCGAGAGCGAGCGAGAATCGCATCCGGCATTTGTGGGCGGCGGTCACACGCGGATTCCGTTCGATTTCCCTTGTTCCGTCCGATAATTTTGCCATTCAGCCCCCAATTCTCGTCTTCTCCTCTCCGCGCGGTTTGTATATCGCTCCCTGCTGCTCTTGGACCTGGGAGCGATACATTGTCCTCAAAGGATTTCCTGTAACCGCAGCATCGTCTGCGCGAATCGTGTGCCTTCGATTTTCGCAAAACTTGGCAGATTTGCGGGACAAAAAGATTAGTTCGGAAAAAGTAAATTGCTTTGACGCTTAAGGATATTGCGATACTTTGAAAGTTCTGATCGAAAGCATTGAAGAATGCATAACGGATTTTGGAAATGATAAAACTTTTTTGGCTGTCGCGCCTGCATTTATATTGCATTGTGACGCTCGTCGATACCGGAGTGCCGCGGAAAAACGCGGTAATAGGTGCAAATGGATTCATATGCCGGGTTTGGCATATGAAAAATGCTTCGGCATGCCGCGCATCGCGCGATGGAAAAACAATCGAGAGAATATAAATGTATGACGCCTGTCTAAGTGCCTTCGCCGTTTCCGCTCGCTTGCAAGTCGACGGTACTCTCTTCGATCTCCGAATATCTTAGAATACTTTGCGTACTTTACTGCGTCGACGACTCCGGCGAAGTTTCGCGGAGAATGACGTCGCTACACGAACTCCGTGGACTTGTCGCTGCGGAACTGACGATAAAATGGATCATTTATTCGGAAATAATGGAACGTACTGCCGGGACTGTCACTGAGATATTTCGATTTCGGCTAACAACTTGGCGGAATTGTTATCTCAAATGTCTCAATTAATGATACGTGAGGAATCTTGAGTAACGTTATTAAGCCGACAATTTAATAGACGATAATTATAATATGATGATAATTTCGCCATATAATAGCGCTCTTGGATAAAGGCTAAAACAATAATTCCGCTTCTCTGCGAGATTGCGGAGTCAAAGCACATTGAGTCTTTTATTGTGCCAAGAAAAGAGAAGGAAAAAGGGAAGGAACAGTGGAAATAGAGATCTTGGACGGGAGTGCGATTAAAAAGTATGGAGTACCTGGTAGGGCGAAGGGATCGAAACGGTTTCGTCCTGATATCACTGTTTGAAAGTCCTCGCAGTCAATCCTTCTGCGATCCCTGTTGTGTCCCGTCCCCCAAGAGGCAGATACATTTTTCTAGGATGGCGGGACAAGTGTTGTCCACGTGGCAGGACAGAAAGATGCTTTCATAAAGCGGCGCTTTTCTTTTTGCGCTTTCGTCCGCGAATTCAATTCTTCTTTCCCCTTTGGTACCTTAGCTTTTGTTCGCTAGTACCTTCTCTCTCACCTCGCTCGTCTTCCGGTCGCCATTTCGCTTTCAAGTACTCACCTCGATGCGATGGCAGATCCTTCGATCTCGTTTTTCACGAGTCTATTTTCTCGCTGCGGAAGTTAATATTTTTATTCCCTAATTAAAACACTCCAATGTTTAAAATGCTGCAGCTGTACTGGCGTAGACATTCACCTGAAAAATAACGCCCAAGGAAACAAGCGTATTGTAAAATTTCGTATAACGGCCCCAATCTTTTTCTATTAACAAATAATTTCACAAAAAATTTGATTTGATATTAATTATTAAACATTCCTCCACTCGAATACCCGCAAACACTTTAAATAATTTATTTACAAATCCGTTTGCGCGAACGCGTGTTGTATTTGGAAATTTACATCGGCATGGAGCGTTATCTCGCAACTGCGAAACCATCCCTTGCGAAAGGAGCTCGCGCTCGGGAATTCGCCGGAGAACGCTCGGTCGAGAATTCCTGGTGGCTGATGGGGAGGATAACTCGTCCCCGAAGTGCAGTAACCTCGGCGGAGAAGTCTCGGGCCCTCTTTCTCGCTTCCTCTCTCTGTCTCTTCCTTCTTCGTTCTTCCTTTCTCTCTCAACTGCATCGCGCGCGAGAAGGCCTTATGACCCGTGCAAAATGAATGCATCCCCCCGAGCTGGGCTGCATCCTTTTCACCTCCGTCGAGCCACCCGCTAAATCGAGCGTGCCCGTAAACCGAAGCGCGGAATTTCGTCTGAATCTTTCGAGACCCGTCCCAGACCCCCGTTTGGACCCTTACTTGGCTTTTATTTCGTCCGAACCAGAAAGGTAATGAGGATATATCTCCGCGCTGCTTCCTAAATCCGCGTTCAAAGCGCAAGCGTTGCGTGAGATATGAATATCTCCCTCAGATATTGTTGCTTCTGGGTGTGATATACTCGTGGCGGGCGAATGGAATTGCCAAGAGAGATCGGATTTTAGATTGAGGATCTCTCTCTCTCTCTCTCTCTCTCTCTCTCTCTCTCAAAACTTTTACTTGCGTGCAATTTGATATTACGATATTAAGCGGAGTTTTTAATTTGAGTAATTTAGGATTCTTGTTAGTGCGAGGTAAATAATTCCGACACAACATCGCGTGCTATTTCCTTAATTATCCGGGAAACAATTCACAGTAAAGAGCTATCTCGAGTGAGTAGGATGAAATTTTGATTAATCATTCGACAATTAATACTCAATTATTTTGATACGTAAGAACTTAATCTAATTGAGACAGTGACAGGATCTCTCCTCTTGTCTCTCGTGCCTGTTCAATTATTTTGAGACGGAAGCTACAAAGTTATCGAATCATTACAGACGGATTGCGACTGCGAGCAGTTTGCCAGGTGTACCGTTAAGCAGACGCTTGTAATATATTATTTAGACGAGACCCCGAAGCGGAGCGGTGCTGCAAATAGAGCGTAGCGAGCGGTGATCGAGTACCCCTATGCGTTTTCCGAGGAGGGGCGAGGGGGAAGGGGCGGAGGTGCCACGTAGACGAGCGGTATGGTAGTTACATCCGTTTCAGGAACCGAGAAAACATCCCCCTCAATGAGACGCTGCGGTTACGTAGTTACTTCTCTCCCCGCTGTTCTCCTGGCTGTACTTACGTGTCCCGAACAGGTTACAAACGACGAGCGCGGTATTACAACCCGCAAATTACGCGCCCCCGTTCGTCGTCCTCCCTCATCTACCCTTTCCTCTTGTCCCGACTGCAACGCAAGCAAATGTGCCGGTCCAAGACTGGTGGATTATGCGTCCGCTTGTGAAAGCGCGCAACCATCCCCTTATCATCCTCTTCGAACGCGTGGAATGTGAAACCAGTTGAAATTTCCGGGATATATATCGTGGAAAAGGGCATGAACGCTGTTAGTCAACTGGTCATCACTTAAAACGGACGTGGAAGTGGAACGCGAAAATTGATAAGTAATCGATAAGAGCTGTCCATTCTTGAAAAGGGTATGTAACATTAAATCGAATTTCATTATTGCTCCATTTCCGTGACGCTTCCGCGATTTATTTTCTCTCTCTGTGCGTTCTCGTTTAACGAAATTGTTTTACGAGAATGTATAAATTTAACAGTCGTACAAAAATAAAATATATAAATAATTTTCAAGACTAGTAAATATTCAATGTATTAAAAATACTATCTGTAAATATTGTAATACGAGATCATTTTGCATGCAGTCGTAAAATAAATATGAAAAATGTTACAGTAACTAGAGTTGAGTGGATTGTAATAATCGTAATACGGATTAAAAAGACTGCTCGGTGGTTGGGCGAATGAAAATTTGCAATATGCCGGAGGCCGAGGAAAAACGCGTAATCTCACATGGAGAAGCAAATGTCGCGACGGGGAGTACTTCTTCCGGTCATAAATTACAATATTCACGGACCACCCCTGCCGTTAAACGAGTGCGCGTTTCCCATCCCGCGCGAAATTCATTTACGGAATTAATACCGCGGATTTGCTAAATAAAGAATTATTGCGTGTCGCGCGTCCGCCTTAATTGCGCGAACAATGTTATTTTCGCGCTATCGATTGATTTGCGATTTTACATTGTTCGGTTTTCGCTTTCAAATTAGCGCAACCGGAGTGGATATAAGAAAACTCCATTATCTATTAGTTTAATCTAATCAGAATTATGGAATTCTGATGCCGGGATAGTAATTTCAAACATCCGCATTCTTTATCTCTCCCGTTTTTCCCTTCTCTGTGCTTTTTCAGTGTTGGCAGTGCGAAATAAATTATTTCTAATGATCTGTCTTCTTGGGAATTATCTCTTGAAATGTGTTTCTCTTGTGTCTCATAAAAGCGGCTTTTTTATCATTTACAATAAATTACGTGACTTGAAAGGTGGAGAAATTTTCGAAAACAGAGATACAACACATTAATATATCTTTCAGATATACAAATATTAAAAATCTTTTATTTTATTATATAATAGTATACGTATACGCTATAAATGTATGTACAAATTACAAACCGTAAAAAACTTGAGCAAACGCTGCAGTATCCGGTGCCAGGATTTCATTTTGCAGCGGGGTTTAATTTTCCGAAACGCTGAACGAAATGCGGAATGTGCTGTGCACGTATCCAAAATCCTCATTTTGCCTCGGGCTGATCCTTTTTGCCTTCTCGGCCCGTAATAACGCGGCAAAAGGAGTCTGCGTAATACGTCGTTTGATTAATTAATTTATGCCGGCGGAGCGCCGGATTACGTACTCTCGGGCTTGCAGCCTTTTCTGCTACCTCGTCTGTCGCGAAGAAACTGAGTAAACAAACAATTTCGCCTGGTTTTCCAGCTGTCATTATACACCTAATAGCATTAACATTAGCCGAGGAGACGGTGTTGTGCAGACAAGCAAGTAATTGCATCGTGCAAATTTGCTAAACGACATGACTGTCGTCTCATTGCCGAAGATAAAAATCTTCATCTTCTTAGAGCAGGATTTTCGTTATTAAAAACTGTTTGTGTTGTGTTTGTGCAACATGTGCCTTTAAATATCTGATTTTTCAAGCGATATCCAGTATTTATACATAAAATAAAAGCATGAAATTGCACTCATTTTATCTGCGTATAATCCAAGATTAAAGCGAACATTAAAATCTCCTGATTCATAAAAAATCATCAAAATATTCGATAAAAATCTCATCTTTGATCTCCATCCATCATGCAGATTCCTCTTCGTCCATTAAATACTCTTTCTGATTTTTTTCTCATGATAATAAAAGCGGCTTTGTATATTCGTGATTCATAAAACGTGAAAAAGAATTCAAAGGTTCGCGATAAGAAAGACAAACAGGACGACTCTGCTGTATGCCGTATCGTGTGCACGATTCCCAACATAACTATGAATAATTGAAGGGAAAGCGTCTCCCCGGCATGGGGGAGACATGCGCTGCAAGGAACTATTTTCCGCGTTGTAAAGGAAGCGGCAGCATCAGTGCGCATCCACGAGAGACGTGAGGATGCGAGCGTTAGTTTTTGCGAGTGTGGGACTCGAGGGACGAGTTGTATCCGCGATGCATCTCCGTGGCTGCGTCGTATTTCACTGCGTGAAGTCGGCGGGCTCGCATTACCGGGAGACGATCCGTTAGTTTCGGTAAAGGTGAAGGTTTGCGGAGAGCACTGAGAAATGTAGGAGGCGCTTGCGCTACAAACGACTGTAGCAACCGCAGTTGATACTAATCAAGGCAGTCGCCGATGTTCCTCGAGCGCGGAGCAATTAATGTTAATATTGGAGGTGGAATAATTCTATGACGTCTACACCAGAAAAGGAGGCGGGGCGGGAAGATGCAGTGCATATCAGTACGCCGGGTTTCTCATTATTAAGTATTTATTACATACAAGCATTTTTTACAATATGAAGTATTTGTTCCTTTAGACGTGACTGATGATATTTAGCATTTTCTTCCTCGTTATTGTATATTTAGAAACGTTTCTCTCATACTTCTCTCTATTTAATTATCTCGTTATTATTATGTATCTCTTATAGAATAGTTTTAATAGAGTCTCAACCAAATCTAATAAAAATAGTATAAGTGTACACGTGATGCGGGGGTAATATATATATATTGTGTCCAAACGGTTAATAAATATGTCTGTCGAAAAAGAGAAGAACTAATATAAATACGTTTGATACAGTAAGTCGTAACGAACGGGGGCGACTCCGCACTCCGTTACGACGTTAAAATGTTTTTACAGGACATAAACACAGAGGCAATTTCTTGTGTAGAAACGGACGATAAAACGTGTCAATAAATCTGTCACACGGTTTCGAGCTGTATGTGCTTCTCCCGTATTTTTCTAACGATCTTAACGTTCTCTCTCGGTGCGTCAACGGTGACACGCGATGCAACGCGATGCGTCTGTACATAACACAATCGTTCTAACAACTTTCTCGGTATAAACTATAAACGCGTGATAAACGTTTATACGAGAAACTATATCCGTTCGAGAAAACAAGTTATAACACGTTACGCAAATGCGAACGAGGTACGAAAACCTCGGATTTAAACGAGAAACGACGCTGACGAGAAGATTTCAACTTACACCAGATACGGTTTGGTGAACCCTTTACGCCGGTTATGACAAAATGCGAGTAAAATAAGGAGGGACGGAGGAGAAGGGACCGGGGAAGGGGCGGAAGGGAAAAGGGGATGAATACCGCGTACGTGTGGCGCAAACGTATGAGAAAAATCGAATAACAAACGGTACATAAAATCTGTACACACTAATCCTATCTTTCCTCTCTAGCGTCGACAATCGTCTCTCCATGCTACTCCCGGAATGAAAACCGGGATAACAGAGAAACGCGCGTTTCTCACTATCCTCTTTATAAATAATCGCCGAGCCCTGCGACTGATATCGCGCGCGACAAAGCGAGCGCAAAAAATATAAAGCGTGCTGCTGATATCCACGTCTCGCGAACGTTCTCTCATATTGCGAGTGATGAACTCCTCTTGAATTCTTCGGACGTTCGAACGTTGCCGCGACAGCCGGCATTCGCGTCCGCAATATCGCACGTTAACACGGCGACGTCGACCTGTGCTTCCGTTTCTCTCGTCGAACGAAACGCGATTAATTCCGCGCAATCATCCGCGGCAATTTCCCTCGCGCCCCGCGATTCTAACGCTATTGGGTCGTCACTCCGTTAATCACTCTTATGCAGCGGCTATCTCACAAAGCGATCGGTAACGCCCCCGGTATCGTCGTTATCGTCGTCATCACAGCTGGAAGAATTCACGTTCGATCCACGAGGAAACGTAACAGTGGCTGAAGTCTAGCGGATACCTAGGATATGCCAATGTGTCGAGTAGGCCCTCTTAAACGAAACACGATAAAAAGAAGAAAGAGAAGGATGAAAAGACAGTAAGATTGCTTGACTAGTGAGCGCACGCCCCGAAATCTGGTATGGAAGATAAGCCTTTCCCTTTTCCTCTTTTGCCCTGCCACTCTCTCTGCGCTACTTTCCCTCCATTTCGTATCCACAGAATGTCTCTCTCGTCGTCGAATTCACGCTCGCGCGATCACGAAATCCGTTCTTATCTATCGCGAAATCGCTGTAAGCTGGTATACCTTATATCGCGCAATCTTTTACCTTAAGGGACGTTCTCCGTTCGATCCATCGGAGCTCTCGTCTCCTACGCTGCTTTTACGGATACGTCCTCAGCGCTTGATCTTTTTTTTTACTTCCTCCTTTACGTTTTGTGACCTATTTATCTCGTCGGTCGTATCCTGTCCCGCGCGATTTCCGATTCTCTCATTTCTATTGAATAACGCCCCGAAGATTTTACTCCCTATCTATACGTGTATGTATGTGTGTGTGTACGCGGGCGTATGCGTATGCGTGAGAGAGGGAGTAATTTCATGTCGATTCGGTAAAATACGTCCCTGTATCCGATGAAAACAATGTGTTACAAACAGGCCTGAAACCCCCTTTCCGCGTAGGTCCTTTAAGAAAGTTATATTTATCTAATAGCGTACTACGAGTCACAGACCGAGTGTCCACTCTCGCTGGTTGCGTAACATTAATTAATTAACATTGTATATTATATTACACTTCCAGTTTTTCCCGGTGACAAAAGGCGCACAGGCGTCCAGCACGCGATCGCGCGATGTCCTGGAGGGTGCGTGAGATGACCCTCCATCCGAGAGACTTCCCGCTCCACCTGGACAATCCCTATTTACGCGTCGCGCGACGAACGGTTATTTACATTATCATGAACGACGTCTTGTTTCGAGTATAGCTGTCGCGTTGTGGTTGGCCACAAGCAGGTCGGTTATTGATCACCCAGCTGTTGCTCCTCCTTCGTTCGCCCGGGAACGTTCGAAAGACACTTTATGACAGAAGATCTGCGGACACAGAGAAGCAGAGATGACACTTAGCTCACGTTCCGAATATTCTCTAATTAAAATATGACATATAGGTCACATTTAGCTGTACGTAAGATGTCCCATTCGTCAGGCAATTACTCGGAATCTTTTGCAGGAATCGAAAAGCTGAAAGGAACGTTTTGCTAGACGAGACATCTTGCATACGACTAAGAGCTGAACCTAGCTGCTACTTACCTGGTACTTGGCTGTTGTCCTGCGGCTTGTTGCTGATAAAATTGTCCTGGAACGGATTGACATTGGCGTTCGCGGCGGCGGGCACGAAGCCCATCGGGGTAAATGGCATTGCAGCCGGGTTCAGGTTGGAGTTGAGGGTATCCTCGTTCGCCAGATTGGGCGTCAGTTCGAGTATCGGCCCGGTACTGTAGCCGCTACTGTTATTACTCAGAGTGTCGAAGTCCGACAGGTCTAACAGGTTGTTGGTCACGTTGTTTTGCTTGCTACAAAACCAGCCAAAAGGAAAAAACATACAGAGACTAAGTTGACAGCCAGACAGACGCTAGGGACTACGACTTAAGCGACTATCCACGACCACTATGACACGGAATCGACATCGCCGCCGCTAAGTTAGCTAAGCCGATTGCGAGCGACTCGTTAACGTCCGCAGACAGTCGAATCACTGAAACGAGCCGGAGATTCGGACTTCGTCGGACAGAAACATGGTCGCGATTCTAGATACATCTAAAAAAACGCCGTCAACTGAACGAATACGAAGCTAGATAAAGATCAAATTAAACAACGTATAGAATGTGAAGCGCTCAGTCGTCTTGCTTGCGTGAACTATATCATACGACGGCTTCCCAAACTTGCGGATCTCGTATGCCACCAGAGGCGACTATTCTGTAACGTAACTATTGAAACGGCTATCGTAAGCGGTTCAGTCTGAAGTTACTTTTATGCGTAGCGGTACTAATCGAGTTGATCGACAACCTCTTGCGGTCCTGCGTGATGTTCCGATATAGTGATGTACATTTCTCGTCTGCATTTCTGCTGAATGAAATCGTTTCCGGATCGTTCAACGAAACACGCTATAAAATATATATCATTCCACAGACGCTGATCGCAATAGGTTTCTGTTTGAGTCAAGAGGCATTGCCGAGAATAGGTCGATTGTATCCATGTACGCACGTGTGAGACGTGTAATCACGAGAATTGGAACATATAAACAGCAAAACAGCAAAGACGTGTCTAATTACATTACATAAAGAATCGTGTCACAATCGATCTCGCTCGTCTGCGTCAGATCAAGATCTACACGAGAAAAGAAAGTTCATGCCGCGTTTCCGTGTATCTGTTTTCTTTTGTTTTTTTTTCTCTTCTCTTGCTCGGCACGGATATATCGTTCGTGTAGGATTCGTGGTTGTGAAGTGTGTGAAGAGAGACGTCTTCTCATAGAAAAGTATACTATATCGGAAAACACGTGGATAAATAGTACATAGCAAAAGTAGGCAGTAAGTTGACATATACCGCTCGATGGTGTACAATACACAAGCATGAGGGACGTACGTAGACGATCATATATGTATATATATATATATATATTGTGCAAGGAAAAAAAGAACAAGCCACACCATATCAACGTTAGTTGGTAACATGCACTGGTGATTTACAGAGTTCGTGGCGAAAATTAATCGCACTTACGGTATACACAACGGCTCAATACAAACGGAAGAAGACTCTTTAGTAAAGTCTAATTGAAGGGAAGATGAGAGAAGCGCTCAGCAAAGATGACGAAATAATAATACTAATAATAATAATATAACATTTATGATATTTTACATACTTATGACATATTTAATGAGAGACATTAGCTCTGCTAGCTGATATACTGTTCCTCGTAACATAATTGTCTTCCTTCCTCGCGGGAGTCACGTTAGCTTTATTATTTATCCTTGCTGAGCTGGTAAATGTAACGTGAAATCACAGAACAAAACGTTTTGATGAGTCATTAGATTTATGCTGCTTCTGTCTCTCTCTTTACATTATGTACACTGAGGTTTATTTGTTGTGTGTCATTAACGCTAGTTGTGTAGCTGTGTGGCTCTCAACGGCTTCATGTTTCATGTACGGTATTACATGACATGTCCTTCCAACTCGTTGACACAATACCTAGAGACGATCGGAGTACGTACGCGACTAAATTCCCGATATATATATATATCTCTTTCTCTGATAATTCTAGCTAAAAATAGTATATTTGTCGTATTAGTACACAGCTGAATATCGGATTATAAAATATATGTAATTATTATAATAGGTGGTGATACAATATACACTTGTCTCTGCGATCTCATTCATCACTGCGACAATAGTAATGAGTTATTCGTGTGGGCTATTGTTTAATACGTTTGTGTAGTTGTGTGTAGTAATCGTGCAATTAATCGCGTATCGTATTACGGCAAAGTTACAAAGCGTGTTTATTATGCTCGTCAACCGTTACTCTGACTACTTTTGCAATGTACAATGTATGCGTGGATGTTACTCGTAACATTTGCACACGAAGCGACACATACGTTCGGTGAAATTAACACATGTCGATAGGCAGTTCCTTCCGAAGGGAGCCTTGGGATAGCGCAGAATAAACTTTTCTTTACTAAATAACTATTTATAATAATGTGTACATATGTATACGTATATATAACTTTGAAACTTAATTAATTCAACTTTACTTATTAATCATTAACTGACATTACAAGATCGCATCTCGAACAACATAATTCGTTATATACAGAGCCCTTCGACATGGTGAGGCATTTATTAGAAATACATATCTAGCGCGATTTTACATTCAACCACAAATGAAGATTCAAATGATTGCCGTTTCGGAATCTGACAAAATCTCTCTCTCTCTCTCTCTCTCTCTCTTTCTCCCTCTCTCTCATATTTCTGCGTATAAATCTAAAACTCGAAACAACCAACCGATTTGCGCGGTGCGATGATCGTTTATCCCGAGAACCATCATCGCACCTATTCACAAGTAAAATCGTACAGCACGCTTATTATTTAATTTAAATTATTTAATTTAACGTATTCACGCATCCTACAATTTCAAATTACAAGTCGTCCAAGAAATTTTTATGTATAATTGATATTCTCAAGAGATGCCGGAGCATAATATTTGATTTCCTTGCTTCTCGGTAAACGGTTCCTTCCTATAACGTGTGTGTGAGTATGTTTTAAGTTTTACATGCAATATTTCAAACAATTGATCCTTTATCGCGATTTAGTTCAGCTGTCTCTTACACGTATCGATATATATTGTATTACGCCTTTTTCCTTCGCAATCGAACAATTATGGCGGCCGATCGTCATTTTTGATAATAGTAGTAATCAGTCCATTTTACACGAATAATATATATTGGCTAGTATTGTGCAATTATTTATGTCCTGTAAAAATGTCGGTTTTGCAGGAAATCAACGCGGCAGACCGCGTTGATCTCATTTACCTGCTTCGTGATTACCGTTATCGATTAATTGAATGTAGCATTGAATGTATTGATCAGAAATATCGTGCTTGAACATCTTCATCAGCAATTGCGCAAAAGATCAAACCCGCGTTGATGTACTTAATATTCTTTTCAGTATAACATGTACCTTCGATCGGATAATAATCGGTAGTAGAATATAATAACCAGCCATACATCGAGTTCGAGGTGAGCTATCTTGGGCGCTTTTAGATACGCGCGTGTCGGAAATTACACGTTTCGATGCCCAATTAAAACGCGCGTTACCGAAGCAAACGTCGCGACTCACTAACGGCTGCGTTTCGCTATTATTGTCCGTCTATCGATCCGTAGCGAGAGGAGAAGTAGCGCGCGATACGCTCGACGCGAACCGGATAATGACGCGTTAATGGAAAGTCCGTGATTTAGAATTGGTATACTTACACAGTGGCATTGTCCAGTGTAATCGACTGACTGTTGATACCGTTCCCGTGATTCGTATGGTGACCGTTCAACTCGCCTTCAACGTTACCCTGATTATTATCCAATACGATTTTACTTTCGTTAATGCCGTTGCTATGCGTCGTGCCGTTGTGCACGATGTCGGCCGCGGGCATCACGCTGTTCTCCGTGTGATGCGCCAGTTGCTCGCCACTGATGAACTGCTCAGTCGCCTCAGAAATTAAACTGGCTGTCATGACGTCGTCGCCCTTGCCGCCCGGTATCGGCTTATTCTCGTCGCTCGGGCTGTCCTCCTTCAGCTTGTCGCCATCGCCAGCCTCTCCCTGTGCGCATCGTAACGTGTGCCGTAACGAGTCATTTCTCAATCTCGCCCACTCTCTCTCTTTTTAGGTAAATTTGGTATCTGAATACGGTCAAGTTGATCAATCGACTAATTGCAACAATTTCACAATTTGATTAAAATTTAATTAAAATTTGATTTAATTTAAATGAGAACAATTGATTTTTCTTATTGGTATATATATTATACCTTGGCAGACGAATTGGATTGATTTTTGCCTCTCGTCCTAAGCATGATCGCTTCGACTCGCTTACGCCTGGCATTGCGCTCCTCTTCTTCCTTCTTGAGTCTCTCGGCCATCTCGATTCGTTGTCTGTAATTTCAACGTAGAGAAAAACGTTTATTGCACTGTTTATCGCGAGTTTCTAAAAGATACAGTTGAAGGGAAGGCTCTCAGACTGACTTTTCCGCTTCTTCCCTCGCCTTGCGCTCCGCTTCCTCCTTTTCTTGCTTCTGGCGAGCCTCCTCTTCTCGTTTTCTTCTATCTTCTTCCTCGCGGCGCGTAGCTTCCTCGATCGCCAATTGTAATCGTTGCTTCTCCGCATCTCGGGCTTCATTAGCTAAGCGTATAGTCTCCTCCTCCAGGCGACGTTGTTCCTCTTCCTCTGCACGCAATCTCTCGGCTTCCAGTCGCGCTTCTTCCTCCTGCGAGAATCGTCATGCACAAGTTGATGGCAGCTGTCGAAGTAGAAATAATTCAATGTCAATGTAGAAAATCATACCTGTCGCAGACGTTCCAGTTCCGCTTCTCGTTCCGCTTGCTCGCGAGCCAGTCTTCTGCGTTCTGCCAGAGCGGCCTTGGCCTCCTCCTCAGTGGTGATTCTGATCTTCGCGATCAACGATGCTGTAAAGTGATTCATTAATAAAAACAGATTAAAATTATTATTAATAATTATTATCAGGAATTTGTATCATGCTTGATAGTTTCGGCTAGTCGTACCTGACATGTCGATCTGATCGTCCATCTCGCCTTCAGGCTTCACCTCAACCGTCTCTATCAATTTCTTCTCTTGTTTGTTCTCCTCCTTCTTGGTTTTTGACGGTTCTTCCACCACGACATTGCCGCTCGACAGATTCTCCTGCATTAAGTTGGTCTCGTCTTTCACCTGCTTGCTCGTCGACACAGGCTCCGCCGCTACCTTCGTTTCAGTGATAATGGACTCGGCGGCGATGTTGGCCTCCTGCTGCTGCTGAAATCAGAGTCAATCCACGAATGATGTTCACTTAGTTCGATAAATAATATCAAAATTTCATGGCATCTAGTTTCAAGGTACAGGTAGGATGAAACTCACCTGCGTCTTCTCGCTGCCCTGATCCTTCTTCTCTTCGTTCTTATCCTCCGATTTCACATCCTGCGTGTCCTTACTCTCGTTCTGCTTTATGATCTCCGGATTGATCTCGCGTATGAGTGGTGGATGCTCGGCTCCGGGACTCTGTAGGGGTGTCGCTTTCGGGGTTATTCGCGGTGACGACTTGGCGTTTTTGATCAACTTCTCCATCGGTTTCTTCACCTCCGCGGTTTTGAGTGGCGAAGGTTTCTTTGGAGTGCTATGGACCTTTGGCAGTGGTGGCTTTGAATCCTTCGTTAATTTCACGTCACCCACCAGATCTGCGCGATAATGAGAGCAATCAGGATGCGTTCTTTTCTGGGCGCATGGTGCGTTTGCGAATATGTACAATATTTACATGTGCAATATGTTATACAAAATAATATATACAAGAAATCGGGGAAATATAATTAAAGACAAAAATAACGTATAAAAAATAATAAAAATATAAATTTACAAAAATTATTAAATAAAGAAAGAAAATACACACATATATATATAGAGAGAGAGAGAAAAAAAATTTGAAACAAAACAAATGAAAACGTCTTTTCACAGTCTCTTTTCGTTCTACCTTCTCAAATACGATATATCACGTGTATTCAACCCTTTCAGGTAGAACCCTTTCAGGACGTACAGCTTATTGTTAGACGAACGTATTTCATCACACTTGCATTATGCATTAATTGCTCAATCTAATGATCTAAGAGATCCAAGAGATCTACCGTCATTTTTGCCAATAGAGTACTCATGTTTCACGAGTGTGATTCTTCTTCTTTTGTTCAAATCCCTAATTGTCGACGGTCTGAAAGGGTCAGTACGAAAAGTAAATTGGGCATGCTCACTGTGTTTCTCTGTGACCGAGACACCGGTACCGGCAATAGAAGCAGGTCGCGGTCGGCGCGACGCGGCCGTGCGGGTACGCAGATTGACGTTACTGCTGCCCACGCTGCTGGCACTCTGTTGACTCATGGAGCTGTGCGGTCGGGACGGGCTGTTTGGTGTCACTTCGCCGCTGCGGATACCTACGCGCACCCACCCAAAATAAGTACACATCTGTTGAGATCTTTGCGTTTTGGTGACTGATCGAACGCGATCAAGCGAATCTCTCGACAGCGCGAAGTTACGACGATGCGAGTGGATTCCCGAGTTCGGCGCTCTCAATCGAGATCGTGTCGCGCTTGCTGTCGTGATGAACGTAAAGTGCGGCAAACGAATATCGTAAATGAAATATCGAAAACGCAAGCACCGCCACCGGTGTTGAAAGTGCAGTCTGCGTGAATATAAAGAAAGAAAATGAAAATATAATCAAAACAAAAGAGAGTAAGCCAAAATGAGAACGAAAGAAATCGTGATTTCGTTTTACGCAAAGTAAGAGGGTGACGAGTGAACGGAGTTCGTAATCGAACAGAGTGGATTAATAATTAGGAATATAAATTGTACACTTAAAACGAATGTGTATTATACGTGGCACTAAGTGAACTGCGAGCTGTATAAGATACATAGCGATAATTATAACATAATAAAGGAATAAAGAAAACGTGCAGCTTACCAAATGTTAGCTTATACCATCACCTGTGGTACCGAAAAGCCGTGGAGGAGGTCTTCCTTAGCAGGAGTGTCTTGTTAATCAATTCGGAGATCAAAGGGCCAGTTGCATCAAGATCGTGCTAACAATGCTTGCTTAACTTTCCTTCGCTGCTTGGACGAGGAACCGTTACATAAGGAGTCGCTAACCGGAGTCAGCTGATTCTTCAATCGATTGTGCTGACGTAACTGGCTCTTAATGTTAAAAGTGGCCACCGAAAAATGTCACCGAGAAGTATGGAAACTTTCGATGGGTTAGTTACCGTGAAAGAATGTGACGCGTGTAAAAGTGTATTGATACCTTGAGTTATAGCGGTTAAAGTACCGTGGCTTGAAATTAGAAGGAAGCTGATGGAAAACATTTCTTTCCTTCTACCTTCACGCCACAGAATGAAGTTGGTCATTCCGATTGATTCACAAAGACTCCTTTTCACACTCACTTATGCATGTGTGCACCCAACTCAGAGCAAATTGAAGTTCCCTTATCAGACGGTGAGTGCATTTATGCGTACATACTGTGTCCTCCTATTAAACTGTCATTTGTGTGATCATTCTTCATTATACCGAAGACCACGTGTCGATCTAGCTTACGTTAAACTTTAAGTGTTTCGTAGAGCTCGACTGTGTACAGCGAGTTAATGAGAAAATTAGTAAAAAGCGAAGTAGCCGATTAATCACTTCGAGAAAAATAGCGATGTTGAAAATCTACGACGCGCAAGGAACAATATCTAAAAGATAAATTTACAGATATCAGCTTACATATCTAAAAAGAAATATAGTCTACCGCCGGGTAATCATATAATTATTGCGTCTACAATTATCTACAATCAAGAAGAATTACGGTCTCTTAGCGTGGAAACGGAGCGGCAATTACCAGACCTTTTGCGTAAAAGAAATCGCGCAGGTAGATCTTTCTTGCTATGTACAGAAGCTGGCGGGAATCAGCTGAAGAATTCCAGGAGATAGTTTTTGAGTGCCGAGTTGAGTGCACGGCCACGCGCACTTACCTTGCTGCTGCTGGGCCTGCTGGTGCTCGCGGGCCTTGCGGCGCAATCTCTCGGCGCGGGTGGGTCTGGGGATGGGCGCCGCGCCCGGCAGCGTGCCCATGCTACGCGAATTATCGGATCGTTTGAGGCTCTTGGCTCCTCCGGGCGCGGCCAAGTGCGACATGCTGCGGCTCATGCTAGAAGCGCTCTGCAGAGGCTGGCTCTGCCGTTGCTCCGCCAGCGTGCCGAGATGCTGGTCGGTCGCGCGTTTCCTAGGCTGCGCGAGCTGGTCCAGCCTGGACATGGAGTAAGTCCTACCTGGCGAACGTGTGAAAGCCTTGGCGCTGGAGCTGCGTGCCGACGACGGCGGGTTGTCGCGCGGGGACGGTATCGTCGGCATGAGGTCGGTGCGCCTTCTGTTCACACGCAGGTAAACCGAGCTCGGGGTGCTGGGTGTGCCGCTGTCGCTATCTTCACCTGTAAAGAGTTTCCTTTAGGTTCTCGCCTGTGATGAAGCAATGTCCGTCGATCCGTCGCGCGATCACGCGACGTGGTACCGCTCTCGACGGAGGAGCGTGCCTTCGAAAAGAAGAGAGCTGCTCCTCCGACGTGTCCGGATTATTATTGCTTTTCCTTTTCTCTTTTTGGGGGCTACTTTCTTGCGGCTGCATTGCTTTGCTTTTCATGCTGTAACGTGTGAGGTGATGCGGGAGTACATTGAGAGAGAAAGATTATAAATGCGACGGCTTTTGTCCGGCTGTTGTTCAGTATTTATGAAGAATGTCTGATATAATTGGTAACTTCTTTGTTATAATAAATATTTATGCACTGACAAGTATTTGTCTCTCAACGCACGTAAGTTGCTATGTGTTGAGATACGTGTGACTATTGAGTGTGATTATCGAAATCGGTGTACGTGCTGTGTAAATTTTACAATCGGGAATATTAATGACGTGTTTTGTAGAAGTTGTATGAGGAAAGCGAAGTAACATTCAGAATCAATTGAACTATGCCCAAACATGCGGTGGGAAACTCATCTATGCAAGCGGCAAACTATACATATATAATTACTCGTGACGATTATAAGTCCGTAGCAGATTAACGGTATAATTAGTCAAGTTAAATTCTCAGGTTGTTCTATTACACTGCTCGGTAATACCTGACCTTTTACTGCTGAACTATAAATGAAATTCTATTGCGCAATTAATTAATATCTACAAGTTACGTAAGTGTTAGTAAAAACTGATAATTGAACGTTGATACGTATATAAGTTTGTATTTTAATTAAACAAACGATGCACGAACGAAAGATTAAACGTAACTAATAGTTTCCGCAATAACATTTAAATAGTTCCCAATTGAAACATCAAATTTCTAAACATTTTCTATAAATAATGACTACAATAATGATCTCTGTTTTCATCAGAACGTATCTCAAGCGCGTTTAATTAAATTTATTGGCAATTAACATGTAACTACACACAGTAATGAAACGAAACTGGCTCTTGGGCTTGGCTTGAAAAATCACTCGCATTGCAACTAAACATTAATAGTGTTACCGATCTATTCGTGTGTCAGTGCTAAAGAGTGCAAGGATCGCACACGGGTGAGCAAACTAACGACAGACCGTTGCGTGATATTGGCTGCCACGTGATAATCTCATGAGTATGACTGCGATAATCTCTCTCCCGAGAAATCACAACATCTTTAGTTGACCAATACCATACAATCGGGAAGGAAACTATGGGAAGCAACCTAATGAGAGAAAGTGCACGCGGGATATGTTCTTACGGTGTTAAATGAACGTAACATGCGCTGGTGAAGTGTCTAGTGAAGTTAAAGAAAGATGTAATGACGTAGAACGAAAGTAAAGAAAGAGAGAGAGAGAGAGAGAGAGAGAGAAAGAAAGGGAGAGAGTTCGACGAGAGCGAGTGCTAACAGAAAAACCGAGAGATAAAGGATCGACAATATTCATTCTTGAGAACAGAACGGTCAGTACTCTCCCGAGCTTTAACAGGCTTCTGTCTGAGAACATCAGGACTCACCACTGGCAGCCCGCTGAATCATGGGACGCCTAGTGTCGCTATCAGACTTATCATCGACGGCAAAGATGTCGGTTGTGGGGGGCAGAGAGAGGCTGGCTCTCTTATGCTTGGCAGGAGTTAAGGGGGGATCGGGGCTAGAATTCCAATTGAACACCTCGTACATGGACGAGGACATTCTCATATCTGCGAACAAACCATTCAACGCAACGCAAATATTAAGTGCACCGCGAGAAATCTCTTAAATGGGACGGGAAAGGGCTTTTAAGGGAACGAGAAAAGTAGGGCAGGCAGGTACAGGTATTAGCGTGAGTTAGATACAGTATTGGTCGCACGTGTCGTCCTTCTTTCTTACTTTACTTTCAGTGTACCTCACTTCGCAGAACCCACCACCGTTAAGTACAGATCGTAGCAAAGAGAAGAAGAGTACAGGTAAAAGACACAGTCGCCCTTTGTTAAAAACTATCGCGTTTCCGTAAAGGGTAATCCGCCACTTTCGTACCTCTCCGATGCTTTTCAAAATGTTACTTGTTCGAAAAGAGAAAAAGGAAATGCTCGGACAGGGGAGAATGAATGAAGATATGGCGTTTGCGGGGTGAATGCTAATTAAACAATCTGTGTGCAGTGTAGGGAAGAGTAGAAACAAATGTCGCGTTAAAAAGCAAAACTTGCGACTTATCCTCGCGAGGACTGAAAACGTTCCCAAAAACTCGCTGTGTAACCAACTTCAAGCTAAAAATACGTATACGTGAATTCGGCAATCGTTTAAAGGGACACTGCCATAAGGATGTACACAGAATAGACTATAGAGAGTATAAATCTGAAAATAAAGAACCAAAAGTAATATAAAACTTAATGCTAAATCGGGCAAGATCGCCTTACAAATTCTAAATAGTGCTGGACAATCGTTCTTTCATGCTTCGTGTGGTGTCGTTTTCGCTGTGAACAATCGTGTGGAGAAGCTTTGCGTGGCGCTATTCCTGTATTTAGTACGAGACCGCTCCAAGACTACTGACAAGCTTTTCTCCGCGTTTGGTGTTTAAAACGCGTGAATTAGCGAATTTAATTTCATAATGACGTAGTTCATCCTCGCTATCCACATCATGGTAATTAGATATATGACAAAACCACGTTGACAGCGAGCGCACTGTAAAAATTTTGTTTACCGTATGCGCATCTTGCGCGATGTGGTCTCTCCCTGCTTTGTACGCGGTGGTATCGATTGCCACTAAGAAAAATACATCGCTATCAAAGATAGCTATCGGAAGCGATCGTGTGTGAAGCATGGGCTGCGAGCCGCTTCCTTGTCACCGCAGAAATATTTTCGTAGAACTACGATGCAATTAAATGACACCATCACGCTCGGATCCGTGGAAGAACGATTGTAGACGCGAACGACAAACATCAATCATCAATACATACGCTCGAGCAAACGACGGGACGGAGCTAGCGGAAGGAAACGGACTATAATTGGCGATTTATTCTTTTGGAACATACCGTGAAAACTTCACGATTTGCCAATCCCGATTTTTATCTCGATATTAAATCATTTTATTTTAGGATTTAATATCTTTTTAGGTACGCGTGATGATTTTTCCGCTTCATTCAATCGTCACCATATTATGATCTGTGCTGTGCTAATAATCACGGAGAATCAATTAAGCTATGAAATATCGTCGTTTTTTTAATTCCCAACGGCTTAACTGATGTTAATCGGTCAGTATCCTTCGATCTACCCCGTCACACACATTGCAGCAAAGTATTTTATGTGTCGCGATTCGATATTTATACTCACGTTGAAGTACACCAAATCCGCCTGCGAGTCGTTCGTCGTGCGTGCTCGTATTAACGAACATTGTTGATTCGACGCTTGACTGACTTTATGGTAAATACTAATTTGCATTCTACCAGTGCACGGTGTAGCACACCACCACCATGCGTGTAACAATTTCCATGTACTGAGATTCGGAAAGCCTTTAACTCTTTCAGCTGCTTACTAGTTACTCCGTATTACACACGCGAATATATTTTATGAGATATTCCTTACATGACATATTTCAATATCTTTACAATAAATCAAGCACAGAGAGCGTCATGTTATTCACGATCAGGTGCAAGCATCTCGAAGCGTACTGCACTTATATTACATTTAAAAGAAAATAAGGAAATCTCGATCAAATAAAAAATATAAATCCCTGTGAGTGTTGTAAAATGAGATAAAAATCTCCACGCGAATCTGCATTGAATCCACTTCACATCGGCATTTAAATGCCAGAACGCGATTGTAGAAGAGGACCAGGAATACTCGGAATTCTACCAGAATCTATCGGAGAGTCTCCTATTGGGAATCGTTCTCACGAAAACAGGACGCTCAAGTATGCAAGTAAGCGAGTCCTAACATCGTACGCTGAAAGGGTTAATCGAATTTCCATGTGCGAAGCGCAAAGGTTGCAATGTGCTGGCGCCAACGACCGTCCTCGATTGCTCTTTGGTGAACTTCCGCGAATCCGCGTGATTTGATCGGGAAATATTAGAAGTAATGTCGACTGACCTTCGCCAGGCTTCCGATCGAGTCCGCCTGCGGAAGTGGCCCGTTTCTTGCTGCCGTCCAGCTCCCTCTCGGAGGATCTCCTGGTGAGGGGCTGCGCCGCAGAAAACATCATGACATTGGTGGTGGAGGTGGCTCTACGGGTACCCCAGAAGGTGGAACCGCCGGTGTCGGCGGGTTCCAGCATCCGTGGCGTAGAGCTACCGAACGCAAAGACGATATGCGACCTCTCGTTCCTCCTCTTCGCCTCGATACGCGCCTCTCTCTCTTGATTCTTCCGGAGGATCGCCTCCCGTCTCTCTCGCTCCGCCTCGCATATCAGCCGTTTTCTCTCCTCCACTTGATTTCGTCTGCGCAAAGAAGGAACGCAATGTTTCAGGATGTATCGTACTTCATATGAAACTCGTTCCGGAAGAGATTGCGTTACCAGATTTATTTCTTGCGCGAGGCAAAAGTAATTTCACGAGTCAGATACACTGACAACAATAAACATGTACAATGTTTCTCTTACAAATTCGACGATGTTTTTAAGCTAGAGAAAGAATCGCGAAAATGATTTGGAAGATGAATTCTTCAGTTTTTATGAGAGAGTGTAATGGAATTTTAAATCTTCCACTACTTTTCATCTTCTGGAGGAATAATAAATTTGACCTGATACTAGAAGAGCCAACAAACCTGTCGTGGTCACGCGACCTGAGCTCGTCGATGCGTCTTCGTCGCTCTTCCTCGCGCTGCTCGCGGAAGCGTTGCGCGGCGAGCGCCTGCTGCCTGAGCTCCTCCAACTTCCGCTGCCGCTCCTCGTTCTGCCTCTCGCGGACGAGCTTCGCCCTGTCCAATTCCTTCGAGCTTCCCGTCGATTCCCGTCCTACGAACAGTCACGCGAAGGGAACATTTAGGGAATTATTTAGTTTCGCTCGTCCAAATTAGTCGCAAATGCTTAGTTCATACTAGTTGCTTTTCATAATTTAATTTGGTTAAAGATGAACACGTCTTATTTTAGAACGTTACAAGAAGATGTTTTTCTTAATCTTATCACACGATTATATGTCTAGTGTATGAAATTTTAGTCAAGAAATTGAAATAAAAGAAAAAAGTAAAATTTGAATAAAATTAAAAATACATAAATCGAGAAACAATTAATTTTAAATAAGTGCAAAACATAGATCAAAAGGAACACTGACGAAACAAATTTAACACAACAAGTATCATCACAGATCATTATTAAAAATGTGTTATATGATAAGAATAAAGGAATCGGATAAAAACTGCATTGACCTCATCTCAGTGAGATCATCTCACAATAGAAACGAAGTCTGTACAAAATACATTGAGATAGTAAAAGTACTTATTTACAAAAGGCATAATCCAAAAATATGTGTAAAATGAATTCATCCAAAACGCATTACGTGATACAAGCATGATGTATCAAAATTAATGTATGTCAAACACAAAAAAAGTTTCAACTAATTATTAATTACAGTATGCAAAATGAGTATAAACCGCAATTGCCACCGCATTTTGTTAAAAATAATATAAATATTGAAAATGTTATTATAAAAGGCTAATGTTTCGTTAGTGTTACCGAAATAAGAAAGTCTAGAAAGAGAGTCTAGTGAGAAGGGAAAGAAAACGGGGTCTGTACAGTGCCCTTGGAAACATTGGTACCTTCGTTTTCGTAAGGACGATCACCGTCGAGGGAGTCTTCATCGTAGAGACTTCGCTGGCGCTTCACATCTGCCGAAAGAAGAAAGCGAGATATGCGTTCGCACGTAAGATTCGAGTATTAAGACGACACCACATACGAATGCATGAATGAATGAATATACAGGTATGTTATGGCATGCACCTGCCACCAGGATGATAATACGTAAATGCGTGAACACGCGGTTAAAGCGAATGCTTCACATGCGACATGTGGTTGCTCGTGTTAGTGCAAAATTGAGGATTAAACGGTTGCAATGAAGGAATTATTACGTTGTCGTGGCGATGTTAGTACTGTTAGATTTCATTGAGATCTCTAGCAAATATAATAATTTATTAATACAATAACTAAAGCAAAAACCACTGAAAACAAAAATAGTAAACGAATTGAATAGAAAATAATTTCATGCTGTGTATTAAATTGTATCTTTCAATTGTAAATCCAATATCAAGGGAAATTGTGTTATTTCTTGACAGCCCTTTCTATTTGGACCGTAAAATCCTTCTCGAGTGGCCTTGGTGTGACTGGTACTTTTATTTTATAAAATGACAGTTTTCATTTTCTCGAGCGGCGATTCCATCGCCTAATCCTCGTCCGTCTTTCATCCTCTTTTTATCTTAACGGAAAAGATAATCAGGCGCTGCGCGAAGAGGTTGCAACGAATAAATTTGCTCTTCAGACGACGTTCATTTTATAAGCACGCTGAAAAACAGGGTTATCGCTTTCTCTGCGACATGCAACGTCTTTTTCACTGAACGCGATATTAAAAAATGCGGGCTGCTCATCCGAGAAGTTTCCGAGACGACCACCGTAGAAAATCGCGTAGCAGCAGAAAGATTGTATCTAGCCCATTGGTATCTAGCCCAGACCTTGTTACGTGAATCGGCGAATAATATTAGATTTCATGTATCCGACATAATCCGGTTCAAAGAAATCCTGACAAGCAAAATGCGGGAAACGTCAGACTTTAGAGAATATGTCTCGCTTCGCAGCTTGACTTGCTTAGCATTTTAGAGGCACGTAAAAAGTACTAATACCATTAGCAAAACGATGGGAAAACTACGTTTTATTACTACATTCAAATAAGATGCACACGATTACATTTATTAGCAGAACACGCAACATATTCCGCAATATTAGCGTGTAACACCATTTTGGAAGCGTTGGTTACATTTGCAAACGCGTCAAAGGATTCGCGTTCAAGCCGTTAGGTGTTAATCATCGTTTGTCGAACGCGCATTCCATTACACAATTGGCGAATTACGCGACTCGTTAGCTTCGTGTCAGTTCGTTTGGCAGGATAGATTCGTTTTTCATGAGTTCCGCCCGCGGCGAGTAGCGTCCACCAACCGAAAAATCAATGAAAACGATTAAATTCGGGGGGCCGTGTTAAACAGTTCAGCAAGAGCAGTTTAACAGAGCCCGTATGCACGTGTATCCATAATTGGAGACTACACGCAACAATATCATTTCGTAGCTCTCGCAGCTGGAAGAAGAAATGTATACCGCGACCCACATTCATTTAGCCACGCACATTTAGCAACCGGGCGTAATTCCGTTCGATTATATCGCGCCGCGTTTATGATCAGTTAAGCTCGATTTTCGTGCAACTAAAACTCCGCGTCGGGACTTGTTACGATTTCAGCAAAAACGTAAATACAGACAGATATGCAGGCAGCTCATCCGACAGCAATGTTGGTATCGCTTTAATTCCAAATTACACGCGATTAAATTAATACACGTTATTAAATTCAAATTAGACGCGAGTATACCAGAACACAGTAATCTTTCATCAATAAATTATATGGAACTTGTAACAAAAATATGATCAAGCTACGTCATTATTAATCGTTTATTCTCGAAGGGCTGAATATGGATAAACTTGCGCATTCAGCAACGAATTGAGATGCGATCATTGTCAACTCTCAGCGTATAATCAAGTCTGAAAATTCTTTCAAACGGTAACTCCGTGCAGGTGAATTTCATAAAGTACACACACACATGCGCACGCACGCGCACACGCAATCTTTATCAGAGCACGCCAAATAACCCAAGCATACCTGACAAAGCGAGGGAGTCATTATCACCGCCGATCTGCGCGAACCAGTGCATCGTTTGTTCTGCGAAAGACAAATTCGGAGATGTTCATATTCCCACCGGGAGTTATCGCGCGGATAAAGCGTCGAGCTCGACGACGCTTGTCGTGTGATAAGCGATATCATTGTGGCAAAAGACATCAGAAAGTCTGCGGCTTTTAAGTGGACACAAAAGAGCGGATATCTATATTGCTGCAGATCCGCATGGCCGGTTGATATTGCTTGCTTAATGGTTTTTATCATTGTGTGAGAGGGAGACACACGTTACTTGCAGAAAGACTTCACGGTTCTGCAGAAAATTCCTCTTTAAATTCATTTAAATATCCACTCCTAGAAAGGGCATGTTACTTTTGTTATTAAATGAACTGAAATATTTAGGATTAAGATTGTAAAGAATCGACATGATTAGGTAGGCGCCCTTGAATTTGTCGAGTTTGTTTTTTAATCCTCAATCAGGTTGACCTAAGTTTATTATAACATGATTTTTCGATAAAAATAATTTAAAATGTAGAATTACATTATTTCTTGAATGCGTGCATAATTATTTCTTAATCAAATATTATAATGTACATGTCAATAATTATGTTACGTAATTACTTCCACATAGAGGTACGTTTAATTATATTAAAGCCATTCGAATATTGTGAAATAAGCTTTGCAAAAGTATCACGGAATTGACTTCACAAAGATATTGCGGATATTCACAGAGCATTGAGATAGTAAGCTTCATTATTGAAAGAGTCTAGCTTCATGTGGCAATTATGCTTTGTTGATATTTTACGGTTACATTGAAACGCAAAACTTTATACTAACTAATTCTTAATACAATGTTTTAATATAAGATTTTACAATATCGAAGAATTTTAAGAAACAAATAACGAACGTATACCGCGCGCACAATGCGTTCTAGCTTTAAGAATTCCCTGTGTGTTTGTAATAACTCCCTGTATAGTCGCTTTTTTATCTTCCTTTTTTTTATTTCGCAAATCATACCGATGTCTTTTTTATTATCATAATTTACTATCGCTTTTATTAGATAAAAATTAAAATTAAAATCTATTTCCAATTTAAACACGTTGCATGTGCGGACGTGTTGCATCTAATTACACGTGGTATACTTTTTGGAAATTATTTCGCGTTGAATATATATTATATATAATTAAATTCATCTCACATGTTGCTCATTAATAAATTTCGCTGCTTGAAATTATATTTTCGTTGAGTGGCGAAGTATCGATCGAAGCTCGTTATGTCACGCGTACAATCATGCCAAACGAAGCCGGTCGATATCGTGCGAATCTGATAGCGATTCCGTTCTCTCTCTCTCTCCCTTTTTCTCCCATGCTCGTCGTAATCACTAATTGCAACGCGGCGCGGCTTATTTTCGCTTTTCGTCGACGATTCGTTGTCGACGAGGACGGGCTTGCCAATATTGTTTCCGGCCGTTGACTATAAATGCCAAAGAACGATAAAAGAGTGCGAAGGCAGGAGGAGGCGTTAGGCCTAGCCGTTGATGATAATTGGACATGTCATTAGTAATGCGAGCGCGGAATCGAACGGGACCGAGAAAGAGTGGAGAAGCGGAAACGCGAGAAGGCCACGAGGATGACATGAAAGGACGTTTTGACGTCACGAATACCGAATTATGTCGCGAGCGGCAGAGAATTCTCGATGCTGAATCGTCAGCGATGCTTTGGATTTTTCGAATAACACGCGACGGAAATTGAAGAATTCGCTTTACTCTTATCGACAATGAGCGAAATCGACTTGCATGTAAATGTAATGCGAAAAGCGAATTCGTATCAAATTGGAGAAACTTGATATCCGATCAAATGACACCGATGTTTAAGCGGAACTCAAAATGTAGAATAAAGTGCTGAATAGTGTGCAACGCGGAAATAATTCTGTGGTTTAACATCACCATATATCTGTTCATTTAATGAGGTACATTGATAATCTCCGCATTCACACTTCACAAAAGGTCATAAATTATCGGAACGAAAATCCTGTATCACATCATCTTGCGCCACTCATTGGCATTTTTATTAATTAATCCTTTAGAACGTAATTTAATGAATTTTTGGGAGTTAATTTTATACGATAGACCTGATATTTTACGCAATTGGATAAATAACAATCACGCTAATGCAGCTAAGAATATCGTGTGCACTTTACGCGACACGCAACTGCATCCACAAAGATGAAAGCGGCAGAGAGCGAACTCGCTACAAAGCGCGACTCGATTCTCTTTCCTTCCGCCCATTATCCTGATCGAAAAGACTCTTCTTCTCTGACCGGCGGAGAGAAGCAAGAAACTTCGGAAGACGTCGAGGCAATGATAATGATACGTCGTCGTTTTTGCGGACGCAATTGCGCAGAATACACAGCCTAGTATTGCATGTAGCTCGCAGAGCAGTTAATCTTCCGTCATTCGGGAACGCATCGACGTACAATGTGCGCGTTCCGATCCATCCATCTCCCTGAAAGCTGTCCTTTGCACAATATCGCCGTTAATTCTCCCGTTTCTGACGGAATGGAATGGCAGGACGGAGTGGAAAAATAGTACGACCGCGTGAAACGCAACGCGCGAGGAATTGGAATTTAAATAAAAAATAAGTGCGGTAGGAACGGAAAATTGCTGGACGTTTGAAAAGCACTCACGCGATTACGCTGAAATAACGTGCTCAAATCTGCAAAATGGCAAAATAAATTTTCCCTACAACTAAAAGAAACATCGTAAGTCTATGTGCAAAAACGATGATGCATTGCCAAACCCGAGCTTGACTGAATTGTGCAGGAATTACTCGCTGATGAACGACCGTGCGGGTGCTCCCCGCATAATAAATAAGTAACCCTCCGCAGCGCGCGATATTGTTTCACGCAGATGTTCGTTAAAATCCCCTCGTGGCAATATTTACGGCGACGCGCCCACAATTTTGCATCGCGAGAAAGGATCGGCAGACAAGCGGGTAACCGAGACAATTTAATGGGGTACAAACAAGCGCGCACGCCGCGCCATTGCCCGGAGGGGCGCGCACTCGTTTCGTGCCGGTGCATCTATCATGCAATCGCGGCCTCTGTCGTCATCGTCGTCGTCCTCGTCATCTTATGGGTTCAAACGTTGGAAAATCCGCCGGTAGATACACACGGCTCTGTTAATCTCTCTTCGCCTGGAAGTGGGTCGGAAAACAATGGAATCTGTCGCTTCCATCCACCGTCGCTTTCGCCGCGGAGGTTGTCTTTCCAATCCTCCCTTTCCTCCTGCCGACTCGCCCTCTCGCCACCCCGGCTTTTCTCCCCTTGAATCCTCCATTCATCCGTCCGACTACTATTCTATCTCATCCACCTTGCCCGAGTGGCGGTGTAGAATGCGAACAGATACGCGCTGGTTCAGGGCACATGAATGATCTATGAGACAGCGGTGACGCGCGACTTGAATAACGAAGTTCTCGATGATCGCTTGCCGCTGGCATTTGCTCAAGCGATAATTATCGCGTAGGATATAGGGTAATTATCGTCGAGATATTTGTATGGTCCACGCGTTTCGAGAATAATACGTCGCCTTTCGTACCACGAAAATGGTACGTGAATAAATTGATAGTGTCACTTTTACGTCCAGCGTTTCCTTTTCTGATTTAGAGTTTCTTTCATGCTCGATCCCTACTAGCACTTTAAATTTCGAAGTTTACACACGGTCATTATTTGAGTTTATCTACCATGTTATACTTGAAAGGTACCTTTAAAACAAAAGTTCCTCTTTTTTCAATTTAACTGAAAGTATAATTTAATTAGACCATGGCAATGGTGCGTGGGTGGTTTTAATGGAAGCCAAGAAATTGTCCTCATTTCTCATCCCGGGGGGTTCTGATGTTTTACTAATATCGAACGAGCGAGCCTGCTTCTTGAACGTGGACGATGTCGTTTACATTTCAAATTTGAAGCCTCGATAATTCTCTGTTCGTTGGTAATGATGGTCAAATGAAGGCGCTTTAAATACTCTGTGAGTACCGCCACAGTTTTTTAACGAGGAAAAATGACCCATGGGGAAGATAAGCATAAGAGCCTTTCTTTCTTAAGCGAATGTTTCGTCATTCTCTTTCCTTTTTACTCTGACAAACGCGCATTGTTAGAAGATACCACGAACACTTATATTTTCAATTCCACATAATAAAATAAATGTTAATATCGTTCTTAAATAAATTATTTCCCAAATGTTATATACACCCTCATACGTGAATACAGATTTCATTACGCCAGTCACTGAGACGAATCTAATTACACAATCGCGCGATGAATACCGCAATTACGCATTGCGTCGTTCATTCGAATTGGATTTTTGACGGGTTGCCACGTGCGCGCTTTTTCCAGTCAAATGGAAGACTTATTAACGATTTCACGGGCGCTCTCCTAACGATTGATTAAACTAGCGCGGCTTCTCTCTTACAATATAGCGCAGCGTGGAATCGGAACGTTATTAAATCCACTTGGCCGTTTCGCTGGTCGAACCCGGAGAATTGCATTCGTTATCTGCCGCGACCCAGAAGTCGTGCTTTAGATTCATCGCGACTCGATAGTGCACCCGCTTCCACCACGGATCGGAAAGTAGTTACGCGGTTTTCCGCGCGAGATTAATATCGTTATCAAGTGCGGAATATCGGTGACGTAGCAATTCACAAACGTTCCGATGGAAATTCGCCGAGAACCTTGAAGTTATCCGGCATACTTTGCGACCTGGTTCCTCTTATGCAATTTTAATGGTTTGACAAAGAGATTTTAGGATACATATAATTTTGTAACCACATCAAATTATTAAAACTTAAATTAGCATAATCTGTGCTAAACACAGTGACATTTACGCTGAGAAAACTGAAAGGAAGAATAACACAATACGAATATGCATATCTGTGTCTTTTAAACTGCGATTAAATAGAATTCATGTATTTCCATGTTTCACCCTTCGATTTCAAGCAATTTCGCGACCATAAATTTATTCCTTCATATGATCATGCAATTTCAGATTCAACAAATTGTTCAACAAATATGATATTTTATATCTTCTGTGCTTCGAAAATTTGACGCGCTTGAAGTGTCAAACTGCACTTTAGATCTATCGAATAAAACCTGGCCTATATCCGTAGATATGTGTCACTACGTTTGTGTCACAAATAAATGTTCAAGCTGTGCTCACAAGCGCCACATCGGAAGGCCCTGGGCGCGATATTAAAAACTGCATCGTGCGGATCGTGCCCAAATCCGCCGTGTAAATGCCAAAAAGCCGTGATAGGTATCATCGAGCGTCACGCTCGCTGCGAAGTAATGAAAGGTTCTCGGACCGGAATTTCGACACAAGTCGGCCGGAACACATCGAGATAGTTGAAAGGAGAAGAGAGCCAGGCAAACTACACTCTAGAGCATTAGCCATCAAGCATTGCACCATCGTGTTTTATCTGACATCAATCCCATGTTGAAGAGTATCTTTTGTTTAGCGGCATCGCGCGTCTTTACAGAATTGCAATATTTTGTTAGAGAGATTGCCCAGGAGATTCAATTTGTTTTATGTTAATTTACTAATATATCCGTTTTATATTAATTTACTGATATATCCATGTCAAGAATATCGAACTGTTCGTTCGGTTACTTCGAGACACAAAGTAATATCAATTTATTTCGTTGGCTATGGTGCTGTACTGGACGTCGTTGCGCGCTTCTAACACCAAACGATATAGAAACGAGTATGCGCTAAAGGCACAACAGCAGTTTCTGCATTCTTCAAACTTACCCTTCGTGAGAGAGTGGCGATTGTGTGCAGAACTGGACCTTTGGTTAGTTTCCTCAGGAGCGGCTCCAGCTGCAAAAAGAGAAATTCCGCATGAGACAATTTACTCGACGTTGGCGGTCATTGAGTATACACGAGGGCGGTATTACGGACATTGAATAAAAATTTTAATTAAAAAAGCGGTCGTCGTCCGACATGCGGGAGTTCGAGCGGTTCAAGCACCTTGCGCTAGTATTAGTATTCCAGCAGCACATCAATTTCTTGTAGCGGGAACAACTGGTGTCATACTCGGCGGCACCCCCAGAAGACCGGAAATTTAATTAAAATTGCAAATTCCCCCGATTATTATAATCAAATTCTGAATTTAATCACGAACAGTCGATTAATCTGCGATTTATCGATAGCATTACTTTGTGGGAATAATTTGCGATTGCAAAACGTTTACAATCACCTCCCTCAATGATGCTCTTCGCAATGATTTTCGCATATTTTGGCTTGGATTAAATACGCGATGGCATCGAATGCAACGAAAGATAATTCCTTTCGAGGCGCATCCGACTCTTTAAGCGTGGGATACTTTCGCACATCGCTTTCGGAATCACAAACGGCATCGAATATCGGCACAGCGAGCGGTACAAGACACCCACATGCGCCATAAAGAAATTGCATTACGCAGCATCATGCCGCGACGAGAATCGAGATCACTCGACGCACGTAGTTAAGGGCGAGGCACATGAGCGAGGGCGAGGGTTGCGTATCTGGTGCACGTCGTCCAGAGGCGTGTGCGCGGGTGGTTGAACTTCGACATTTCGCAGAGAGGGCCTCTCTGCCTTCCCTATTACTCGGAGACATTCACCGATTCAATTGGGTGGAACTCGGTGGTGTGCACGTTCGAGCCGGTGAAAAGGCCCGATATGCAGGCTCATGTACTCTGAATGAGGCGTATATCTTGAAGAGTAATTCGCTTCGCGACCCGATAGATCTCTTCGTTCTTATCTGCAGAGATCCCGGGAAACTTTATTGCCACCTGATTTCGAGGGCGATTGCAATCGAGAGATAAGTGAATGGAGAGGGGCGCAGAAGCGTTGTATTCTCACGAGAATTGAGTTGCTCGGACAGCTATTATAAACTATCTTTTGCTGAGACGAAAATAGATGCTCAGATACTAATTCCGGCCAGAGATAGGATTTTAATGAAGAGCAACGAGTATGGAGAACAGGAAGAAGATAATCCGCGTCGACGGCGAATTTCTCTTTCTATAGCGGGTGCGCCCATAGTTTAAAGCATCGAGCGGTGGATAATGACGCGGAACAACGTCGGATGAGGACGTTAACGATGATAACACGAGACGCTCATGGCGAGGAAAAAGCGTTTTATCGCGCGTCGCCGTCGTTCGCAATCGATGGTCGCTCTTACGGAGAGGATCCTCGAGTTCTTCGCTAAATTCGCGCTATTAAGACGTCGTCGTTTGGCAATAATGAAAATGAAGAAGGCGAGACGCTGATCAATGTCTGCGAGACATGATCTTCGAACTCGAGAGCCGACGTGCATCGTGAAAAGAAACGCGGAACAAAAAAGACCAATGGGCAGAGGGACTCTTTGTGGATTAAAGATGGATGTCGGAGGTTACTTTGGAAAGGAATTCGTGACGATTTGTCAAGACTGAAAGATCCCTCGTTGAAAGGAAAGAAGACGGCGTTCAACGATGTTCTCACCGGTAAGTTTTCAACTTACGAGTGAAATAATTGCTGGGTTTACGTCGAAGCGTCCAAGATATTCACGCGCTTACGATATTAATTACGATAAAACAGTGTCAGACACTTAACGCGAAAGTAATTTCTCGTTAATTTCAGCCGGCCTCCAATTTGTCGACGGAAAATTACGTACGTGATATACGAAGTGTCCGGACTGTAGAGCCGGTTCATAATTTGTGAAATCCATCCGAGGGATTGCATCTCGAGCGAATGTAAGAAATTCTCTGAATATTTCATGTGACACGCGCAAAGTGAAAGACGTCAGTATCACTGACGAATTTTTAGCAAATTTCGCTCGGAGTCTCGAAACATTTCCGCATTTCGCACGATTGTTTTCTCGCGGGATTAAATCGCTCGGTGGTCGCGCGCAGACCGAGCAAGCTGAGGACGCTTTTACGTGTTACTGAAAACGCGCGAGCGGTGTTTCTCGCACGAATTTAGACACACTCGAAACTGCAGCGAGAATGCAAGGCGGGATAAAAGGAAACGGCCGCGCGGGAATAAACATGAGTACTTGCATCTGCATAACGATCGGCCTGCCTCTACTCGTTGAGCATCTATGCGAGCGCGAAGCTACATAATCATGCGATTTGCTGACTGTTGGCGCGACTCGCGCGGAACAAGCGTCGTCGCTACCTGATTGCACCTGTTTGTGCAACGACAAACGGCGCTACGTGAAAGCATCCGTCAGTGAGAAGCTCTGAGTCATTCAGTCGGCGAGAATTTTAAGATTTTTTAGCGTGAAAGAGAAGATTCTAAATTCTGAATTCTCAATGTCCTTTTTTGAAGAAGTTTTATATATTATTTAATACTAAAATTATTTTAAATGCCATCCACCGTCACTAAAACACAATTTGGAGATAATTTTCCTGTTTGCGAGATACGTAATACGTTACGTTTTGATTTAGAAAGACTCAAATTTTCACAAAGAATTAAATGAATTAAATGTTCTCCTTATCTCTTTACTCACTGCTTGCGGAAATAATCCACTTTTCCTGAGAGATTGGGAATTTCTGGACGCACGGCGTGCAGCTAATAGCGTATATCACACCCAGGGCATTGCCAAGTCGCTCGAAAGTCGGCAACGTTCAATTCAATTCTTAAATGGAGCCTTTTGTGTCCTCATACAGACTGAGCTCGCCCTGAGGTGCCTTCGAGACGTGTAACAATTCTTATCGTACTTCTTAGTTCTCAGGAGCTACGTTGCTACTTGGAGAAAAAAGTGGAGCGCCCACCAAGGCCGTAAATTTTCGGATATTCTCATGCAAAGCAAGCTAAGAACGGCAATACATACATATGTGGAGCAGCTCATGAGACGCGATGCCGACTTTATTTAATAAACGTTGACGCCCAGAATTTGCTTCGCGTTTTTCGCAATAAAATTTATCGCCAGGGGGAAAACACGCGGGCACACACTTTGTGAAACGCGCACAAAGAATCTGTTATCCACAGCCGAGTTACGTGAACGACGATACGAAGCTCGCGTTTCTTGCATTACGTAAGAAATTCGCGCGCAAGACGACGCGATCGATTTGCAGAGGATCGCTGCGAGAGCGATCGTGTCGTTAATAAATCACCGGCGCCACCGAGAACCTCAGACGATGACGCGGATTAATTCTTCGTATTCGCTTCCTGGAGCCGCGCGGATCGCAGCCGCCAGTAGATTCATTTGCAGGTCATTACAGGAGCCGGTGATTACCTCGTCGCGTTGCATATACTCGAATGCACTTGAAGGTCCCGGGAGCAAACATTAGCACAGCCGTTTTAACTAGTTAGCAAATACGCGCTAACGCATTTAGCACTGATGGTGGTAGTCGTCGTGATGGTGGTTCCGCGCTGTGCGCCGTCTGTATGTACACATGGCACGCCGATATACAACGCGATCGAAATGCAAATCCACATCCGAAAGCTTTCGGACCGGTTTTAACGCTCGGCAATTTACACAAGAGCGAGGCAACGCCCGACGCATTATCTTGACGGTTCGTGAAGAATTTACGCAGGCTTCTGTTTGGATTAGCTCTTCCGCAATCGTCGATCGAGAGTGGAACTCATGTAGCGCCACGTGAAAATCGCGCCGATATCCTCTCCGGATTCTGTGATTGCACGATTAGAACGATGTCACTACTATCCTCGGTATCACGCAATTAGCGCGAGTGATTCCACTTGATATCAAAAAGAAGCTTGACCAAAACTTATGGCTGGCATATCGACTGATTCGATTGTTCGATTTAAGTAACACGACTATAATGGAATCGTTCAATCGTTCCCTCCCCGAGGTATAAGCAGCAATATGCCCATATAATCGTGGTGGTCTCCTCGCAGATCGAGACAAGTCGACGTAACGAATTTGTACCAGTCGGTTTATCGGACGTTGAAGAGAGTTAATTGCCACCAGGCGGCGATGAAGAAATAGCAGCTGTTCATTCCCCGGAGTGTCCCAACGTACGCCGGTTAATTATCGGTGACACGATGCCCGTAGCCGACACCTCCCCGCGTTCTGAAAAGACGCTTAAATTGCCAGCAGCGCGATCCCCGAGAGAGAAAGAGAGCCACGCGTATCTAGATCGGACAATGGAGACTTGCCTCGCGTTGCAATTGAATCGTCGATCGTCGGAGTCCGCTAATTACAACGTCCCGGCGCTGCCGACGTGCCGTGTTCGCGCGATAGTGTGTAAAGTGAACTTGTGACCGAGCCAATTAATGCAGCGAGTTTCGATAATGAGGAATTAAACGGGATTGGAAGAATGCAACGGTGAAGCAGCGCGTTCACGTAATTGTTTCAGTGTCTCTTGATTGCTAAGCTCGATGCACGTGGATTTCGCCTTGGAATTTTCACCTGCTGATTTTCCGATCTGATTGCGCCACAAGTGTTTGCGATTACTTACGTGCTCGACATGAGAACCGAAAATGCATTATAGAGACTCGAATTTGATGCAATTATTATAATAGTTTGTGTCAATATTATAAAAGTGCTCTCACTGCGTATAAGGTCACTGCTTTTAAGAAATAAATGCATTGTTTTTGAATACAAGAGGCTGCAAACGATACGTTCATGAGAAGCTCCATGTCGCTCATTTTACCCTCTCATTGAGTCAATGGTGAGGATCCTTAATAGGACGAGGTTGTCTCGAAGGGGAAAAGGGAGAATAGCGTTGAAGAAAAAAAGGGCGAAAGCCACTATCAGACGGTGTATTAATTTAACGGTCGGGTGGTCTAAGGGAAGAATAGGGCGGCTTATTGAGACGGTAGAGCAAGTATAGAAGCGGTTGCAAAAACAAGCACTCAAAAAAACCTGGAACTTTAATTGTTTCAATCTCAATAGTAGTCCTTCCGGTGATAAAACGTCCTGCCTGAGAGAATCGAGCTTTGCAGATAGAATATTAATATCAGAATTGCAAAATGCAGCACTGAAGGTAGGATATCGATAGACAATTTTGCTCGCGTTTAATTATCGTGAGTACTCTGTGCGACGCGCCGTGCGTCTCGTCTCGATTCAGAATCCGACGACGAGATACACGTGCGGATGAGTGCATCATCGAAATATGTACACATGAATATTTCACAGGAATCCAACTTACATCTTTCTGCGGAATTTACGGGGCGAATAAAGAAGCGTTACTTCCCGTAATAAAATGCGCTCCGCGGGGAAGCGAGCAGACGGCTGAAAAATGGGGATGATGTGCGTGTTGCGTGCGCATATACGATATCGGAATAATATCGGATGTCAGGAGACGTCAGCCGCGTCCTGAATAAAATTATGTCAACGCAGACATTATGTTAAGCTTTTAATCACTTTCAAACCACACCCGGCCGAATAAGACGCGCGTTACAATAAATGGCAGTTTGCATAAAGAAAAAGTAATAGTACTGTGTCATCAGCGTGTCACATTGAACAAAATTTCTTCCTATTGTCTTGTTATTCGAATAACGCTCACGGAGTCGTATCGTGACCGGATCGTGTTCCGGATATGACATTTATTCGATGACAAACGGAGACGTGAGACGATTAGGAATTATTAGACGGGCACGGGTATTCCCTTAATCATTCGGAGTCTCCCCCAAAGTACAAAGACGCCCTCGCAATTATTTGCATGACAGATTAATTGTCTTGATGGCCGCGGAACGCAATTACGGGCTGACTCGACGTGAATCAGATGCCACTTGTCCTGAATCGCCTTAATTTTCTGACCAGCCGCTCCGTGACGTGACGCGCGTCTGCATTCCGCGTGTGGAGGGGACGCGGCTGATTCGATTCGAAACTTGTGCCTAGATATTCGAGGTTCATTTGCATCCGAGGAACCATATCGTGAGATCACACGCTCCGTCCGCTACGTAGCTGCGGCGTAACAGCTGTGTATCGAGTGAATGGTAGCTAAATTACTATAAACTAACTAGTGGCAGCAGTATGATACCACATATGCAAGAATATATGTGTGAATATATATATATATATATATATATATATATATACATGTGGATGTATATAAAAATAGAGCGGAGCGAATGATTAAAATTCATCGGATACTTTATGGAGATCTGGATGCGCGAAAAATAGGCGTCACCTTGCGCGATACGTAATCGATAAATCCGATACGGCCGATACGTTCAACACTGAGCAAGGACGAAATCTCTCGCGGGAGCGCCGAGCCGTGATATCTATTGCACCGTGGAACGGCTTTTTGCATGCGAATCCACATAAAGCGACATCGCGAGACGGCAACTGAAAGAGGAAAAAAAGGAGAAAAAAATAAAAAGCGTATGAAATACGCGCGTATCGAGTGCACACATCCTGAAAACAAAAGCAGATACCTGTGCCGACAATTTGGACCTCCGCACGCTCCTATTTCCTATTTTGCGGCTATTCAGCGATGCGAAAAATGGGCTATCGTGCACGCACTCTCAAAAAGTATTGTACATAGAATAGCGGACGAAAAATCGCGCGATGCTCGAGCGCGGAAGCAGTTTGCGTTCTCTGTTGATAGGTACAAAAGCCGTAAGCGACCTCGCGCCGGAAATTTCATTAAGAGATCGGATTAAGATCGTTCTACTGGGTTCGCTCGCCAAACTTTATAGAGCGTGCACATGACCCACACACGTGTCCTAAGCTTAGCGTAAGTATCTGCAATTTTCAAATTCGCGAATACGATCGTATCTACGCAAACGTAATTATGTGTTCCCGGGAGAAATATCTAAATGTAATTCGCGCGTCGGCCAGGTGCTTCGCCGATCCTTACTTCATCTTTCTCCGTTATTATTTTATTGCTCACGATCGTAATTTAATTTATTGATTACTCGGGATGTGCAGAGTGTACGAATACTGTATCGCACGCTGTACTTGAGTATATATTTTACGCTTTCTGCTCTCGAATGCCAGAATGAATAAGTATCGACCCGTACGCGTAGCCTCACGTGTTCCGGCCCCGACCATCTCGCCGAATCCAATTCCGGAATGGCGTTTACGTGGGCGGATATATAGTTCACATCCTAGCGAAGGAACCACTTTCTGTCACTGTGCGCGCCACGTGCGTGGTAATATTGCCGGATCGTTTCTTCAAACGAGCCGAAAGTTCCGGCGGGTGGTGCCGGAAGTGGGAAAAATGGAATCTGGGATGCAAGAGGCAGAACCTGGTTGGCGCGCACCTGGCAACCGCGTAGAAACCGTGAGGGTAAAACCGGCGACGAAGTGAACTCTCTCGTATGCATGAAAAATGCACGGGGTAGCGAGTATGCTAATGACATTTAAACAGCCCGTTGTCTTTATGCAGCAACTGAAAGCTCCACGACATACTGGAAAATTTCAGGCGATTTAGCTGCGAGGAAAAATGATGAATTGATGCAGGCACGCAAAAACAGAATAGCACTAAGAAAAGAAGAGGGAAAGCTAAATGTATGAAGTTCGCAGAAAGAGAGAAAGTAACTGTACATATTAAATGAATTAAGAATTAAATTAACAATTCCATTGATCTCTTTTCGGAAGAGATTTCATTCTTGATCCACACATTCCAGTAACTTGTGCTCATCGTTCGCGTTTAGCGAAAGCTCTTCCTCGTTCCTCCAATTGAAGTAAGATATTTGCAGTATCGGTCGGATCTCTTTCACGCTAGATGCCTGATTATTCTGTCGAACCCATTTGATGCAGCGGTTTGGCCGAAGGGGATAATAGCTGCGATATCTCTATCTATCCGCGGACGAGTCTCGACGAGAGAAAAGAATGTTCAATGAGGTCCGTCGCTCGCATCCTGACCCACAAAAATGGCTCGCCTTCCTGCTCTTCCGCTAGCTTCCTCAGAGGAAAGGTCTCATTTTGTCTTCTTTTGTTGGGGATTTCAATTGGCAAGTCGCTGCCGCAAGAGGCTCCTTCTATCTTCCGGCGATGTCACAGCGACGAGGAGGGTCGACATAGGGCGGGGGCGTAAATTAGGTCACTTGATTAAAAAGGCAATAAAAAGCTGGCTTCCTCGAAGCAATGCATCGATGGATTTCCGCGAAAATACTGCAGCTAATCATAATAGTTGCTCAAGTGAAGTCGTTCCCGATCGAATCATTAGAATTGGAAATTTAAAAATATAAAAGAAAACGACGTAAATAGAAACGTTACGTTAGGAAATCTCATTCAACTGTAAAATGCGTTAAAGATGATTCACGATATTCGATAAAAGAACAATTCACGTCATCTAAAAAGAAAAAGAAATAAAGAGTATCAAAGCGGCGCTATCGAGCGACTCGCGAGACTATTCATCATCGCGCACAAAAGTATAGATAATCTCGAACTATTGTTTTATCTGATGTTCATATCCATCGCGAAAAATGCTGCCAGCGGAAGAACCGGCTTCGCAGTCGTCACTCGAGAACTCATAGGAATTCTATTCCCGCCGTTCTTCAGGGCGCATCGCCACCATTGGCGATAAAAGAATGCCAGCGACTTTTTCACGTCAGACCTCGATCCATCGCGATCGAGCTCGTTTATCACGCGGGGCTAGATATCTTCGCCGACTGCTGGCGAACAATCGGAAAATTTGTCGGGTCATTAGCATCCGTGATCGAATCTCGAATGCGACGATCCAGGCATTTTCAGCCGTTCCGTTCGCTGCGCCGCGCCGCCTGCTGTCCGCACCATCTGATTAATGACCGAAGTCGGTCGTCGCCGATGCATTCCACTCGTTTCTCAGCGAGCGACGGAATCTTCACCTACGCTTGCGTATCGTCGATATTCGACGGGAAAACAATTCAATCATCTCAGCTTTTCTTCGATACGTTGGAGCAATAAGACCGTCCATAAATGCACGAGCACATCGTGCGCTTCTCTTGTTTGCGTGACGTCAGTACAATGACATTTCTTTTTACGGGTTCAACATGATCGTACGCGTCATTGAAACTGGATTGTTACATTTTTACTTTGTCGGCTTGACATTTACGGTTTAGCTCTATGCAGCTACTTTTTTTGCGTCTCCTGTTTTTGCTCGCAGGATCAGAATCGCGCTTCAAATAAATGATTCGTTCCGCATTTCCACGCGGAACGTTACTAGTTCCGCCGCAATAATTACCACCATGGTGCCGATAACAGCCCAACATGGAAGCAGGATGCTTCTGGGTCGCCCGAGGTCCTGAGAATAAAGGGCGAAGCCGAGTGCGTTTCTCCCTCCCTTCACGGAGTAATTGCGGTCGTGGCATTAGATAAGACTAAGATTCATACCACGACCCACAGGAGGGGTCGGCAAAAAAAGGGCGGAATTAATGCGAGCACGGATCTGCAACCGACATTGATTTATGGCGCTGTTATTACATGCTGTTGCCAAGTTACATTCGGCCGAGAATTTTGGCAAGGTTATCGAAATTTTGACAACAAATTCGTCTGCTGCGGATCTCACTCAGTGAAACACGAAAATATCTATTTCAGGTCAGAATATTTTTGGAACGATGAAATCGTAATTCAACTATAATATTTTCAAGAGAACTTTCTTAAAATTAATTGGAGGAAAACTTGACACCGTTTCAGGCACAAGGAGACATTTTAATCAGAAAGCGGGACTTCGTGAAAGATAATTAAAGTTCTTATTTCCGAGTTCTTATTTCTCGGAGCCTTTTCACTATCGCTCGTTCCGCGAATGCTCAACTGTTTCCTGAGATCGACGAAATTCCGCGCAAACGGGTTAACGATCGTGTCCGCCCGCGAGGACGCGGAAAGTATCTCGGTTTGATAGTTCGAGCCGAATAAAACGCGAATTTACAGCTGGGGCGTAAGAGTTCGCGGCTCGCTGCCCTAAATTGGACGATTTACCGGCGATTTGAGGCCAGAAGCGCGCAAGAAACTCGTTAACGAGGAGTAGCTTTTAACGACGGACTCGCACTGCAATAACGAGGAAACCCCGAGGACTCGGCAGGCCGGTCATTTGAAACGCTTGTTGTAACATTGTGTGAAGATCTCGCCTCGCGCGTCACGCGAGCATCATACACAATATCTCACAATTAATTACTCGACGAGTCGGTTACACTCGTGGAAAAGTTCGGCGACCGCGCGCGAGCTATGCGGGAAAATAATTAATCGCACATTAACGTCGGCCGGCGTAATTATTACGGCCGAGAAACGCGCGAAAACGGAATTGTATCCAACTGCGAGATAACCGATCGCCATTTCCGGTTATGCCGCGCGAGATCCGCGAGCGCTGGGATGATTTATGGCGAGCGGAGATGCAGCATTGCGCGGCGCGTTAAAGCCACCGCTAACAAGGTGTAATTTTTTTTGCCTGGAATCGTTTTTCCAGCGAGATGGTTAACGCACCACCAAAACACGCTTCTCTTTTCACGGATACTTAAGTGAAGATCACCTCGATAATACATTCTGTTTTTCCTTAGTATCACAAATGGACTTTGTGATCAGTGCACAAGGAGCGCTTACGTGTGAGAATTGCTAAATTATTTGTTGAACGTAGACGTTATCGTAGATCATTAGCCGCGTGCTTCGCAGTCACAAGAAGCGCAAATAGAGTCATTTCCGAACCGACGAACCTTTCGAGGCCTCAGTCCATCACGCGTTCCCAGAGAAAGACTTAGGGAGAGTGTTGTCGGGAAAAGACCGAAGTAGGCGTCCGAAAAAGCACGACAGCTCGCAGAATGGCGAACCGACAACTTCCTGGAGAGCTTTGGATGTCTGTCGGGTGCTCTTCCGAGTGCATTCCACACGCCGTCGAATCGACGAGGGCTCTCTCACCCCCTTCGTCCGCATCTAGTTATTTCGGTGAAATAATCCGGGGGTGACGTGCATCGGCAAAGCGGGGATTCACGACGCGAACGTCACTGTCAACTACGTCGACCGGGAGATTCTTCGATATATATACTTGTCGGTCGGATTTAATTAAAACAACGGTGGGTGGTCCGTTGTTGCCGCCGTTGTTGTCGAGGAAGCAACTTTAAGCACTTCCATGGATGACATCACGCTTTGCAATGCACGACGTCGACAGTCTGCGAAAACTTGTGAGACTCGTAAACTTGCGCGAAATTGGGGTCTGCTCCAATTTTGACGTCATTTAACATGTTGCAACGATGCTACTGATTAAAATCCTTGTGTCTCGTATGATGAATCGGAAACAGAGTTAATTTCAAGGAAACAGACATGGATTGCTGCTCTCAGCGAAAGGAACAAAAGACGAAGGTGTTAATGTAGTACTTTTCGTAAACCAGGCATTTTTCGTCCACGTGGAATTATCTTCACCAACGTTTTAGAAGCATATTGGACTTGGCAAATTCTTTCGTCGCGCGAGATAAAACGCGCGAGTTTCTTCTTCGTCAGCGAAGCGAACGGAAGTTACGATGTTACGTCAGAATTTATTTTTCCCTCAAAAGCGGAAGCAAATAGCTGCAGCTTCGCAAACATGCGGGCTGAGGTACGCCGAAAGTACAAGTTTTGCTGGGGCAACCCCGGGGATCCTCGATCCACCGCGCTCCAGATACTTGAACACCAACGACCAACTAGCGAGGGAAGCTATTAGAGAAATATATCTTCTCTGCAACCGATATCTCGGGGCATACCGAGAATCGATGTAGAAGAGAATGTCCGACGTGCCTGAATGAATCTCGTGGTACAACTAATTAAGCGTCTCTCGCCTCTCGAAGCAGTGACTAAACGTAGTTGCTCGGTTGCTCGGAATATCCAATTTACCGCGATGCCCAATAAGTGCACAATGCCGATCGAGTTAAGAAGATTATAACAAATTTCCCACCCTAACTCGAAAAGTTAGACTTTATAAGATTCTATACCATTAAATCTGAGCGTCGCAGGCATTGCTCGAACTTCACGAAAGAATCGACTTATAAGGTAAAAAATATCGATGAGACTGCAGAAAATTAAATAACTGCATAATTGATAATTTATCACCACAGATCATGCCAATGTTTATTCGCTGTACTAACGCAAAGTCCAGGCAGTAATAACTGACATAATTTATAACGACGTTTATTCACGGTTGTCCGCATCAGCGCGTGCCATAATTGAGTTAATGAGCGAGAAGCGATTCGCTGCCAAACTTCAACGCGATGTCGACGTTTATGCGAAACGCAAGCGGCAACATTACGCAGCGTGAGTTTGATTGATAGCCTTGGGACTTTCGTGTAATTAGAAGGGCGTCATGTTCCGGGAAAAAAACCGAACTTATCGAAACGATACTTCTTTCTTGCCGAAGGGCGTTTGGGGAAACGTTCCAACTTCGTGAGTGAGTTTCGAAGTACATTCTCTGGGCAACGAACAAAGTCTTTCGTGCCAGCAAAGCGACGCGAAAAAGCGCCGGTGCGAGAAACGGCGGATGAAACGCCGAGGCTGGATCGAAGCTACGGCATCTTCGCCGGAATTAAGTTGTTTAAATTAATTGCGCTTCTTATAGCCGGAGCAACAACGAAAGTGCGTTTACTTAGTTTACGAGTCTCCCGTATCGCGAGACTCTTTCAGGCGCCTCGCGGTAAATTGCCGGAAATTGTCGAATGTATTCATGATTTGAAGCAAATTCCTTTTTTACTCGCAAAGATTGAATGCAGTTAGATCTTGCTTTAGAAGAGAGTCACGTCGCTTAGCGGATATTAAATATTCATAAGTAAGCGGTTTGATTATTTACGCAAATATCTTTCTTTACCGTAAATACCTGAGGCCACAAACAAACAACAAGACGTTTCCTCCAAGCACTTTGAATACTCACCTGCAAAATAAAATAGAAATCACGATGTTAAAAATTGTTCTCGAATTAACAAACGATTCTATATACATTCAGGAAAAAGTTTGTATAAACGAATTGTAAAAAGTCTTTTATTCGCGACATTCCGTTATACCATATATACATCATTCATCTCCACGTAAATTTAATCTGAAGCTTGGAAAAAAATAAAAAGTTACTTAATATCGAAACACACATTAACACTTAAAACGTGAAAGAACCTGCGGCTGAGCAGATAAAGCTCATTGTCAGGGCATATCTTGTGTATCAAGACAGTGTCCGAGGATAGCGACGTGATCGCGACGTGTGCAAGGAAACTTGATATCGCCAGCAAACCCGAGGAGTGTCCTCGAGCGTCGCGAGTTGACATATTGCGAGATGGCTTCGACACTTTTAGGCCTCGAGGGCAGTCGATGCAGTCGCAAAAGTCTTGAGAAAAAGGTAAAGTGCCGATCGCAACACGAGGAAAGATGCCACGTCGTGTTGCCAACTCAGCGATTCGAGCATCGCCGAGAATATCAACGTATTGCTCCTTATCGGCGATCTTGGCGAGAATGATTGGCCACGATCGAGATGTAATTTTTCCAAACTTCAAATTAAATATGTCACGTCATGACACACACATACAACTTTATACATTCATATTCAATCTCGGTGATGTTTAATTACGCATGGCGTGTCGAATTCTTTTTATATCATGATGTGATAAAATATTTGTTGGAAATGTAAAAATATCGCGACACAAACATTTGATCTTTCCGATATCAGAATTATTAATCAGGTCTTTTTACAGAATGGTTCAATACCCTGCAAGAAATCTATATCTATAAGAAAAGCTACTCTGAATTTCTGTAACGATTATTTTACATACTGAATTCTTTCACGTTTCGTAAAAAAGTATCGATTTTGAGAAATCGAAGAATCTGTCGTTGAAACTTCACGTTGAAAATTCATGTGGTGGAAGGCGCTGTATATTTTACGAGAGGATAGGTAAGAGGATATGAAAATATTCAAGAGAGAAAAGAGTAATGCTAACACAGAGACGATCGGATTCTAAGGGTACAATAGAAAGGAGATCGATGAAAGAAGCGATTTCTATTCATCAATTGTTTATCTAAGAATAAAGCAGCGCGGTTACGTTTCATTGCTCGTTATTTCTTTGATCTCGCATATTTCCTTTTGCAATTTCTTTCTCTGTAAAACGTATAAACGAGTCGGATGCGTCACGTATGGAAATTCGTATGGAAAGACCAGGCAGCTGATATCATCATTCGAAGGATTTTCAGGGCCTTTTTTCTTAAGTTTCAATTCTTCTATAGCGTGCAAAATAACAATGCACACTGTCATTGAACACGAAAATATTCTTTGCTTCGGTCTATTGGATTTCTGAGATAGAAGACAATACCGCCCGATAATGCAACCTACGTTCAATTTTTCCTGCGAGTGCTTGAAGCGAGACACAACAAGCACTCACTGGTTGATCTAAAATTCCGGTGAAATTATCGATGTTTTACGAAGCTTTGATGTTATTTTTATGCGATAAATTCTAGAGCTGAAAAATTCTCCAAATCAAAAATTTCCCCAGGAGAACAGGAGAATATTATGATCGAATATTATAACCTTAACGGTTATAATATCTCGACATGAGATGAAATCGGTTGCATGTTGCATTCTCATCCTTGGAGGCAAAATGATACCATACGTGCAAATGAAACGGCGACACGCGAGCGAGTTAAATCCGGCTATTAACGCTTTCTCTGTACCAGGCACTCAGATTGTCCCTGCTTTCGAAGCGGGCACTGCAAGTCTTCCAAGATTCACCTTTATCATCAAGGAGCTCTTTGCAACTTCGTGAACTAGATTCCTCAAAGAGCCACGATCAACAACTCCCATGAGCTTGGGAGCACTTCTCGAACGTGGAAATCCCATCGAACTTTCGCTATTCCATGTAATCGCAGGGGATTATGATTGAGCGTTTTGATACACAATGACAGCGAATTTTTATTCCCATTTATTCTCTCTCTTTCTCTCTCTATTTTTCTGCCTCAGGAATATCTCCGTTTTAAGAAAGTTCTGTCTGCCAATAATTCTTCGAGATACATTCGTGAAAGCATCTCCTCGAAAAAGGTTTTATTCGCCTCTGTTAAAAATTAGTACGCAAATATAAGAATTTAAGCAGACAACTCAATAAAAAATTGGATTTTATTCTTCCTCTTCTACTCAATCTATATTAATCAGTAACACAACTTGGCGCATCTGGGAGCATACATATTTCACGGCACACTCGGACACTCGGCACATTCGGATATTCTTACGAGCTGCACGAAAGACGCATCGTAACAGTTCGCAAGTGATTACTTTCCATTAATTTCTTCCCAAACATTATTAAACCTCCTCGTATCTCTTCTAAGCTACCACTTCCTTACTAGAGCCAGCAGAGCGGTATGTATCATTGAATGAGGGAGAATTGGTCACTGTACGACCTCACGTCTTACTCATCACTTTACGAAACGTACGCACGCGAATGCTGATGTGCAGAAAACACGCGAGTGTCCCTCTGGTCTGTCGCGGCCGAAGCGTGAAAAATTCAGCGTGACCGAAAGCGGGCGAACGGACGCGCGTGTGCATGCGAGCAACAAGAGGCTGGGCTACCTTCGTCGCCAGAAGTTGAGGAGTTGTCCTCGGGTTCGGGCGACGACCCTGGGGACCGTCGGCTGAATCTTGAGTCCGATCTGCCACATTCGCCACCGCTTCCTCCTCCTCGGTTGTCCTCGTGCTGTCGTGCTCCCTTCTCGGGTGACACCGATCGGGACTCCCTGGACTCGGTGGTCCCGCACGTACCGCGTCGTCCCTCCCTCGCCTCGAGCCCGGGCAACCGCTTGCTGAAGTCGGTGGGCATCGCCGGTCGCTTTCTGGGAGTACGTTACACTTACGTCGCGTATCCACGTATCCAAAAAGAGAAACTTTCTCCTCGAAATCCTTTTTTTTTATGTGAAATTCAGTGCGAGTTGCGAATACCGAATGGATCCGAATCGTGAGATTAATATTGCAGCGATTCTTCGCATAATACGAGCATACGTGTCATATTGATTTGTTTATTTTCGTCGAGTAATTATTTCATCGTGTCGTATGTGAATAATTTTTGAAATCGTTGTTTACTATTGCGTTATTGCTGCGCAATGTGATATTTGGCAAGGTAAATGCATTCGAGCCACGTAAAGTGCCGATTCAGTAGTGATTACAGCGAGATTGGATGCAAACAGCTCGGATTATAACGGGAATCACGACGAACCATCTCCGTTTCTATTAAATATTTATCGCAGTATCGAATCACGAATTGCAAATTTGCACCTCTAAGCTTATCTAACAAATTTCGCTTGAAATTACGATACTGCGCCCATGTTAGTGATTTTACTCGATGATGAGGTGTTTAGGCTAATCTCGAATGTCTGACGAAACGGTAGTGGGCGAAATGGACATCGGGCTTCACGCGCGCGAATGACGCGTGTGATCGATCAATTTTCTCAGATGACAACGTCAAGCTGGGATAACGAATCGATGAATCCAATGCGAGCATCGACCATTGCGTCACGAAAATGTCGCGCGGTGCTATTGTTCACGAAAATGACGAGCAGACAATTTTCCGGTTGTCGTGTTTTCGTTAACTAAACTAAAACTGATATTTCAGGATATGAAAGACTGATATTTCAGGAAATATTCCAGGAATATGAATGCTATCAAATGTGAAAAGAAAAATAGCATTACTGACTCTACAATATCGTGCGTCAATATGAAATCTTTTTATACGTTTTTATACATATAAATCGTTTAATTATTAAATATGGGCAATTATAAAATATGTTACAATCGTGACAAATATTCTCCCACGTAACAAAAGATAACAAACCCCAAATTGAATTCTTGTGAACTTTGACAATTAGACATTGGAGCTAAAACACTAACTGTCTGTCCACACGACTCCGTTTTTCCTGATCAAAAAATGTCCCAGCAGAACGTAACCACGGATTCCGACGAAACAAGCAACCGTCGATGCTCGACCGGTTCCCGAAGAGCGTTCAGTGTAATGAACCAATGTCAGTTTCGCACCGGATGTAAACGTACTCCCTGAAGTCGTTCGGGCGATCGGTCGCGGCCGATCTGTCCAAGTCCCTCGGCTCGCCGGCGGCGTTTCCGGCCGGCGACGTCGCCCGTCTTCCGCCGGTGGTCCCTGAATGATGGTGTTGGTGGTCTCGGTGGGTTCCCTCGTGGCCGGCATCACGGACATTTGCCAGGTCAGTGTTGGCAGCAGTCTTTGCCTCCTTGGCGGGTGATGACGGCGGAGACGTTGGTGGCGATGGTGATGGACTTCCTGCACGAGCAGAACTGTAGCACACTGCTGCCTTCCGCAGGGTCTCCCTGCACAGCTCGGAGAACATGCTGTCTCCCCCATGGCCGGGGCCCCACCGGACCGGCCGCTCCTCGTGGTCCTCTTCTGTCTTGTCCTTCCGTCGTCCACGAGACAATCACGAGTCTCGCTCGCCGTTCATCGTCGTTCCTGTTGGTCTTCTCTCTACTCTTCCGAGAGCGTTATCACGGCAACTCCACTACTCGACAATTGACATTACATCGCGTTGCCAGGTGGAGAACCGATCGCGTCGCGATCCGCTTGTCCGGATCCGGTTCGGGGATGGAGAACTCGTAGCTTAGCCGAGTACCTGAGAAGGAACGATCGGTAGAGGGTTACGCGTCGGGCTCGGCTCGCGGTTCGTCGGCCTTCGCGTCGCTGCCGAGGCTGGCTCGTGTTTCATAGTTATCGTTTTACGACATTAGAAGGTGGATTCCATGGTGACGGTTCTATAAAGGTGATCGTTCGGAACGATCCCCACGGCGAGCTACTCGATAAAAGTCAAAATCGCATCTCTCCGGCATCTCCAGTTTCCTGTCTATATTCCTATCTGATTCCACTCCTATTTCCACTAGCTATTTTATCACGAACATTTATTAGATCATACGGTGGGATCTACAAGTAGACGGAACATCGAGAGCTAATCCTGGATTTCGAGAGAATGTCAGAGCGGACTGCGCCGACACATAATCGCAGAAGCAGAAACGTATTCGCGCGAATGACGTCGCATGAGAACACGGCGATCGAGAAGCTGCAGCGAGGGTACTGGTAAAAAGCGGTAGGCTCCATCGCAGATGAGATGACGTGGATGCGGCCGTGACGAGAGCTTGGAGGTGCACAGCCATGGTGTTAGTTAACTAACGTAGGGCGCACATGGTCGCGAGAGCATTATACGCCGGGCACGGGCCGTAATAAAAATGTCTGGCCGGCTGCCAGCCGTTTGCAAAATTTACAGCCTCGGCCGCGATAGTTCCGCCGACGTGAAATGTCGCGGGACCCGTATAAAGCGGGATTTCGTGACGTTCTGTGCGCGGGGCTGGACGCGGGGGCACCGCGGCGTTATCGATTTGCATTACGCTAAAATTACGCCGCATGCTGTTAATTTAGTTTGCCGCGTGGGTATGCGAGGTATTTCTACCGCAGATGTGGACGCGGATATGCGGGGCTCGCGTATTTGCGCGATTTGCGTCGCGTATGCCATGCGTTTCCCGCATATGGAAAATTATCAGAACGAATTTAATGACACTGCGCCGCATGCTCGTTAAACGGATTGTTCACGGGGCTGTGTTATACAATACGTACTCGATTAATAGCTGACAATCGCTCATTCGGAGTAAAATTAAACTTATTGCCAAGCTGAACTGAAAATCGGCAAATTGGATGTATAATTTAACGTAAATATATTATAGCTTCTGAAACGTTAATTATATATCTGATCAATTGACAAAAGGTTGGCGATAAATGCATCTTAGAGAGAACGGAATCACCGTCAATAGCAGGAAACGAGCGCGAATTCGGTCTCGCGTTCCGCGCTTTTTCGAACGCCATACTTCTGCTGCGAAATATTGTACTTTTACTCGCAGACCATGGCTTAAATCCGCAGCGGAAATCGATTCAGCAATGATCTCGGCAATATGATATCATGACAAACGTAATCATGCATCGTTCAATTAAATCCACATCCATATCCACAGTGAATCGCATTTGATTGTTAACACAGTAGTGATGCAATAATATTAATAGCGCGTTGGAGGATCCCGCGCGGATTTATCTGGCCAGTCTTCCGCCTCGCGAGCAGCGCAGCCATTAATTGGCGTTTTGATGCGTGCGTTAACGAGCATCATGATAAATGCGGAATCATCCGCTTCTCTCCCGCAATATCGACGCGGCCACGTTTAACGCGAATAAACATCGCGCGAATGACCGATTTCCGAGATGGATGGAAATGCCTTGCACATTCTTGTATGCATTTCGAGTACAAATTTTGGGAGGAACCGAGAGAATCGAACGGTTTCGTGTAGGAAAAACAGTCTACGCTGCGGCTTGAGAAACTTTATAATTTATCGCTACATGCAATGCATCGCGATGTGCAAAAAACCTTTCGCTGTGCACACACACTTAGCATGCACATAATTCCGTCAAACGATCATCGTTGTACCGTTGCCAACCGCATCGGCCATTAAGGAGAAGACGGGATACTCGAGGATTCCCGAATACAACGGTTCTCAATCGTGCGAGGAAGATCAGCCGTTTCCGTCACGATCGACGAAGCGAGCATCTTTTCACCATGCCATTCATCCATGAGAAAAATGTTAGAAGAAAATTGATTGAATCGGTTAATACCGATTACGTACACTCGGATGTTTTCAGACACTTCCTCTGCATGAAAATTTTAATAATTTTAATAAAAACATTATATATATTTAATGTTTTAAATTTTCTCTCTCTATATTAACGCCTGAAAAGATTTCTATTGAAAAAGAATATGTTGTCCGAGTGTGATACCAAGCTTTATGGGGCACTCCGTGAATATAGCTTAACAAAATATTAAATATTTTCTATGAAAACCTGCAGCGCACGCCGAGTTACAGCGCGAGAAAACCGGAAGTCGACTTCGCGGCAAACAACTACGTATGCTTCACTGCAGGCTAAGCGATTCACGTTCATGCGTGAAAGCAATTGCCGACGGCGAGTCGGCCTTGCCGATTGGCGAACGAATCATCGAGCTTCTGTCAAAGTCAGACACTACATGGGTACAATGGTGCGTCATTCTGCGGACATCTAGTGCACACAGAACATCCTCATTTTCGCTTTAGACATATCCGTTACGAGACGCATCTGTAATGCATACGCTTCATTACTTGCATCAGCGAGAAAACCACAGTGCGACAAAAGCTGCGAAAGCGCAGATATCGCAGATGAGCCGCTCGCGCTACGTAGCGATGAATAACAGCCGTGATAAAATGTAACCGTCAATAAAATCCCGAGAGGGTTGAAAGAAATACATTCTGAAAGAGGCCGACATCGTGGATAAAACGGGATAAAATGGGAATCATTCGGAGAGTGAAGGATCTCTGTCACGAGACATCCGAGACGAAAACGAACGAGCTGGCTCGACTGACAAGGATAAACGATTGAATAATCCCGCAACCTCTCTTACTCTGAGCGCGTGTATCGCAAGCGAGACACCGAGTAGTCGCTCTAATTTAGCAGCGCCTATTATTCGACGAATCTCGCGAGATTCGCCATGTGCTTAATACCAACGCTTAGGACTCAGTACGTACGTGAAGGATAAATGGCGAGAGACATAAGCATGCGATCCAACCGAAATTCATTATGTTAATTGCCGTCCCCGAGACGAGGATGGACATAAGCCGAACTGAATAATGAAACAAAGACAGCGAAATTAATTTTATTCCACGGACGATTGGACGTCTGTAATGGATGTGTAAAGCTTCGGATAATTACGTTCGCTCTATTATTACATATGCCTGAGGTTTAATTAAAGGACTCGAAATAGAAAAGTAGATTCGTTTGAGTATATTTCGCTGATACCATTTTAAATTCTGCTTGATATTTGAAGAGACGTGCGTCTCTCGCAAGAAGGCGGTTATACTTGCTTATAATAGCATAAGCAATACGACTCGACAGCGAATTTTTACGTTTTCATGCAGCGTCATAGAAATTACATGGCTTTTTACTCGAATTTATGATGTCCTGCTTTGATGTGAGTAGAGAATATCTTCTCTTTTGATACATACTGAATGGTAATACCATCTCAAGTTTGTCCATGAAAATTGGTAGCGCGACTTGAGCATCAATCCTTCATTAAATTGCCACGTAATGAATTTTACGAGCCATTTGTTCATCTCGCGATCCTTGACACCTCAATTTCCCTCGTCGAGGACCTAATTTTAAAATAAGTTCCGCAGAACGGATTAACGCGCGCCGTCGCGAGAGTCGGCGAACGGGTGAACTCGATTTTAATGGTTTAACTCGGAACTTTGATTACGAACTCTATTTGGAACGCCCCGGGTATCCGGTCGTTTTCCGGAAAATCGAGCCTGCCAAGACGCGTTCGATCGCCAACCATGAAGACTGCGAGGGTGGAAACAAAAAGTTTCTCCGCGAGAGAGGATGACGCCACGACGTCAGTGTGTGTAACCTTGCGTCCCTTCTGTGCCTTCCAATGCAGTATTTTGCCGAGGATGAGTTTGTGGTCTCAGCATACTTGATAAAAAGTTCAAACCAAAGTCGTTGGCAGATAAAGTTTTCTAATAATTATCTACCAACATTCTATGTATTCCGATACGAGTAGATAATACGTGTTAAAACAAATGGCACATAACAAGCTATTGACATCGATCGATCGGGGGCAAAGGTCAAAGTGCAATCGTGGATTAATTCCGAAATTAACCAATCAGCTATTGAAATCGCCCATCTAAGCCTTGATTAAGATTAAGTCGATGTTGATGCTCCGAATTGCATCGACGCTGATCCAAGCAGTATAATCTCGGTAGATTATAGCAACCACGTGATCGAGACATTTGTGATATTCCATCTATCCACGTGCAACGCTTCGTGTAGTAAATTACCAAAGGTATCTCAATGTGACAACTTAATACTCTCTAACTCGGTTCTTTTCTCTCTGATATACGTTTAATCCGTAAAAAAATTTCTGAAGACTGCAAAGACGGATGCAACTTGTGAATATGCTAATTAATAATTTTTTATAAGAGATAAGTACGAAAATTGAACGCGAAATATATATCTTCATGGAATTATCATAGAAATGTATAATTATTTTGGTGATTCTATGTGAGAAAAGGAGCTCAAAGAAAAAATGATAAAATCAAGATATGTGACAACACCCACGTGATCATGATTCTGTAAAATTATCTTCTCTGGAACTCTCTACGTCTTTCAATTTTTCTGTTCGTTAATAAAATAGTTGTTATAAAACGTGCCATGATAAAACAAGTAACAGATTCAAGTTATGTAATTTCTCAGATTGAAGGAAAACAATTTATTTCCAACATAAAAATTGCGCTTCTTTCGCGAGCGAAATAATTAACCTACCGGGCGGGCACTCTTCCTATACTCTTGTCAAGCTATTAGCTTCAACAATAAAACTCACAGTCATGTAACAACCTAATTCCGAAATTGCACTGTTTGCCCGAGTTTTTCCTTAATCTTATTGGATTCGATCAACAAGAACAGATGAGCAGCAATGCGAATTCCCACGACCGAGACACAATCAACCGCATTAAAACGAGCCAGCCACAGCGGTCTGCGCCAAGAACGGGGCAGGGCGAAGAAAGGGCAAGGGGTGATCTCGCAGCACGAAAAGCACGATTGACACCTCGTCCTGGACGCGCGAGTTTCGCGGCCGCCTCGTGGCGGGTCGGCGCGTCATCGCGACGGGCGAATCCCGGGTTCGACGATGGATGGTCCCCGGATCACCTGCGCACCGGACGGTCTCCAGGCGAGAACTGAGCCTGCGAGATAGCCGGAGAGTGATGCCAAAGCAACCCTCTTGTGTGGAGGGTGAAAGCGCGCGCGCGAAGAGGGTCGCGCGGAGTCCCGCGATGGGCCGACGTGCGCCGCACGGTTAGTACGCGCGTAGTACACTGAGGAGAATGCGAGGATCCGGGAGGGTTCGGTGGAGGGTTGGTCGGAGGGGTTGGTTGGTGGTGAAGAGCGCACTGGAGAGAAACGTAGGGAAACAGCGCGAAGGATAACGAGGAATGGAGGAGCGGTGACACGTTCACAGTGAACGCGCACACGGACGTATATGGAAGACATTAAAGGGGGAGGAAAAGAGATGGACGGGGGCGGAAGAGGGAAGGAGCGAGGAAGCCGGAAAAGCGACCGTGAGATAAGGCGGGAAGGAAGAGGACTCACGAGACAGGGGGCGAGGGGAATAAACGAGAAGAGGGAGAAGAAAATGCCGGCGATGGTGGTCGTCTTCCACCGTCTCCCCGTTGCTGAACAGCGACGCGGTTGATGGCGCTGCTGTTGCATCGATCAGCCGCCACCTGCAACCCTCTCCCGAAATGGTCAACCCTCCGGTCTCTCGCGTAGCGGCGCGGCGCGTTCACCACCTCCGCTTGCCGCCGCGCCGCCTAATTCCATCGTGATCTTCGACCCCGCACCGTTCACTCCCCTGGCATCTCTCCTCGGCCATCATCCCTCTCGGTCTTACTCGCCACATCGACCGCGGGCTTGATTTATTATTTGGCCATTTGGAGTTTTCGCCCCGTCAGCGGGGCCGTTTGGAGTTTTAGCGTGAACCAGCGTTTTGTATCGCGCTGACGCTTATCGCGTCTCGGTGGAGAACCGGGTCAACCTTGATCATTTGACAGCACTAAATTGATACCGCGGTGTGATACCTCAACACTCAGGTGACCGTATGATTTTGATCCTCTGCTGGAGCTGTGAGATGTTGGTACTCGTATAAGATCAGACGCTTTTAAAAACAGTATAGTTGGTTAAAAATAACTTTGAGATGGAAAAACTGACATAAAACATCACGGAACATCGATCACGGGAGGGGAGTTCTCAAGGGTCGATTCTCAAGGGTCCCTAAAGTGGAGATTTAGGACGGCGGGCAATTCTCATGGTCGATCTGCCCTCCTCTCGACGTACGACATGGACCTCCTCGAGGATCGATAACCTTGAAGACGGTTGTGTAGCAACGTGCTCGAGGGCTCCTCTGCGATTTCCCTGGCGGGTTATGGCGAGCATCATAGTGCGGATTTACGGGAATAATACGGAACCGTCATCCTTTTGGGGAATCGTCCAACGAACGGTGGAATCGCGTCATTTCTACTCGTCGCGATAAAATTCCTCTTCGCATCCTCGCTTTACGATACCTAAACAAGATGCAACTATTATTGCCTCGTAGAAATAACGGATTACGACCGCGCTTTTATTTTACGATACTTAAACGTGTTACGACTTCAACATAGACAAATGATGGATTGCACGGAAATTACACCGATTTAAATCCTTCTGTTCCAGCAAGAAAACATGCAACCGAAGCAAAGACACTCCGAAGTTCTCTTCAACTTCTTCGAGTTATCTTGACGTACGGAAAATCTTGAAAGATCAAAGTTCACGTTTTTGGACCATTGCTCTACGTTTCGAATACCGTGATCCTCGCAATTTTCCGTGTCGGCCGGCACATTTCCTGAACTTGGAATTAAGTTTCTTCGCGAGTTCTTTGCGAATACATCGGTGAATTGTCCGCCAAGAATAGATCCCGAATTCGTCGACATTGCTGACGTGTACGACGTGACGCGGTCCTACGTACGGTGTCTCCCCGAAATTCCGGGCGCGTCTGGGCGAGATGGGAAGGCGGCCAATTCGAGAAACCAGACTAATCGGAATCCCTGGCCGCGTGGTGCCGGCGTTTCCACGTTTTCGCGCAAGAAACATCCCGACGGCGCGGCGCGATGCGTCGCGTAGCGTCGCGCTCGGCCAGGTCCAGTCGCTGTCGCTTCTTCTCTCGTTCTGCAGCCCTTTCCGCAGAGGACTCCCTGGAGTGGTCCGCTACACGATTTTACTCTCGATCCTCCTCCCTCGACCCGGAGAATTATATCCCAACCAGAGATACTCTGATGATGATTCGCGCCGGGATAATTAGTTTTATTTCCAACGGTTGGGTATAAACTCCAGGAAACTCCAGGCTTGATAAATATTTCGTAATTCTGGAGCAAGAATATTACCGAGGTGAGCGCGAAACGGTCTGTAACGTTTCTGCGACTTTGTAATTTATTAGGACATTGCTGTAAATTTTTTTAATGCTTGTCTGAATATCATGGCGCGAATGTATCAACGATGTTTTTCTCTTTAAATGGTGATTTATTAACTCTTACTTTTCCTGAAAAGCTTGCTCAGCTTTCTCTCGCAAAATGCATCACGATACACTTCTGTCAAATTCACTCGCATTATTCTCACGCAAAGTGCAAATAAAATATAATCCTGCATCGATCAGTGGCGTTTTGTAAAAACAAGATAGATAAACATGCTCTGACCTTTTAATGAGTAACGTTTTAATAGCTCGTAAGAGCAGTTTAAAGAAGATATCGATGTCATTTAATCAGAAGGAATTTCGGATCATTCTTGCGTTGCACACCACTTGAAATATTATTTAATTGGAAAAGTTTCGTATCCACGAAGAACTCTGAAAAGGAATTGCGCGAGTCCGCACGATATGATCATCAATCGCCGACGAATTAGTCAGTGGGATCCGAATCTCATAAGAAGCCGGAGGAGTATCGAGGAGAGCGATTTGAGCTTTATAGAAGTCCCGTGATTATCGAGGACGAGTACTCGGGAGCTCAAGAGCGAAGTAAGTTAATTATTGGAGATTAATTTCAACGTTGAGGAAATGTCCATCGACGTCGCGGAATGCGATTTCTCTCAAATTTCTCGTTATCTCACTACGAAAGAAGCCGGAACGGGAAAGCGGGGAAACAAGGAGCACTTTGCGGCACTTAAAGCGCTTTCGTGTTTCTCCTCGGCTTTCGCAAGCCTGCCTTTTTCGACGATTGGATCCGTTCCATAGTCATTAAACTGCGATAAGGACACTGTGTGACAACGATATCTATTATTTGAGAAGAATGCTAATATCGCGATTCTTCTTGGTAAATTTAACTCTGTATCGTCTTTAATGTCCAATCACACCTCGCCTATATATTTTTTATCGCGCAAAAATGTATATCTCTTATCCTCTCGTTAATTTGCTCCTCTCGCGACTAAATGAATTAAAAACGTGCATTTCCTCTTTCGTCGTTTTCGCTGAATTCCATCCGCCGCCGCTTAAATCACATTCTTTCACCAAATGGAAATCAATTGAACGCTGCGTCCACTCTCTACCATGTAGTCGCACCCCTTCATCATTCTGTTCGCTAATTCCGTGCCATATCGGGCTTCCACAGGAGCAAGTTCCCCTCGTATCCTTTTTAGCGTCCTCACACACGGCCTTCCGCACGGCAGCCGAAGGGCGACATGCACTGCTGCCTTTACAGTCGTGCGAATCGACCGACGTCGGATTTGCTACTATTGACTACGCGCGCAGCAGTTCGCAGCACCTCATCCTCGACGAAATCGGAATTTCTTGAATCGAATCTTGGACATCAAATTGACAAAGAAAGAGAACGGTGAAAGTAGAACAGAGATTTGTAACTTTTACATCTTTCTCCTTTTTTCAACAAACCGTTATTTAATACAGTTAGTCTGACGGTTAATATCCCATTGAGCCACCTGACTCGCTCGAGTTTCTCTTTCTTTTACCGTGAGTCAGCGTCATCGTCGTCGTCGTCGTCGTCGTCTGGAACTGCTGTTCTCGACACTTACACGAAAAAGTTTACTAGTAGCGGATCTCCTTCGGCTTGAATTATGGATGCCGAGTAGTTCGAGAGTCTTTGCCGGGAGTGTTTGATTCCTACCGGGACCGGCAGCTACACTTGAGCGTAGATCGATAGATCGACTCGCGTGTAAGCTGATTTTTCTCTCCGAGAGAGTCGAGAATGTTCTTTTTGTGTGTACATTTTCCAAGTAGACGCATTTGCCGTTGGGACGTTCACGAGCTTGGCACGAACACTTCACGTCGATGAAGATAGATCGTACATGTAGAACAATTTCGTGATCGACGGTTGCGATGTCACGTATAAGGTGTCTCTCAAGCCTCAAACCGCAAACAATACAAGAATAACCGCAATGAAATTTTTCTGCTGTCGCTTCTTATCCCGACAGAAGGTTGGCTGGACGCCGGCTAATTGACGTCTCTCATGACACGAGCGCATAGAAGAATGAAAAGCGATGCGAGAGAAAGGGGACTAGAGGGAAATGGCCAAACAGGAATTGCCTGGATGCTGCGCAGTTGCAGTTGCTGTCGCACCGAAGTAGGACGAACGTTCTCCCCGACTGCGTAAATAATAAACGATTCCTCGCGCCAGCTGAGGTAGCGCGATATACGAGCTCTCCCGCAGAGAGAAGATTCTTTTTCGCTATGGTAAAGCGATTTGGAGGATGGACCGTTTGCCGTCCGATGACGCCACATCGCGAGAATTACGGCGCGCGTGTCTGGAAAGGATTGCATTTTAACAAAGATGATCGAGCGACCAATGTCTACCGCTCGAATCTGTAGAGCACGATGTTCAAGATGCGCGTGGAGCAAGAAACGCACGTTTGAGCAAAGGGTATCGTTAATCAAAATTTAGAATTGCTCCTGACGGAGACTAGAGAGACTTTGGTACGAGAACTTTGGTATGGCAAACTCGACGATCATCCCTGCGAGGCAATAGTGGCATACATATTCATCGCATATTCAGTGCACAAGGAAGAGATTATCTAAAAACTCGAACCACACTACACAGCATGTAACTACCCACGATACTTTTTTGATAATAACGTACGTTTGGGAATTTTTCATATAAGATGCTTCGAAGAAAGCATCTTATATGAAAGAAAATTGCCTTTATCTGAGACGATATTGAAACACGAGCAAAACTTTTTTCCAGATTGCATTATGTTGCTCAACGAATCTTGCGCGTAATGGAGAGCTTCGCGAAGTCACCGATAATTTCATTTAGCTCAACACTGTACACTGTAATTTCACTGAGAAGAGAAGATAAAGAAAGCTAATACGCGTCGCGACAACTTGTCTTCTTAAAGTTACACCTCTAAGAGAAAAGCAATATTGTGCCTCTATCGCGACAACGCTGACGCCGCGAGGATAATTGTAGGCTCTCACTTTCGACGAAATCTCGACGATATCGGTCTATAAAGTTTCAATCGCCGAAAGTGGGATGAAAAATTCGCCTTAAAGCTTCGTCGTAAAATCGCCGGCACGATTCGTGCGCGGCATTAACGATCGGTCGTATCGCTCGTTACTGTGACCCTTTTATCGCGTTCGAGATTTATGTCAAGTGTATCGTGAGACTTGGCAGTTTTATTCGATCGAGATAACGTTGACGTCGCAACCTCCTTTGTTTCACTATCGCGACTGGTTTTGGCGAAACATCTCAACATCTTCGACGAATTATCAAGTGTTTTTGAGGTACAAAAGCGCGAGACCAAAGAACTGGTGGTGTCATCGTCCGATATATCTGCGCGATCGGATCAATGCTTGCATCACGTCTTAAAATTTGCTCGGACGGGAAAAGATGGAGTCATTAATTTATTACGCTTCTTACGCTGCATCGCTCAGAGTTCAAGTTCATCGGATCTTTGATAAGACGGTATAACTACTCGGGTTAATGCCGCTTTGGATAATTTGGATAATGAACTTTCCCAATTGAATTTTCGTGCCGTGCTCACAATGACCGGGGATTGTGACGGTGACCCACTGCCGGTAGCGTCGACAAGCGTAACGGGCGTAAATTTAGCAGAAAACAGAACGAGAACTCAATTATAACGGCTGCGAGTTACTGCGCGAACGAGAAAACATTTGCCCGTTGCGCTATTCATGCGAGAATTAATTTCCGTCGTTAATTATGCAAGATTGTACCGCGTTCAGAAAAATGAATTTATTATAAAAGCAATATTAATGTATCGATGTTTCGCCCTTTTATGCTTTGACTTTTTAATCACCAGAAATCACCAAACTGAAAAAAGCGATGGGTCTCGAGGGATGGATGCGAATTTTTGGTGAACGGGAATATTTTTTCGACACACTCGTGATTACGACCCTTACATCAGGACGACGCTTTTGTTCTTGAGAAAGAACATTTTCCAGCACGCAGGCATCGCTTCTTCCCAGAAATAGCATATGCGGTACTATTTTTGTCCATTCAAACTCACCTTCCGCAAAATCGCTATTTTTTCCGTTGCTTCCCGTTAGACAATAGGAAAAAAGTATGTTGCAAAGTAGGATTTTTCAGATAACGAACACATTGAATCTAAATTTCCCGCTGCGATAAATCAAGACTATAGCTGAAAGCCGTTGGAAATTAATAGCAAGATACGCGAATAAAGACTATTCATTTTTAATGATCAATTGAATTAACATCATGGAAAATGCCGATATTTAATTGTTTAAAACAGAATGCCAAATAATTGCGACAGCATAGAAGCTTTCATCTTTCCTGCATTATTCTGCATCATCGTCCACGTTTAACCGTTCCGACGAGCATTAGTAATTTCGCGCCGATGCAACAACAATCACAATACGCGCCTCCACTATTCTGAATGCATTATTCCGATCGCACTATTCCGGTCGCGTAGAAAGGCGGATATCCGCAGGAGGGCAAAGAGGATACTAAGTGCATCTCGTTGAATGGAAGCAGTTCGTTTGTGCATCTTAATCCCGCCATTGTCGGCCCGCCCGTGGAATTCGTGAATCACAAACGAGGACGGAATATCGCCCATACCTGTCAGCACTGAATCGAAAGCCGCGGCATAAACGAGTCGAGCGGATTGTCCCGGATCACTGATCCCGGATCCCTTTATATGGAACGCGTTTATCTAGCTCGGCTTTTGATATCGTTGACACCATGTCGATTGATCAGCCGATTGTTTAGTAGCACTTAGTCATGTGACTGACTCTGCGACAGATTTTTCAGCGAGCATCTTTGAACGCATTATACTTGTTAACTTTTAATTTTAATATGCTAAAGTATAAAATGACTTGACCTTAATAAGATTACAGGGGAAACAAGAGGAGGAAAAGGAAGAAAATTAGCAGCTAATGAAAGCAAAATCTTGACATGTTTTGTTCAGAATGTAATACGTTTAATCATCGATTCTCTTTTTCTTTCTTTCTTTCTCAACGACTGTACGTACTCGACCGTAATATACGGCAGAGAAGAATTAAATATTTTTTGCCACAGAAACAAAGCTTCCACGTCAGCTGTGGTTAAGACCTCCGCGTTAAAAAAGTTGCACTTCGCGGCTTATGCAAGCGCGCGAATCACGCGAGAACAAAAGTACCCTGCTAAGAACGGCATTGTGAACTTTTCTGCGGCGGCAGAATGTTTTATCGAACCGAATGCACCGAGGTCAAATGTATTCGTGCGAGTAATACACCGAGCGATCTAATAAAATGAAGCACTTTCGTAACGCATTTATATCGTATGCAGTATTATTTCGTAAAGCTGCAGCTGGGTCTCCATATTGCCCTATTCAAATCTTCTTGGCATCGGAGAGAATTCGTAGCGGAAACAGATACCGCGATCGTCTTTATCCGAATGTCGATACCTAGCGTCTGAAGCGGAGTCTGCGAAATCGGTTCTCTGATAGGCGCCAATCAGAATGCCAATCGCTACGTCCGACGACGTCGATCAAACGGACGGGCGCGAGTAAAACACCGAGCGGAGGACCGTTGCGCGCTGATCGAGCGTGGAAGCTGCAATCTTTGAACATTACGCGAATTCTACATTATTTTATGAGGGTTTGCACGATTACGCAGCGGAGAAGAAAAATAGTCGTGATAGACACGAGATGCGACGAAGCGTTATTCGTCTGTAAAATATTATATTCCGCAACATTGAACCGGTCTTGCTGGATTAAAATATCTCTGCAACATCACATTCTAAGCTTTATGACGATCGTTTTACGTGCGATCGTACAGCAAGACCGAAGGAAATTGCATCTACCGATGCCTCGCACATATGGAAATCGTAATTTGTGACAGTGCGATAAGAGTATCTTAATCTCGCTATTTATCGCCGCGTGATCATAAATATTAGCGTGTAAAACATGAGTTGGCTTTCGTTACGTAGAAAACGATAATTGCGCCGGACGTAAAGCGCGTTATCAGTCAATTCATTGAAAAGTGAAACACACGCATTACGTTTGAGTAATCAAGTCAAATCTATTTTCACAACATTAAGTGGACAATTTTTCAGAAAATATATTAGAAGGAATATTGTACAAAACTGATCATCTCTGTGATGATAAATGTTTAAACTTAGTAACGCACAGAATTGATCTTTTCCTAATCATAAACGAAGATAAATTATTTGCACTACATAAAATACTGATATCGTTCGCTGATATTTATAATGACCTACTAGTGCAGTCAATGATCATCAATAATGCTATTACTCTAAAGTCAATATTTGTCGACATTCCTCAACGACGTCATCGTTTCGAGATTCGCTTTATAAATGCACGTCAACAGCAGACTTCGTTTCTTGTTCTTTCTCCTCGAGTCGACCTCTCACGTCGGTTCAGGGTTGCGTCGTTCTTGGAGGCGCCTTCCCGCGGACGATCGGCGATGCGTTAGGCATTAATGAGGTGTCACGTGTCCTCCTTCAGCCTCTTTGACATTCAAGAGCTCATTAAGAAAGACCCGAAACTATCGACGGCACACACGACAAACTTTCCCACAAACGACCGAGAGTTCGAAGGGTCTGGAATTAATTGCTCGTCACGCCCGACATCTTTTCGAGGCAAGGTATTGCTTTTGGCCAAAAGTGCTCGGGAAAGGGTCTTCCCTTCAATAGCATGTACTCGTGCCACTCTCATGCCGCTCGACACGATGTACATAATGTACGAGAGAAAAAGAGACGTGCGACGAGTGCGCGCGCTGTGTCAGAGTTCCGTTCGGCACGATTCGTGGCACGAAATGCGCCCTTTGGGCGCGAATTAAGCCCTTTTAAGCACGTGCATTTTATTCCCGTGAAGAGGAACTTAAATTCTCGCGATCGGTCCATCTCTCCCTTTCTCCCTCCACCTCTTTCCTTTGTGACTTGGCAACGATAACGACGTCGTAAAAGGCGACTTCACCGATAAAGCGACTCTGAAATATGGCACACCGATCATTTTCGCTTATCCCTTCGAGCGGTGGGATCCCGCGGAATGCAGCTGCGTTGAAGTGCAATATCGCGTGACCGCCGCGTACTTCTCACAGGGCCCCGATATGTAAATTCCCCCCTAATCTCAGGGATTAATCCGGCCGTAATTTCCTTCATCTTCCCTTTAAAAGGCAGCTCGGCCCATTCCTGCGTCGTCGCGCCGACAGCCCGGCACGGGAAGCACCACGAATTTATAGCTAGCCGGCGTGCAGGCTATCGGAACTCGCGAAAAACGACATAATTTCGATTGCGTCGATGGCACGCGCGGAAATTGCATCCCCAGCTGCAATTACGACAGCCGATGGAGAAAACGGCCACTTTGGAAGTTTCATTTGTCGGTTCGAGTCGCGCGTATATCGCGGCGAGTTACTGAACTCGTCGAAACTCTAGCCCCGGTGTCGGGCACGCCTGATTGGCATAACGTATCGGTTCGCATTTTGTATCGGATTGCCGTTGTTGAAAGCGTGGCATGAAATGAAGTGTCTCGAGAGAAGGACCGAAACACTGCGTGTTCAGCACAGTCATTTCACTCGCACACAAGTCTACATACCGCGATTATCCGGGCGTCGTGTATAGCGGCCCTTTATGGCAGGGTACTCACCTGAAACAGAGAAGACAGAGCAAACGTGAGATTTACGGTAATTATTATCGAACGACTAAATGATGTCGTGCAACGTCGTGCTTGCTAGCAGCGGCCTAAGTTTTGGCGCAATGCAGATAGAAATATTCCTGAACGGCAAACGGCAGTCCATCGAACGTGAGACGTTACGTTTCTCGCGCAGGAAGTACAGGACGAAACATCCCCCGTAAAACTCGTGAGCACGCCTGAGGAAAAAATATGGTGCGCGCACTGTGAGAAATAGTAGGCGTTCCTTCCTGAGATATAGCCATGTCGCAAACGCTGCCGGTATAACGTCAGTTACACGAGAATACTACGATGTTTTCTTAACGCAGAGATGCGATGGGATATTAAGACATGTCAGGGGAAGAGGAAATTCGTGCAACTTGGGTTTTTTCTATGGCTTCAAAGTAGAACGATAAGTGTCTCGTGTACGATTATTACATCCGCTTGTGTGATCTACCCCCCGGGCAAGGAAATGATATTGGTTGTTCTAGTTTCGAGGTACGTGTATGATACGATTCCGATGACGTGGAATGACAACGGCCGATCCGTGATGGAAACTGCATCGATCTTTATCCGGTGTAAACACGTGGATAGCAAACACCGTCGCATGATCTCCTACTAAATTTTGTTACCACGCGTCAAATATTGATTCTGGCGAACTCTCACGCGTCAATATCCTTCCCGTTGCGTACCGAACCACCTGGTTCGATATTATCAAAGGATATTTTGATCCAACATCTAGCATGACAATGCATATGTTACGAAACAGTGCTGTCAAATTTGTCGATATTATTTTTCTCACAATTCCCCAAAGAGAATATGATACTTGAATATGATACTTGAAAGATACTTGAAAGATACTTGAAAGAAAACTCCTTTTGTATTATTAATTAATAATATTAATATTATTGTTACAATAATTAAAAATATTTAATCACACAATGCACTTTCTGCCAAGTTCTGTCAATTTAGAGCAAATGTAGTGCTCCACACGGTAACGAGAAATGATCGGCCCTTGGGGCTAGTCGTTTGAGGAAATTAGAATCGGAAATTAAGAGTCTGTGCTGTCCAGCTTCCCTTCCCGAAGGGGCAGTTTTCGTTGCGTTTCTGAATCGCGTGCAAGTTAACGAAAATAGCGTGGATGGGAGACGGGACCGCGTGAACGCGAACGTCGGGCCAATTAATTGGGACGTGGATTGACTTAGCCAGTAATTAACAATCACCGGGGCCTGCTCACGCGTCCTTTTCCATCCTCGAGGCTCTTTCTGCTCACACGAGCTCGCTAATAGAATCGCGGATGATGGTGAACGCTTCTCGTCGCTTGCGAATATCATAAATCTCTATCAAGAGCTTCGAGAATTAAATGAAAGAAAGATTCATTAACAGTCTGAAATGCCACTTGCTCCCGGGGGAGCTAGGTTTCTCAATTAACAGCTGATTAGCTTATCGAAACGCGTGTCGTCACGCATCGCGTTTCCTCACCGCGCTTCGCGTGTGGATCGTTCCGAGTGACGACATTCTAATTACGCCGCGTTGCATTCTCTCTCGATCGAGCACTTATCGGCACTCGAGTTGAAACCATGCAGGGACAACGTCGCGACGCCCGGCGTTCGCGAACGTTCGCGTACTTTTCAGCGCGTGACATCAACGGGGATTCTATTAGTCACGGAGCAAGTGCGCGCACGGTACCTAATTGTCTGGGATCCGCTGTTGAGGAAACGATCGTTCCCAGAATGGCTATGAAGTGGTTGGCGGTGCAACAGTCTGACGTTACTTCCTAAGCAGCGTCAGGCATTTAATGCGCTTAACGAGAAGCGCGTCGCGAGATTTTTATCGGGACACCGTCGCCACTGTGCGAGTTTCTCCTCGCTCCTCGTAAGGAAGCCGCGTTATTTCATGCATCCCCGTCGCGTGCTTCCGCCGATGAAGGAATTCGCCTAACAGATGTATGTCAGCGACCATCTATTAATTTAATATCATATATAAAATATTTTTTCCACGTTAAAATAGTTACGTTTAATAGCATATCTTGAACATTTTGTCTTTGAATGACATACGTGGGAATATAATACGTGGAAAATTGAACATCAAAGCTACTGGTTGCAGAATCCGGCTAGCTCGGTGCATTGAGGTCTCCATCGTCGCGCGATGGCGATCCCGTAGTGGATACGGTATTATAGACATTTCTGCGCAATTAACAGGTACGCTCGTGAACCGAGCGAGGTTTCTGCTGCGGAACGCTCTGGGGATTTTATTATAGTATCGCGGACGTTCATTAGGGCGGGTCAATTACGCCTGAGAAAATCGCCGCGTCGCCTGTCTTGTCGACTGCTGGTTGAGTAAGAGCGTTACGCGCGCAATGTCACTCGTAAATGAAACGTGCAAACTGGTGCTATCCTTGAAGCGCACGCCGAAGGCGAACTGCTACTTAGCGCTCGATGCATAGTCAATTCGAGTTTTTAACATTAATTTGAATTGAATCAGAGAATACGTCACGAGTGAAGCAGCGAGATTAGTTTTCTCAGACTCGAAGTACCGTCGTTCGACCGTTCGTAATAATTTTATATCATAAATAAGTTTGAGAAAGATAAACTCGCGTCTGATGAAAATTCAGGGTTTGATCATTTCACGCGACCTGAAATGATTTATTAATAGAATGTGAACCGAGGTTGCGTACGCAAATTGATTCGTCCGGATAATTACTGCGTGATAATTATTCAAATCTACGCGAATCGATACCCGTGGGATACGCGATATTGAATATCTGGCTCGTTACAGGCACCCGATGAACGGCTATAGTAGACATAAATCGCGCATGGGGATCGATTTAATCGATCGGCGATGTCATTGGCCGCGATGGGCGCGCCGCTTCCTTCGCTTTATATTTAAATCATCGCGCATTTATGATGGGAAGGAAACGCAGCGTGCGGCCGCACGCGATCGTTGGGAACCTAATGCGCTCTCGCGCAATCAAGCCGGCTACTTTGAGCGCATCTCGAACGCAAATTGGATTCTGCGCTTCGAAATCTTGACTGATTCGAGTTCTTACACTCGTATCCTCCCGGAAGATATCGTTTTTATAATACCATGCGTGGCCGGGCACGTTTGATTTCCAAGAAGAAGAAGGATAAAAGGCGAAGAATCACGCGATCGCTGAATTCAGTATGAAAATGGACAGTGCGTACTCGTCCGCAAAAAATCCGCCTCTCCTCTCTTCAGGCGGTCATTTCTTTCTATCCACGATTTACCTTCGTGAAAGTGCACCTTTCTGGGCGGTCGATGCCTTATGTGCTCGTGCACGGGGAGGTCGTGCGGCCCGAGATTCTCTCTCGACAACGAGCTCACCAGGATCCCCCTCAAGGTCGCGAGGGTGCTGCTGGGAATGTCTCTATTCATTTTGCCGGCTCCCATGTCATCGAGCCTTCAGTGTAGCGTCGACGCACGTGTTCACGACGTTCCCGGATGCTGATGCAAGCGTCCTGCGTGGCATTTACGGTGTCACATCCTCTTAGAGCACACGTTATTTGCGTTCCGCAACGTAAAACTCGAGAAAACGGGCAGTTTCGGGAGATACGAGGGAGTGCTTCGACAAAACGCGAAGCGTCTGGTTCCACCCGGCTGCCACTGAAGCCAATTGCTCCGGTTGTTCGTCGCTTCCGTTTACGGCCGATAAACGTCGCGTTCCGAGCTAACGAAGTAATCCGCGCGACTAATTAAAAGTTCATGTGTCGCGCACGAACAGACTGTCCGCGAGGAGGTGAGAGCACCGTCCCCGAATGGGGAGATGATGCAGCTGATACTCGCGTAATCACCCGCTGTCGTTCGCCTTCAATTATTTATAACCCATCGTACGCTCCAATGCCTGACGCAGGGAGAATTTTAATGAGGCCAATATTAAAATCGATGAGTTTTTAACCATACATGCATGGGCTATGCGGTAATCTCGACGAGATCTATAAAATCAGCTGCCGCTCGTTACCTCAGCCCGGCGCGTTTAGGAGACGTTAAATAAAACCGTATCTCCGGAGAAGTATCTCTCATAAGTGTCTCGTAAAAGACGAGATCAAGATCGGAAGTTATGATCAGGATGATATTCCAATCGATCGACGCAAGAGCAACGCGAAACGCGACGTTTCAAGATCAAGTGACTTCTTTTTTTAAAAAACAAAGCCTGCTAGTGATCGAGCGTGATAGTGCGTGTTACGTCAGCACATAAATTTAATTCAGTGTTTGACGACAGATAACCCGTTTTCTGTAGAATGCGTTTAAAGGTCGAGATTATCGTCGCAGACGTTCTTGATACTCGTGGCGAATCCGGTTTACGCGGCAATCGATATCGATAAAGATTCTAGTCCGCTGACGCATAAGCTTCTCAGCAATAAATATTCGTTTAAGTGAACGTACCTAACTGACTTACGCGATATATTTGGTTAACGAATAAGTGGAGTTTGCTTTAAGCGTAATTTGTACAATATTTCGTATCTTCAATACAAATTACGATCTCGAGAACTTGTTGATGAATAATGGACTGCCGATAATTCTTCTCATTGACATTCGAATCGAATACTGAAGGAACTTTGTTATATCTACGATTTTCAATTCTATATCGAGGCGTTTCAGAATTTTTCAATGGACAGTATCAGGTCTCTCTTCAATTTACACGCAGATTAAATACCGCTATGCGGAGATAAGCTCGTTGGGACATTTTGTCAGTAACTCAGTCTCCGGTCTCTTCGTCAATCGAATCTCCATTCTTGATCTGCGATTTGCATCCAGATTAAAAATTGCGGTGGGAAACTAAAACTTCTTTCTTTTTTTGGTTCCCTCAAAAGGGAATTCTTGCGCGCGCGCAATCTGAATTCCGACTTCGAGCCCTATAATTTCTGCGTATGTGACATTTTTACATAATTACCGAACCCAGACAGGCAGGCAGGCAGGCAGGCAGCTATCGCGGGCCCGATCGATACGGATTAAACCGGTTGGAAAAATTTAATTAGCACTATGCGCGGGCGATGGAAGAAGAAAAACGATCGAGTCGCGAATGCGATACGGCCGATTTTAAAGAGTGCTCGCCGTGCTCGCGGTTTCGTCGAAGCATCCGCTCTCCTCGGCGGCGCGACCTCGAGCATTTAGAAATCCCCGTGCATTACACTTTTCCTTTTTCTGCCTGCTGCAATCGCGCACTCCCGGGACCGCGGTGGCACGCAACGCACCGGCCGCTGCGGCTCGCTTGCATTTCAGATGATGCGAGAAGTATTTCGAAGACGTTATACGCGCGCAGGCTTTGCAAACATACGTTTCGCAACGTTTCGTGCTCTGCACGATGCACACTTAACGATGCACTCGACGATGCACACGTAATAAAACACACGCGCACTTGTGATCGGCACTCACGATGACTCGTCGGTGCGATTTCACTGCTGGTCGCATTCCATATCGCCAGATCGATCGTGCATTCCTTGATCTCCACAAATCAGCGAAAACTCAGATCTTGCACCTTTCTCGGGAGCTGGTATGACTCCTTCACATTCTCGTTTCAAGACACCTCGCGTATATCCTGCGGAAGCGAGTCGACACGTCAAGGTACGTCGCGACGATCGCTTTAACGAGCGCGCGCGTCCCCATCGAACATGCTCGAGCGTGTGACTGACTCGCTGGAAGAGCTGTGGTTCCCTCCTTGGCGCGAGTGCCTCTCGCTCGCTCTCTCTTTTCGCACTCCGCTCCCACTCGCCACGATGCGTCTCACTTCTCGACGCAGGTACCACGAGGATAGGTGTACTACCTTCGGTAAGGTGCCTCGCGTCATCGTTTGCGTAGTGGGGACGAGGGAACACCTGTACACCGTGGCGGTGCACGTATTACAAAACGAGCGCGAGCGATGAGAAGCAGTTGCGAAGCGAATCGCACGATAGCAGAGATCGAACACGGGATATGATACGAGAAGACGCAATGTCTTGAGAATTCCATTCGAGAGTGAGTATCCGATTGGAGAGTGATTATTCAACTCGATCCGGGATGCGGTTTCGGACGAAATCGTTGTTTTATTTGCTTTTACCGATTTTTATAATAATAAAATCGACGGAGAAGCACTTTCACGCCTAATTTAGATCCGCTTGAGAACGCGAGTGCTTAGACTGCAGGCGTAGGTGCTATTCCGCTTTCGTCGCATTCTGCCAAAATCTGACTAGACAGCAAGATTCCACGTGGCGAGTACTCGTAGATTATTACTGATCGCGTCGGTAGTCAAACAATGAGGTCTGATTAAAAGTCAGCTGACAGTCGGCCGACTGTCCGCATATGGTTATGCCGGAGTTTCACTCTGCAAAGCCGGACGGAGTACGTGTAAGCGATCGAAGAATGACGAAAACGGCCTTAAAAGGCGACACTAACAGACGTTCTCCCGACCATTACGAGCGCTAGCACGACGCGGATCTTACAAATTGTTCCAGCCCACCGCGACACGCGTTCTCCGATTTGTTCCATTCGAGTTACAATCAATTTTCATTCTGTTACAAAAATAATCAGTTTCTCTTTTCATTTCCCCGTTTCGATAAGTTTCGCTCGAGTTTTGCAGCTTTGATACCGGCACGTGCAATCAGATAAGAAATAAAATTTTTCGAGAGATCTCGGATATCTCGAAGATAATTACCAGAGTGTTATAACGGGACACATATCGGTGTGTTTACGGTTTAAGATCTAATTGCTACTCCCAGGGGCACATCTTCCTCTTCAGGGTCATGAAACGTCGGTAGCGTAATCTGCTCACGCTTCGGTGATATCTGTTTTAGTATCGCGTCAATATGATCGCGGCAGCTTTGTAATCGGGTACACGTCGCGTGCATCCGTCCGTGAACTCGGTAAATCATCCGTAAAGTAACAACCGTTCGTGGATCGATTTAACGGAGATTCAAACTGATCCTCATAAATAAATCGCGGCAGATCGACAGATTCTTCTGGCGGGAAAACGATGTAACAGCACGTTTCTGCTATTCGAGTAAACAGATTTGACCGAAACTTCGATTTTACGAGAGTTTATCACTCCGAGAAGCGCAACGATACCTACCTCTCGAAAACGCGCTGCACCGCTTTTTTCGTCACATATACGTTTATTTTTACACGGTCATTGCATTTAATGAGTACCTACTCGTGGTGCCGCCTGCGAGATTGATCACGGGGAGAATAAACGCCATTTCGACTGAACATTTCCATGAACCGGAAGAGATACAATCAAATTCAGTGCGCGCGCGTCGTGTTGTTTGAGCATTTTGTGTCGTGTCACGTCGGTACAATGCAAACGGTCAATACGGTATGCATAGAGCGCGCCCCGGCAATTTGTCAGCGATAATATTGTCGATGGGTGGAAGGAGTGTTTTATCGGATCAAAATTGTGTGCTTTTCATGGTACCGGAAGATAGCGACAATGTTTCTTTCCTCGTGCCCTTCTTTCTTAGCCCTTCTTGAGAGGCGCGTTAGACCGCAGCGACCGTAAATCATCCGTAAAGTCGAATCGACCGTAAGTAACGACCCTGATCACGAGCTCTCGGCTTCGTCGCAGCCGCAAAATGCTCGGCGAACCAGCCGTATCCTGAAATCCCGTGTCACCAGCAGAACGCTGCTGACGCTTCGTTTCACAAATGGTTCAATGATACAATGCCAAAGACAAAAAAAGATAAAAAAAATTAATCATTCCCGCCCGAGGTTCCTGAAGGCAGATTAAGGTAAGGAACTCTTTCGGTTTCCTTATTCCTTAACACAAGGGAGATAGTGTCAGTACTATGTCTAACTACCTGATTTATTTCTCTGAAGATCAGATACCCTTTTTTTGCGTTGCGTAGGTCCTAGAAGCCTAGAATTGTGAATTTGAATGAATGAATGTTTGCAGAAAATCGCACAGAAAATACTGTGCTCCTGTGCCGAGTTTTAAATCCAGGCTGTCTGGATTAGTAGGCTTAGCACCTACTAGCCTACCCACTACAATGCGCCATAGAATTCACCGTAAAATATCGGCATCGAGAAAGAAATGTTGATAGTCGATACAAGAACATTCATAGAAGATACAAACTACCATCGACATGCTAACTTCCGAGATGGATGTTAGCAGGACGGGAAACAGGCACGCGCATTCCTCAACTCGGGTCTCAAGGAAACGCTGTTCACATACAGCGAGCATTATTCGCAAGGTGTGCATTTAATATGCACCTCGCGAGCAAATCTGCATCGATAATGCAACATTTGCATGTTGCGACGGTAATGACCGTGAACGATTGCGCGCGTGGAGAAAGCGAGGAAGTATCGCGCGATCTCTCCGGCAGTTTCGAAAAACTCGGAAGAAACTCGGGATCATCGAAAAGACTCGCGATTTCCTCGTTGCTCGATCTTGCCCGCCGCGACTTCCGCGAGCAACCGCATGCTCGCGCGACTAGGAAAACCGCCGGACGGTGACTCACCAAGTCCCATCATGACGAGAACAGGAGAGTGTTGCACGACAAGAAGTTGTTTGCGTGAATGGTTGCTCGACCAACGGAAAATTTGACTGACGTTTGATCCGTCCGTTCTCCACATCGCGGAAACCCGGTTTCATGCCAGACAAATCCGCCACGCCGTTCTGAATTGGACATGACATGACGCGCGCATCTGTAGGTGTATCGAAGATCAAAGACGACACTCGAGGCCGAATTCTGAGTGATCGCAGCTTCATTAAAATTCCAAAGGCCAACGAGGCGTGAAACGAGGCAGTGAGTATGCATCTAATCGCGTCTCGTCTAATCGATTCTCGTTTTTTTCAAAAGACCCCGCACATTTCTTGCTGGGATCCCCGTGATATTAATGTTCGTGTGAGGCATCCGTGGAACTCCCGCGATTCCTCCCTAGTTTCTTCTGGAACAGCCCGTGTCCAGGACAACTAGGCGCGATTTTACGATTACGCACTGCCGGTTTAACGCACGCTATTAAGGTGTCGGCTGCTGATTTACATCGCAGATTGCGCGTCGACGATAACGGAGGCGCTTACGCAAGAGATTTGTCTCGGCCTGACACCATCCTGCGCCACGTTGCATCGCGTAGCGCGATTTATGCGTCATGCAATGCCGGTATTCTCGGCGTTCTTTTGCGGCCGGGCGACCTTGCAATGCCACGGCGTGCTGTAAAGCGACATGCACAGCAACGTCACTGACATCAAAGCCACATCCGTCCTCGGATGTTAGATTTAATCTCCAAAAAATTAGCTTTTTGCGGAAACAAATAATGAAAATTGCCAAGTACACGATCAAAAAAGTATTTAAGTATTAAGTATTTAATACCAAAATCGCAGCGTGAAATATTATCATGTCTTCATCGTTTGCATCTCAGGTAAAGTGTCTCGGAGCGATACGGATGATTCGCCAATTCCAGACACGCAAAATATCTACCCACGAATTTTCTTCCGTACAATTTGTGTCCGTAAAACTGTTAATATCAGACGCCAGTGGAATCGGTTTCGTCGCAAAGAGAAAGAGAGATTGAACTCGATAGCAGACCTCACGGAGGTCGCGCGAACTGAATTTCAAATCGCAGTCCTACATAAAACATAAATCGCACTCGCGCGGATCCATTCCGCGACACGTACCGATTTCCGAAGTAGATCCGCGGAGATATCTTGATGCCGCGGCTTAATAATGGGTTTCGCGTTGTTTGCCCCGATAGAGTTACACTGGCGGGATAAAACCTTCTCGGTAATTAACGACGATGTCGCGGAAAACAACGGGCCGGACGTGAATCGCGGCGGAATCTATCGGCGCCGGCAAGTTAAAAAGTGCCATTAGGAAGTTTTCTATCCCAAAGCACTTGCATGGCGTATCCTTAATCCACGGTTTTGCGAATCGCCGATGAAACGACGCATTTAAAATTTTAATTCGCAGCTAGTTTTATCCTTTATCAAAACGAACCGGCGAAGAAGAAGAGTCGCTTTGAAGTACAATAAAAAGGATGAGAGGCTGTTTTATCCTCCGTAGCAACCCCCAGGACGAAATTACGATGCAACGACGCGAGCCTCCTTCTGCCCTCGCTAATTCCTGGATGGATACTTTAACACATATGCACGTAATCCCGCGGATCTTCAAATCTCTATAAGCAACGTTATACTAGAAGTATTGCTACACAGAGTTTCTATTTATTTATCATTTTAACTTAAGTTGAAAACGCTTGAGATACGTAACAAGCAAAGAGAAAACTGAAGTCCACTTAGCGTTTCAATATTTTCCTACAAATCTTAGTTCGCAATTCACAAACTCCAAGTGATAAAATATGATATCATTTGTAGCGATTGCAGATCGCAGAACAGGCAAACCGGGGGGCACCGTTACGTGTAAAATGCGCAAAAAAGATATCGAACGAACGGAAAGTCCTTAAGAGATTCAGAAACGAATATCGCTTGATATAACAAGTTAAATTGCACGTAACGCGAATCGATTAAGATTTAACTGCTTAACAAGCTCGCCTTAAGCGGGAAAGTGATTAGAACGTCGTAATTAAGAGCGTTGCAATGGCGGTGTTAGTTGGAATATGCGCCATCGAAATTGAAAGGTAATCGGGAAGTTTTGACGTGGCAAGGAGAGCTTGCCGCATATGCAAGCCGCGAGGCGCGCACGTGCGTACGCGCGCGTTTCCAAGGTGTCTCTGGATTTTTTAATAAGTCGCGATTGAACGCGAAATGGTATCAGACACCGAGCGATACTTTTCAATTCAGACACGTCTCGCGGACTACGTGACGATACTCGGGAAATTGCCTCTTATCGGTTGAACGACGAAGTTTGCTTTGCAAAAACATTCCACAAGTATGAGTTACACGAATTGTTCTTTTTATTGTTCGCTGTTTTCTGCTCCAAGAACATAACGTGGAAAATGCAGGGAAAACGCAGAAAAATCGCCGAGATTCGATCGAGCTGTCTATTATCGGTTATTCGATACCACCTCTCGCGAAACGCGGAGATAAAAACGCAACGGGAGATTCGAGGAGCGCACAAAGGAAGCGGAAGACGGCGTAGGTGGGAATACAATAATCGCGATCGCAACCGGTGCGGGAGACCATTCAATTTAGCAGGACTCGGCGACGTGGTTGCCGAGGATTGCACGCGTCATGCATCGAGGATGCAACGGCACATGTGCAATTGCAACCTGGAGCGACGCGCCGGACGTTACGGTCCTCAGATAGCGAAACGGTAAAGTGTTTTACATGACTGAGAGACTTGCCAACCGTTTCCCTTATTAGTCTGCGACAGGCGCACCGTTTCGAGTGCTATGAAAATATTACGCGATAAAAGCGTCCATTTCTCATTTTCTCACGGGGAGCGCGACAAAGCCGGCGTTAATAATTCCTGGATGGATAACTGACATAGAAAGCGTTCAAAGCATGAAAAATGGACACTCTGCGGAAGAAAAAGAGAGAGCTGCGCCTTTAACCAATATTATATTGTGCAAACATAGCGGAAATCGAGGAGAGAGTAGTAACCTTCTTTTCATCGAATCTCGGAACGACATTAATCCAGCGATTCGTGGATTTCTCTCCGTGCAATCGTGCTATCGTCCCTTTACCGGCGTCTTTTCGATTGTTACGATCGACGATTGCACATTCGCGTTGTAACGTTACGTATCTTGAATACCACTTTCCAGCGCGATCTTACGCGCGCACCCATACCGTTCGATTCTCCGCCGCTGACCGTAAAAGTCGAGCGACCAGTTCTTAAATCGTCGGGAAATGTATCCCGCGGAATGCGTTATGCCAAATAAAGGCCGATATATAGCCGGTTAATACCGCAATAAGGTGGAAAAAGTGACCCGCATCAGACCGCCGCGTGTCGCAAGCGCACCGACATTTATCGGTAACCAATAGCCACGGTATATTGCCATTATGAAATACAACCTTCCGTCTTACCTTTTTCGCTTTTAAGTAAACACGAATATTATATTGAATTTGCGGTACGATGGACAGAGCAGCGACTGATTGCGACCTGCCAACCTGCGACTGACAGAAACTCATTTCGCCGCGCATTTTTCAATAATCACTCGGAAATGAAAACCTTTCGTAAGTAAGGAGCTGAAAATCTCGTTACGTATAGTTACGCCTCATTCATAAATGCAATCTTATTACACGACGAACTTTGAAGTTTCTTAACCGTGAGATACGGTATTACGATCTTCTCCTACTTCCCGCATTCTCGCCATTCTTCCTGAACACGCCGAATAAAGGAATGCAAATTTTATCAACAGAGTTACCGTCCGCAAATCGCAACGGTTATTCCCGCTGACACTCGAGTTCCGAACTGAAGAGCTCGCGCAACTTTCGACTTCAGCTGCAAGAGGAAAATTCGCTCATTTTTCATTTTCCCGAGAAGCCACGGAAATCGCGAGGCGCACTCGCGCGATTCTAATTTGCGCGGACTCGATCGATTCATCGAATGGAACAACCTTTCACAGAACGCGTTATCGGCAACGCAACTCAATGCAACTCGCACGTTCGCGGATGAGAAAGGGACCGCGAATTCGAAGGATATCGGATTAGTGGCTGGGAAGTAAGAGGCGCCGGCGAGCTGACTCTCTGGTTCTCACGATTGTACGTCGGTAGCACCGACACCGAGACCGAAGCTCTACGAAGACTGGTTTTTACCTAAGGGCTGTACCGTTGACTGCGTCAGTACCGTTTCCATGTTAGAAACCACCGCTAGAATAGACGGATTTTCTTCCGTTGCGAGAATAAACAGTTCTCAGAAAAACATTATTATTATAAGTATATTATTACTAACTAGAAAAAAACCAAGAGAAAAAGAATGATACAGTATTATTGAAACTAGTATTCATTTTGAGAATGTAAGGAAGACAAATCTCGAGTAATTTTACTTGCTTATTTAAATTTGCTCATTAACAGCTAATTAATGTGGCTACATTTGCGGCCAAACGTATATCTCCCATTAAATCTACGGACGTTATCTACATTTCAATGTGTATTAAAACGTAATGCATGCATGCAGCGCGAGTGCTTGCAATGCAAGCATTTGCAGCTCTGAAAATGGGAGCTCCGAGGAACGGTGAGACGGCGTATATCTCCGGGCAAGGTCGTCCACACGGTTTGCAACTGAACCGGCAGCGCGGCAACCGCAGGAAAGTACAGAGCGAGCCGACGAGTGGAAACGCTCAAGATACCGTCATCGCGAAGTCGAGAGCTCGCCGCCATCCACTTGGTGAAAATCAACGTGGACTATGAAGGAAACGGCAGGAAACTAATTTCTCACTATCGATCGCTATAATATAACGGCAGAGGAGCGAGTTCTGAGCGAATGCTGGAGCTTGAATTGAGATGTAACGAAATAACGGATCTAGTAATGATGATCCGTGAATAGGAAAGAGAATCAGCGTCTGTTTGAATACTCTTAACTCATTACGTCTAAACAGATTAATAAAACATACTTGAAGGCTCGTATAATACATGTACATGCACGTATTGCATCAGTTTGTTACTTTAAATCGCTTGAAATTTACGACGATACGATAATAAACCGTAATTGTTCATTCGTTCCGACGCAATGTCAACGTTTCACTTTCTCCGAAACCTGCCTCGTTTTCGAAAACCCATTGATAATCCTCCTCTTATGCGGCTCGTATCGATAGATGACGAAACCCTCGCTCGCGCGAACGTACAGTTGAAATAAAATGCGTAAAATCGAGCCGATCGATGCGTATCGATGTAAATATCATGTTAAGAGGTCAGGTTCTCTCCACTGGAATAAAGCAGCGCGTTTGACACCTGATTCGGGGCGATTATTATCCACATTCCATCTAAGTTTCCCCTTTTTCCTCCGAGACGCCCGCGTGAAATTCCAGCCTTCTCTTTCTCTCGCGATCGCAAACCAGATTCCCGATACTTAAAAGACAGCCAGTTACGAAACCCGCCTCGCAAATTCGATGACTTAAATCGTAATTCACATACATCGCACGCAGTGATATCCCACTTCCGGCGTCCAGGGTAGCGTAACTAAACCGATCACAATTTCCAATTAATATCGCAGTCGAGGTGAAAAAGAGTACGATCAATCATGTCTTAGAAAGTTACTATTAACGATTAATTCCGTGTTGTATTGATTTACAGGGAATCGTAACTCTGCTCCATTATGAGAACAGTGATTTTTCGCGAACGTTCTGTTTATGCGAAGTTTTCATCATTCAGTTTTCCAATCAGCGTCCGTAAGTAAATTACGCTGATATAAGATTAATGGGAATCTATAGCGAAACGAGGACAAAAATACTTAAAAATGAATTTACTTGGCAAGGGGTTGAAGGAAGCACGTAATGTGAAACTGGATTACATCCACTCCAGTCTCGTCGACATTAATCAAAATTACAGCGCTGGCAACGAAATACGATGATGTAAGCCGAGAGAGTATTTTCGGCGTATGACAGAGGCACGTAAATATTCCTACGGAAATTCATCGTCACGTAGCTGGTGAAAGAATGAATTATTCCTTCAATGAAACGTGAGCACGCGCGCAGCGCGACAGTTCGCCGTATAAATTCTAGCGATTAAAGGCACGAATCGCAGGAGCGGCCGCGTCGCGCGGAATATAAAGACCTTTATTAATGCGAAACAGGGTTTATTACCTGTTTCGTAAGTACGGTCAGTGAGCTCGGTATGTAATAAGGTTGCCTAGGAATAATAGCTGCGCGAGGAATGCACTTTGCTCGAGCTAAGAATATTCGCCTCGCGATTTAATATTTTCGAGCATCGTTAGAGCAGAAAGCTGGCGCAGATTCTTCATCGATATCTTGTTTCTTTTCATTAGCCTCAACTCCGAGGCACGTCCATTAGGCTGAACATCTTTGCGGGGTAGAAGAGTAAAGTAAGAAGAAAAGAACGGCAAATCGATAGTGAAATTTCATGCCTGAAATCAGTTTACGCGGCCGCTTAAACGACGGAAGGAAACGTTATAAGTATACAGATTTACGATTCCCGCCACGTAAAAGGCAGCACGATGCCCCGATATACGTCAACACATTTCGAAGATGGTATCGGCCTCGTAAATTCGGGTCGCGCGTTTACGCCGACCGAGCGCGGCACGGTCTTGCGTGATAACACAGATTGCTAAATTTAATGAGATCTTCATGTTTTAATTTTAAATAATATCTCTTTTGTCTCTCTTATCTAGAATTAAATTTATCATCTAAAAAATGTTTCTTATGATAATGTTAAGGATAGGTATGCACATCGTTGCATCGCGTTTCCGCGTCGAGTCCGTGACATCTCGTTGAAGATCGCGATGTCTGGGCGGGACACTTTAAAGTCGGCGTGCCGAGCAGAACCGTGGAAATTACCGTGGAAATTACGAGACACCGTCACGAGGTGTTGCACGAGGACATTTGTGCCGCGAGAAAAAGGCCTCGTTAACGACTGTAACACGTTCGTCGCGGCGCGCGCACAGTTACGCGCGCCCCTTTTTCGTGTCGCCCGTTTATCCGCTTGCCAAAGGCAGTGACTGACCGACCAACCGACCAGCCGACTGGCAGAAAGCGCAGTTAGGCGCTTTCAGAGCTACATGTGCTTCCACCATGAAAAGCCTTTCGTTCTTTGACAAAAAACGAAAGGCAAATTGACTTTGGCGATTCTATACCTGGAACCGGTTTTTAAACTCGCATTAACAGAAAGAGAATTTAGAAAATGAGAAAGGTAAGAGAAATATAAAATATTAAATTCTTTCCAATTTAATCTTAATCCATCTGAATCCAAGCACGGACGAACGAAATTGCCGCGAATTATTCAAGATCCCTCGCTGTCGCAATGTCGCACCTGCGTCTTAAATTAATGCGAAAACTATCGATAAAGTACACCGCGCGAAATGCATCCGTCGCGTTGGTTCTCACGATGTTTAGCGGACACAATGCGGCATTCTTTGATTTTCGTCATGTTTTTCTCGGATCTCGCGGACGAGTTAATCGCGTGAGAAATCGCTCGGTTACGTCGCACCGAGTAATCCGAGCAGAAATCGTGTCACGATCGTGTGCGTATCGTAGAACGCAACGTGCATGCATCCACGCACACGTACGACGCGCGATACATTTTAGATCGAGATCATTCGATGCACCTGCAGAGGAATCGAACTTGGCCAGAAGTCCTTGGAGAGGAAAAGATTCCTTCGCCTCTGTAGCCTTATATTTTCATGCCTTCCCTCTCTTCCTCTTCGGATTGGTCGCACTGATATCCTTTAATGTTCGATCCGAGTAACTGAGGACGAAGTCGACCCCGAATTGCTCGGGGAAGATGTGCGTAAGGATTGACGATCCGTTTTCGAACCATCCTATTTACCCAAGGTATCTTAGAAGAACGATACTTTAAGGATTTATCGGTAACAACGTCGCGGAAAATAATCTCGACTCGGATCGCCAGATATCGTCCGACGAAAAGCAAAAAGATTGCGCGATGTTGGTAGCGATCCGCGATATCTTTTCCGCGCTTGCATGCATAATCGATCGACGTTCCTTTGCATCTTGCCGACCGCAATAACGATCGCGCTGGTAAAAAGAGCGGAGTCGGGGGCGAGGCCGGGGAATTGGCATTTATTATGTATTTTTGGGGCAATTCATCTGACGCAAAGCGTTCTCTCGGCGGCGACGGAAATGGAGTGCATTGCGGCATCGACAACGATGACGACGACAGAGAAGAAGGAACTGGAGCGAGTCAATTAGCCGCTTATTTCGCGCGCGGTTTCGTCACACAAGTGACACGCACAAATCGCGTCTCATTATGTCGCCAGCGAGCGGCAGGTCGTCGCAATAATTAGCGATGGTTGACGACGAAATCTCGCGTCAGAAATCCCTTCATTGAGTTTCGCGGACCGAGGAGTCCAAGCGGAGGAAATGATACTTTGACACAAGTTAGTCGACTGGCGAACTAGGCCAGCTGTTAGACGGACAGCTCCGCGGGCATCGCGCGCGTGATAGCGAGCGCTCCGTGCGCTACGTCTGACAACATGATTGGTTCTTCCGCTGCTTCTCTTTATTCTCGGTGCCCCTCCGTAAAGTATGATTGTATCCCCGATTTCTGCCGCTTCTACGAAGACACGAGCCCTTCGCGCGACTGGGCGCGAGGCGGTTCTTGCTGGCGCAAGAAGTGACGCGGTAACGCTAGGTAATACCCGGCTGGAAATGTGGGTCAGAGCCTTCCATCCGGCTGCGTGCTCGACTCGAATTGGAAAAATCTTGCTCGCGATCACGACCGACCCTTTTTTTGCTCCTCATCCATCGCCGGATCTGGCCGTTATCCTTTTTAAAAAATGCATGAGAACATTGCGTGCGCTGTAAAACGTCGGTCATTTTTATTTCATCGTCGAACAACCGTTCGGAGGTTTTCCGCGTCGCTGCCCATTCACGTAACAACATAAACTGTTACGTAATAACGATTCACTGTTATTACTGAGTAACCAACAGAATAAAATTAACGAGAGAAATTCTTGATTGGGGGAAGAAGAATAATCATACGCGCATTAATTGTGCACATGTACCGGATTGATTAAATGCAACAAGAATATTCGTTTTAATTAGAAAAGTAAATAACCAGGGAGCAACGTTAAGAGAAAACGCTTACGCAATGCATCAAAGAAAAATATGTAACAAGAGAATATGCGCACATGTATTCGCGAAACACATATACCGATAATTTTAATATCGTTAAAGCGCGCGTAGCACTCGAGCCTGAGCCGCTAACGAGATCAGACCGAGAACTCGAAAAGCGGTTCGGATTAATTTTCTTAAACCACGGTCGGCAAAAACCGCATTGAGAGCAAAATTAAAATGAGAGAAAGGTCGGAAGGAACGTAATCCTTGCCTGTCATCCTCCAACCCTTCATCTGTCGGACGTCTGACTCATTAAAGAGACGCGAGGTTTTCCACGAAAGCACGACGTGCTTGCATCGAGGCGGCCGTAAATTGCAGTTAATTAGCTTGTTGCTGTAGATTATGCATAATTAAGAGTGGGTGGGATTATATCGAGAGAAAGCGGCATCCGTGTGTTTCGCGAACGTCGGATATTCCCCCGTGCATCATTTCTTTCTCGATATTATGCACGCGGCAATGTCACTCCGCGCAATATCGCTAATTAATTAACGGAAATGATGACGCTAGAGAATGAAATGACGAATCATGATGCATGAGCGGGCAAATGCTTTGTTAGCGAATGCGGACTGAAGCTAATGAACGAATGTTATTAATTGACTGATTATGACTGAATGCTGATTACGATCGAATGCGTAAAACGTCAAATATTGCTGCGAAGGTGATAAAACGTTTTTAATATTTTACAATAATTTCATCGCGCTAACATTTCTAAATTAAAATACTGTGTGATGATAATGTTCATCGCGTACGTAGCTGTGGCTAGCAATATGAGACCACAGTCCAGGCTACCAACCACTGCTGAGTTATCGATCGGACTACTTGCCAGTGAATGGTAGTTGTGCACAGGCACAACTATCGTTCACTGGCAAGACTCTAGAATTTCTGCCATACCGTCTGCGGCAAGCTAGGAACCTGTATTATAATCTTTATCAACCACATGATGGTGATATGGTGGATAATCTGATGCACCGTGATAAGCAAACTGCAATATCCTGAATAATCAACGAAGAAAACATGTTTTTGAAATTGACAGAAATATTTTTCCTGTACTGAGGAGCTAAGAAAATTTTCAAGAGTTGTTTTACGTTGTTTAGATAATTATTTGTCTAGTTTCCTGACCAAAGATGGTCTTAAGATTTATATTCGTCTTCAACATCCAAATTGAGAAAATCAAAATGTGTAAAAGAGGTAATTTTAATTCCGACCCTTTTTGTTCAGGAAAAATATTATTTACGGACAGCCTTCGCGACAATGCGTAATTGTGCACGTCGGTGTAGACGAGCGCAGCTAGCGGCGTGATTATTGATTTCTTCAAGTATAATCGGTACAAATGCTGCTGACAATATAACGGCCGTTGAATTACGGCCATTGATGTTTCACGAGGTTCTTGTTGATCACGAAGGATAAAAAGGAAATGCAAATGCTAAACGGGACGGCGGCGCGACTCGTTCGCAACGATGTGGGCGGATTGTCTCGCCCCCGCGCTCAAACAACACGCCTGAAAGACGAGGCGACCGACCAGCCGTTTTTCTTAACTGCACCCTGCGTGATCATCCTCTTGTCCCGCCTTGTTCCCTATATACGCTCTACACGCAATTCGCCCTGCATCAAGTAGATCTATGCCCACAGTGATCAGACATTCACTCAACGCGGCTCTAAATACTCGGAATCACTTTCAAGCAATTAATTCTATGCAAGAAGCGATCTTTGCGGAACGCGAGGCTTAATGTCTGTACATTCCTAGGATTTATTTAAACATTTATCAAAGTTGCATAACAGGATCAAATGAGATGATTCAACGGCTTATGGTTCGGTAAACTTCAATAATCTTCCGATGGAAATCAATGGCGGTAATAAAACGATTGAAATTCATTTTGCGAGTATTTGAAATGCAATTACGCAGGAGAAATAGCTTCATTATCTCCGCGTCTGCGAGAGATGCGGTCGTAAAGTTGTAACGTTACCGAGACGGGGAGGTCATAAACGAGACAATTCGCCGCCAGAGGTCTGACAAACGCAGCGTTTGCCCTTAATAAAAATGCGGCTTCGTGGGCGTGAAAGGATCAGCTAGACGGAGAAAGTAAGAAATAAATTGGGGAGAGACGTCTCTCGCTTCCTCGTGACGGCGGTGCCTCGTCATCGGGCACGTGCTTGGACCGCCGAGGGAAACCGGTTCTCTTCAGATCGCCGACCGGAGTCTTTTTGCCGGTCCATGGTGACCTTAACGATCGATTTCGGAATAATATCGCGCGAAAAGGAACGTTTTCTTTCTGCGGTAAAAAGATTTCCTGAATTCCACGAGGGTTACTCCCTCGCGATTCAGACATTGCGGAAAAAAATTATATAACGTAGATGCGATATATTCCGTCGAGCGCGCATTGTATCAGGAAAGTTACATAAAGAATGACGTAACTAAATGAGCTATGTGATCGGTCTCAAATGCGCGATACTATGTAGTAAATAAAATGTTACGCTTGCGCATAAATGTAAACGTCACATAGCAAAAGTTTAACATTCGTCTTTTGTAATCTCTCTTCTTTAAGGGGATGCTGGAGTGACTAGGGAACTTTTTCGCGATGGTGCTGCCATTTGCACAAAAAAATGCTTTTTATAAAAATTTTGCAATTTGTACGCACAAAATTGCGGTTGTTTACAATCGGGATAAAATAAAGGAATATAATGAAGCTTTTCGAAGTGACTTTAGAAGTGTAATAAAAAAGAATAGTATGAATGAAAATCTTGTACATACTTATACATACATGCAAGATTTTCATTCATACTATTCTTTTTTATTACACTTCTAAAGTCACTTCGAAAAGCTTCATTATATTCCTTTATTTTATCCCGATTGTAAACAACCGCAATTTTGTGCGTACAAATTGCGAAATTTTTATAAAAAGCATTTCAACTGTAATTTTTGTATATGTTGTGTGCAATTGGCAACACTTTTCACTAGTCACTCCAGGATCCCCTTAACCTCCATATAAAAATATATAAAAAGTTCGTTTTAAATGAATTTTGGAGTTTGTAGAATATATTATCGCTGTAGTAACTTAAATTTAGTCATTAAAAGTATAATGTATACGATTTTCATCTTAAAAATTTTATTATCGCCAGCAGGGTTTCACAAGCGGAAGTTTTCAAACTCGTCGATCAATAACAGAGACTCGGAAGCTGGCTGGTTGTTCTTTATCGTCGACGTTTATCCAGCTTCGCGGAATGCCCGAGAACAAATCCTCTCAGACCTGTAAGCCAGAGAATTTCGAAACAAGATTTTCTCTCGAAGGAGTTCATTGTTCAGACCAATTAACGGTCGATGAGCACTCCCTCGGCGGTATCGTGCGAGATCGTTGAGATTGAACTCTATGCGAGGATAAATTCCGCTGGTGCCGTCGTAAATGCTACAACGCACTATCATATACTTATTCATAAATCATCGCGCCGTAATAGACCGCGGCATCGAGATGAAAGTTTTCCATTTGCAATGTCTCGTGCGGGAGGGGAAGAAGGATCTAATTACGGTCTGAAGGAGGCCTCTAACAATGCCGCGTCCATCCTTCGTACAGACATTATTCGTTTATGAGCTCCGTTTCTCGTATCATGTCGCTGAAATTATAGATTTCGCGTATGATTATAACGCGCGTCGCACAATTTCGTATAGCATTTAACTATGCGTTGAAAGCGAAGAAGTGAAAGGACGACGATGAATACTAATAAAGGTGTCCGCTTAAACTAAGGTTCTCCTCTTCCTTTCTCTAATCTCATTATGCCTGTCCATTAATATTTAAATTATACATAGTGTCTTTCCAAGTGAAAGACATAAAATTACAAGGATTGCGATCTCCACCACGTCCCAGAATCCTCGAACGCAATTTGAGTGTCACAGGTCCCTCCGACAAAGTCGGGGGATTACACTTTCCTTAGAAGTTTAGAAGTAACGACGGTTTGCATCGAGATCGCATGAAACAGCACCAAGAACTGCGACCCGACGAGTTTAGACTACCGAATCATTTATCTCGAAGATGTTTTTCTCTCGAGCTCGTCTTCGGAACGAAGGCACATCGACGAACATTTCAGACCGTTCCGATTGTCTGACGGCAGAGCAAACATCGGGAAATTGAATTCCGACAGAAAATATCGAGAAAGTTTCGAGCACGTTGGATACCAAGGAGCAGACGGATGGATTTAACCACGAGTGCAATTCTACGTAAGTTGTCAGCGGGGAATGGTCCTTTATGCTCGCGCAAAAAGACGAGGCAGTTTTTACGGGATCGGGAATACGCCGGGATTTCAGATCGCCACGTCGTACTACAGCCACAGCGTTTTTTTCTTTAAATTGACCTTGTTCCTCCGTTTCACCCCGATCCGATTACACCGGGCGTGCTAATCAGAGCGCGGTGACTTTATCGGAAGAAACCGCGCGGTGCCGCGGTGCGAGTCCCGGTACTCGCGGCGAGATAAATTCGCGCGAAAGCGCGCCGACGGGAACAATGAAGGAAGCATAAATCGCGGAGGTAATCGCGTTCACGGATCCGGTTGAAAAAGTGCGTCGACCGATCGTACCCGCGCGATCGATCGAACTTCACGCAACCCGCGGCTCGACGTTAGTCACGCATCGGGGAGCTTTGAGCTTGCCGTACTTTCTCTCGGAGGAGCGACGTGGTGCCGGTATAAGGAAGACGAGGCAGAACCTGGCGGGGTGCCTGGCTGAAGTGGGTTTCCCTAATAGGGGGGCACTTACCGCGTGCTTTTTCAACCTCCTTGCGGACGAAGATTCCTTGCCGCGTTAAGGCAAGATTCGCGGCCGCGGATTCTAAAATCATCAGAGCTCCTCTTGGATCCCGTCCGAGCCTAATGCCGGATCATGTGGAGATGATGCCCGTGGAACAAACCACGCGTAAAGTTTTACAGCGCGAACGAGCACATACGCTTCAGCCGATCTACTGGAGATTAATTCACGCACAATTTTACTGCGCCTTGCCGTAAACCGGCTTCGAACAGAACGGTACCTCTTGTCTGTGCGTGAGTTGCCGCGATGACTCGGGCTCTCTCGCTAATTGGAGAGCCTCTAACGAGATGACTCGTTACAAAATTTTGGCTAATTAGTCCGAGACTTGCTGTTTTCCAAGCACCATCAGTGTTAAACGTAGATGTCCGTTTCCAAGTCTAACTATAAAAATCGCCAAGTGGGTATGCTTTGAAAGCCGGCATCGGCCTGAGACACCCTGTACATGTAACGCATTAGCGGTTCGCTCACGTCGAAGGTGCTCGCACGACACGACGGCAAATCGCGGCGATATTAAACGAAAGGAAATGAAAGCAAGCGGAGATCCGGTCTCATAGCACCGATGACTCCTCGTTGTTCAGCACCCCGAACGAAGAACAATGAGAAACTCTTGTTCTTGTGACTGTGTTTCGCGGAATTTCCTTGAGCATTCTCGACTGATTAGCACGTCGACGTCGTCGTTGTCGTGCGTAATAATTTAATCATAACCAAAGTCCTTCAAGAAATTCCTTCAAGAAATACCTGATGGAGCATCAAGAAATTTTTAACACCCGACCGCATTTTCAGGAGGCACGTTTTGCGTGCGGTTTTCTCATTCTCAACGTTCCATCATCAAGAAAAATTGAGGTAGATCCTGCAACCCTTCCCGAAGACTGCAAAAACGCAAAAACAGTTTCCAGGAATCGGGACGCGATGGCAAAGTTTCTATGGAGTTAATGACGCGGCATGACGCGGCAGCACCTCGCGAACAGGCTCTCCCGGATTTTCTTTTCGTTCGTGGCGCAGCACTCGATTACACGGTAGCCGATATAACGGGCGGAGTCGAGATAATCTCGCCGATAAACCGTCGCTCGTGACCCGTCTTTGCCCCGAGACACTGAACCGCGATAAAGATCGATACGGCTAGCCGGTGCACACGAGCCACGAATTTCCGGGTACGTCCATTGCCCGCCGAAATCAGCCGGCGAGCTCGGAACCTGCGATGCGAGAAACAGGTTCGCGAACTCTTGATCCCTCGCGCCTGAATCGACTTACGGTTGACTCGAGTCAGAAACGTGCACACCAGGACACGCTTGGATGAAAAGTTCGCCACATAAAACGGGCTTTAAACACTTTGATAGTCCCGAGAGGGGACCGCGCTGCAATTAAAGACTCGGCGAGAAGCAAACTGTAAACGTCGTATTGCCGGAAAAATGGCTTTTCTCGCTAGAAAAATTGTACGCGGCGGAGGTAACGGCGTCGTAAAAGTTGTCCCACGTGCGGCAATTTGTCGGAACAGTCCTGAAATAGCTCGATACAATGATAAAAATGTGTCCTGCTGCAATTTTTCAGGAGAGATCATTTCGCGAGAATTGCCGTGCGATAAAACAGACTGGACAGACCGCGAGTGCCGTACAATTAACGCGTACATGAAAAACGCTTAAATACACCTTCAACCTTTCGCGCGCGCGGCAGCGCGATTTGCTTTTTAGTGGACCGATGGTGATTACGAGCCGGCGTGCACGCTGAAATTTCTGTCGGGCGATCGTAAAGTCGTGCGTGAACGCTCATAACGATGTCAGACTTCAAACCGAACCGCGAATTTAATTAAATTCGAATGCGCCACGGACTCGAGCAGAGAATGGCGTAACGGGCGCCGCGCTAAAAGGACGGGGTACACGAATATGCGATTTCGCAGCAGCCACCTTTGTTACGTGTCCTCCGGATAATAACGGAACAGGATCGGCATTGCGCATTCTTTGCTTGATCGCGCGATCGGTACCGGTACGATATACATACACTGACCACGGCCATCGGGTAGGATAGCGTGAAATTACCTTAGCCTTTGCTCCGTGATTCCTTTCATGTTTCTCTCTCTCCCCTCTCTCCGCATGCTCGATATGTATCATTTGTCTGCTCATTTGACGTAACTATGCATTTACTTAAGTATCTCGTTATGCATGTAAAATGTAGATTTTGTTTTGACACCGTTAAATTTTCTCTCAATCTTCTATGAAACATTCATAATTATCCATCATATTGTGATGTAATTATGTAATTACTTGCGATATTACGCACGACTGGCTTTCTCTATTTTGACGTTCATATAAATAGATATATCAAGGATCGTTCGAAAGTGATAAGAGTGATTGCGTTCTCCGGATGAGAACTGATTGTGATCTCAGAATCCTCGGCGCGAGCAGAACGTCGCTCGAAACGGAAAAAACGCGAGCACCGTGCCGTGAAAAGTAATGGCAGAGTCAAGTGAATGATCGAGATAAAATGAATGGTTGTCAAGCCGATGGAACATGCGTGACACGTACAACCGGACCATCGAGTTTCCGTTGAGAAACTGGTTGCTGAATGAACAATACGGTCTTCCCGCTAATGGAATTTTGTAGTCGTGGATCAAGACCATGATATGTGTTAGAGCCAGGCTCTTACACTGTGGTCGTCACGTGAAAGTGTGCGTTTGTTCATCAAACAATCGTAGATCTCAAAAGTCAAGTGAATCTGGCACGTGTTTGACTAAATTTTGGATTTTGAGATTCATTTTGTATCTTGTTCATGATATCTCTCATTCATCTCCTTCATGAAGCTTCTAAGAAGTTATCATTTACATTCATGCAGAAAATTTTACAGATTATAGAAGTTATCAAATAAAAATAAAAACGCAAGTTTCTCTCAAGTTGGTTAAATTCTTTAAGAAAAAATGGAATACGATAAAACCAGTTTATATATAATACATAAAGACGGCAGGAATAAGAAATGGCATTTAGACTCGCATTAAAAGCTTGAACGAAACGGGAACGATAGTATTGATCGTGAGACTCCGACATTTGGCCTCGCCGATCGCACGCACTTGCGTAAATTCCGCGTGGTTTACACACCACGGTGGTATATTTACAGGCAATTTCAAGATTGCGCGGTGCATAGAAAGAATCGATACGGATGAGAGACGATGCGCGCTTTCGCAAATCATGCGAGAACTCATGAAAACTTAAAAGCGGAAGACGAAGTTTTTGCAAAACTATTCCCTTGGGATATGAGTATTTCTTGTTCCACACTCGCGTCCGTCTTATTGGGCGATAAATCGCCGCGCGAAGCGCGTGGGAAGTATCTTAATGACGCTACGTTTCTCCCACGAAATTCTGTAATGAAAATGCATCAGCACATTTTTCTAACCGTTAAAGAACTCGTGCTCTCATCTCGAGAGAACGAGAGACCGTCTCGAGATAAATCATATCGAGAGATAAATCATATCGATCATAAGAAATAAATCCCTAACGTTCATTTGTAAGAGATAAAAAGGTAAGTACAAGAAGTTAGCAAATTATATTTATAGTAGCAACATATGCGAACGCGAGATTGAGGATCAATGAGAAGATTTGTAGAAGTTCAACTGCAAATACATTTATTTATCGCTAATGCAATGACTGCACTTGCAAGATGACAGTCCGCGTAAAATTTATGATTGAAGCCACACGTGGACGAAAGAAGTATGCCACATCCGTGCTATTTTAAGGCCTATCGATTTTAAAGCTCAGCTGATAATTACGGCAGTACGATTTAATAGTATTCGCAGACCATTCATCCACGAGGAAGCTCGACTTGTCATGAAACTCTTAAGAAAAAAATGGCCTATTCATCGGCCATTAAAACGTTAATTATATTCGAGAGATCTCCTCGCGGAACAGCTTCACGGAGACGCGCGGTTTATTATCGCGCGGTCGGTGCGCACTCGTGTGCATCTGCAACAGTGTGTACCAATCGATCGATAGGCTGCCTCTCGGACTCGGAGAATGAACAGCACTGCCTTTGTATTGGCGCTTCTCGATACCGCCTGGAGGATCCTCTCTTTAGGAGCGCCAAGAGAAACCTAATGTCACCGCTGCCATTGAGTATGGTTATCGACCGTTAAGTATCTCTTCGTAATTCTATCATCGAGTCATTGCGTAGACCTCGGTTGAAAGGCAGGCTCGACTGAAGAAAGAATGTGCGTTTAAAGCGGCGATTCATGCCGGTTGCAACATCAACGTCTGCCGCGGACTTGACTCATCCTCGCTGAAACGTCGCTGTCAAAACACGACACGGCGTATTTGCACGGTGGCGAAGTGGATTCAATCCCGCACCGTATTTCGATGACGTATCGACGTCGTAATAACGCGTCAATCGATCTCGCTGGGAATCTCGAAATTAAAATCGCGAAAAATCGAATTTCCGTTAAAGAGCGTTTACTTTGATTCGAGACTAATTAGGCTGCACGCGTCGTTTATTCCGTGTTACTACAAGCTGCTCGATCATTCAATCGAGAAATTAGCGGTAATTACAATACTTTTACGATATACGCGGATGATTCGTACGTTCGTTTGGGATAATTCAATTTCGCGCCATCGGTGGCTCGTCGATTCACCGCAACAAAAGCGCCTCGGGAGCTTTGGTAATCCGATTATGCAACAAGACGAACTCGGGCGCGATTTACCTTGTTACACACACGTTGGTTACGTGCTTCGTCGTGAGGCACGTGCTTCCGGGATTCGGGAACGGAAGGCACGGTCAATTCCCCGCGTTTCGACGGTGGTAATTACAAAGGCCTTCGCTGCACGCAGGGTGTGGTTACAGTTCTGTGCGTTGCGTCGATTTCACTTCATTTAGCCGCGAAATTCTCTTCGAATTACGTCCTACGGCCGCCACTGTAATTTGACGTAACGTGGGAACGCTCCGCGAGATCAGCCGAAGTCCGGTTCCGGCTGACACATCATTGGCGCGATGCAACGACACATTAATTTCATAAATATGACAGGCTACATACGCCGTCGAATTTAGCATTCAGTAATTATCTCCAATATTTGCTCGTGTGCGACGTCATAACGAGCGGAGGAAAAAACTGAGCAATTTGCTCGATTTATAAGATCTTTCTTCTGAATTTCTTCTTTAATTGCTTCGAACTGTTTTATCTTACGCTTATATCACTCACAGCGCGTCCACTGTAAAAATCCCGAAGTTTTAATCACATTTCGCCAAACAACGGTACCGATGAATCACAGTCTTTGTTCGAAACAGCTGACTTGTGATGAGACTCGCCGTTCCATAAAAGAAAACGTAACGCAAAAGAAAAGCTAATGCTGCAATTGTAGGCGGGAAAAATGAGAAAACGCCACGTAGGTCGCCTTCAGTGCGCTCGAAACGCTCGTCATGTCTGCCGCGAAAGCTTTTAATAACTGTGACACACTTGCGCCACTTATCGCAAACTCCAAGTCTCAAGCCATTAGTCTCGCGGAAGCAGCCTCGTCCAGGGGAAGAATATCACCTTGTTAGCATATGTAATACTTTTAGCTTTTCGCGTGCGTGACATGGCGACACATCGTCGTCGAAAAAAGAAAAAAAAACGGTGACAAATGAGACAAAAAGAAGGGGATTTCGTTTCGCGCTTATCAGCGTGCCGCTAATCTTGAACTTGCGAAAGATGACGCGTGCACGTCGCAGCACTCTTGAGTGCACTCGCCACCCTTCCGGGGACAGCAATTAGACTATGAGCGATCGGATTACCATCGATCAAGTTGCAATCTGGCAACCGAACGTCTAATCGACCGGAATAAACGCCCGGGGATAAAGGACTTGCGCCGCGTTTCGACGCTGAACGGCGCCGCCACTCCATTCCCAAGGTCCGCACAGAAGTCAATTAATCTCGTTTATTAATCCGGTTCGCTGGAGGAATAGCAGATAACGTCACTGTCGGATATTTCCCCATGACGCTCTTTGAAGTTGCTTGCGAGATTTTTGCGAAAATATTTAGCGACGTTACCAAAGGGTCTACGAATGATTGCAGTTTTTGAAGTGACAGTTATTTGAACAAAATTGTTGTCAACGAAGGAATAAAAATCTAAATCCATTATTTACTTCGGATATGTAATAAAAAATGGCAATGTAACGAGTTCGAAAGAATAGAATATTCTACAAGTACAGACTGTGCAGATCACATACATATCATATCGATTTCTTGTTTTTTTTTTCAAAGTGAATTAATAAATAATATGCTAAGTTCTTCACGGGAAGAATACGATTAAATAAAAGTGCCAAGGCGATCGCTAAAAACAATTTTGTCGTGAGACATGTAAGAATGCGACCATGGAAATGAAGTAATCGCGGTGATGCAAACGGTATCGTGCGCGCTCATGTGTAATAATAATGGTCGGGCAAGGTTTCATTAAATTACTCGGAAGTGCGTCTCACGAAATCTGATTCAAAAATAGCGCTCGTATTAGCATGATTAATGATAAAACGAAAAGTATCGGTCGCGCGTGCTAAAGTAACATTTATGTACTTGCGTAACACAACTTTGCTGCGCGTAAACGCGATAAACGGTCGGTTTTTGTGAATTATTCAACAAACCTTAATTCCGCGCGGAGAAAGAAATTGGTCTCTTTCGTTGAAAACAGTAAATTCGTCTTTTTGTAACGTGCAACGCGCGGCGTGCACGCGTGGGACTTGCATTCAAACGCGCTTTATTCAGCGGAACGATACCTTGCGATTCTCTCGCGACCTTAACTTTCCATCGGTACTAATCACGCTTCGTATAAGCGAATGGCGTAACAAGCAGATGTGCTGTAACATGCTGCGGTTGTAAATCATCGCGACCGTGCACACAAGTGCAGGAGGCAATCTCTTCAATCACGTAGCTACGATGTTCGCGTAAACGTCTGTCATTATTTTCCTTACACGAATGCTTGCAAAAAAAAGATTAAGTATTCAAGCAGTGCTGACAAAGTCGCGATATTCGTAACGCAAACGGGATCGCGATTGCATGTTACTCCGCGCCATAAATATTATATTAGATTTTAACAGTATCTTTCTGAGATGCATTTATTTTATTACGATGTTTCTGAAATATTTAATTAATTACCGCGGCGCGCCCAGCTCATTAGTTATGGTATTTTAATTGCGTTACCGATCTCATAAGAAAGTTAACAGCGGCTGGGAAATTTTATACGATAGTGATGCAAAATTGCAACGTAAACACGGCAGTTCGCGGTGTTTCGTAAATGAGCGAATTTTACACCGATCCTAATTCGCAATCGAGTCTGCAATTCCTCGCGGATCGTTCGTCCTGCGAGCGTGGCACGGCCTCCACTCGGCAAATTGGCATTCGAAAGTGTAACATTCGCCGGTGCAAACGTACGGGCGCAAGGCTAATACCACACTACACACTAGTGTGAAATAATTCCGCGACACCTGCGCGAATTGGCCCGAGCTAGGCATCATCTATCCTTTGCAGTCGCGCGAAAGTCATAAATTTCCACATAAATTAAAATTAAATTAAAATGACGTGTCGGAATTTCAACACTTAAGTAGTCTTGCGAACATTGTGACGATCTATGATTATTGCATTTTCGTTCTGGAAAATTTGCAGGAATTCGCACATTTGTGTGTATCTCTCTCTCTCTCTCTCTCTCTCTCTCTCTCGCGTTCTACTCTTAACTCATTTTATTTTCGGATTTGCGAATCGCAGCCAGGATTCACGTGTTCCCCGATCTTCTCGAGAAGTCTTGGATCTCCATTTATTCCCAGAGGCACTTTGGTTTTCCATGATTCCACCCGGCCTCATTCGAGGTGTACGTCGACGCCGCGTGCCTCTCGCGCGCGGTCGTATATTTTAACGAGGTAAGGACCAGGAAATCCAAATGGTAACATTCTCGTGTATCAAATCGGGTATCACGTCTACCACAGGTAATATCCGAGCGCGCCAGGAAAGCAGAAGAACATGCTCACGCATCCCGGATAGTTTCATAAATCATTTCGCGGCGCGCTGTCAGGCGGGCGGGTTTAGCGAGGACAGTGGCTGTAATTAAAAAGAACAAAAGGGGGATGTGCGACCAATACGTCCCAGGAGTGTGCAACATCCTACCGGCCGAGTACGAGCTTCGCAAACACGGGTAATAACACTGCGAATTAACCGCTGGTGCAAAAACCGTAATAATACGGTAGACCAACCACTGATAAATATATAAATCGTAACGATCTTTTTGCGAGCGTCGCGTAATCGCGCGAGAGAAGATGCAAGATAACGCGCCTCTCTCAGCTTAATACTATTCACTAAGGATATGGCGACTTCCACGCGACCGTCCAGCCGATATTTCGCGCAAATGTCCGAGCATTACATGCGTCACGCGTCATTTCGCGCTCGGCATTAAGAACCAAATAAGAAACAACACGTGATAAATATGGAACAGCGAAGTCACGATTTCTTAATGAAATTCTCATCTAATCATACATCTTCGCTATGGTATAATAATCAGTAACGATCTTTTCAGAAGCATTTTTGTAATCCGCTTGTAAACATACTTTCCTGTAAATTCCTGCAGGAATTTCAAAACAACCATCCATTTTCATCCATTTGACAAATGATCTATATCTTCCGGGAAGTGTAAAGCTTTCTGTCTTCTGGATTAAATTCACATACGTTCGTATGTCATTAACAGCGCCGAAAGGTCTCGCGGGAAACTTTCCGCAAGACCAGAACGAGTAATTTCATCGTTAACGCGTCCGTAAAATAACTTCGCACGAAGATTCCCAGGGAAAATTCGCTCCAGCGTAAAGTATCCTCTGACTACGACGGCAGCTCGAACGTGTGTTAATTATTCTTCTTAGCCCGCTCCAATTATTGCCCAATTATCGTAGGCGAGGAAAATGATACGTTGTAATAATTGCCCATAAGACCTGTTCGTAAGAGGTGATCGATGCACCCGCGCATCTAATAAATACGTTCACGGGAGGCAACCATTTCGCGATCGCGCGCGCGTGACGATCTCGGTAGCGGACGAAGACAAACGCACCGATTCGCGTTAATTAAATTTCCATCCACCAAATTAACAGCCGTTCCTCTGTGGCCGTTCGGTTGTGCTGGCGCGCTGGTTACGCTCGTAAATAAAATCGCGATGACGGAAGCATCATAATCGCACAGCATTCTTTTACGAGCGCGGCTCTTACGTTCTTACGGCGTTTAAAAAAGCGCTTAATTGGCGATACTGCCGCGATAATTTCACGGCGCACCCGTTAGCTGTCTCTCTCTTTCTCTTTCTCTCTCTCTCTCTGTACTTTCTTATCTCTTTTTGAACTCCGGGTTTCGGAGCTGGGCACCTTTTACTAGCCACGAATGAAACGCTCTCTTTATATCTGCCATTCTGTTTTATTTCTTTTCTTCTCGCGACTTCCCTGACGAAAGGAATTACGGGCAGTCGGTTACTGCAATTCTCTCATTTTTCATCCTCGCTTGTAGCTTCGCCCTGTGAGATCCCGGTGAAAATCGCAGCCGACGATCTCGCGAGAGAGCAATTCGATATCGCGGCTTTTCGCGGAAGAGCTATCGTCAGCAAGATGCCACGAACTATTACGCGGACTGGCACAGGAAAGACTATGAAAGAAGAGCGACCCGGTTTACAATGCATCTCGTTTCGTGTTGCCGGGATACATCTACGAGTTCATACTCAGGGTTTCTCTGTGAGATAATCAAGTACTACAAAATACGCGCGCGCGGTACGAGAACATCCTCGTGTGACACTTTATCATCGATGTCGAGCTTCGCTGACGCAACCTAACTCTTTCTGACAGGAACCACAGACAGGAGATAGGAGACACGCGACACGAAGGTGTGGTTCGCCGAACCAATATTTAAGATAATATCGTGTTAGGAATTGGAAAAATCGCAGGCACGAATTTATCTTGTCCGACTCATCTTGTCAAATTTATCAACTATTTCAGAGGAAAATTTTATCTTATAATATTAGTATAAGAGTAGCGATAAGATTAGTGATAAGAGTAGCGTTGGTAAAACATTTAGGTGTGATTCTTCCTATTACTACTTGGATGCAATTTATTCCGAAATAAGAAGAAACAAATACGTAAATATATCGGAGAACCTGGAAAATAGTTATCGTTTCGCATGGAATCATCGTAAGTTATTACCGTCCGAGGTATTTCTTTCTTTTGGTGTAGATAAGCTAATGGTCACTCGAAGACTAGTCTCTCAACTAGATATTGCGAGTATCCGGTTATTATCGGTGTTTTCTGGTAATGGATAGATGCCGATGGTTGTTTATATTACTACGTGATCTCAAATATCCAGATTATTTTTGTAATTTCAAATACTTTCTCAGGTTAATATTCTGAATAATACTCGAAATAATTGAGAATCCGATTATATAATATCCGCCAACTTAACAGCCGCATATTCAGAGATTCAGGAAAACGAATAAAAGTAAAACCCTCAATAAGTGATTCATATCGGTAGCATTAGGTAATATTCTATCATTTCCGCGAAAGTAAACTTTCGTTCTATCAAAAGAAATTTTAATCTCATCAATTCCTTTCGCAAAAATGGATAAAAGTCAAAGAAATTCGGAGCAAACGAAATCGAAAGGAAGAAACTCGACTCCACGTCGGGAATAAAAACTCCTCGTCAAGAAAATTGGTGATCAACTCACATAGCCAGACGTTGCCGCGGGGCGCGGTGTGCAGTAGATTCAGGTGCAGGTTAAAGTCGAGGCCGGCCAGGTCCTGGCGCAGGTGGGTGCTGTCCATTATGAGTGCACGTTCCGGCAGCAGGAAGAGGTGATCACTCCCTTCTGCGGGCCCCAGGGTTCGCGGCACGCCGAGCCCGAGAGGCCCTGATCGGGCCGTCAACATTCTACCACCAGGATCAGCCAGGACCGTGTCGTCGCGCGGGGTCGCATTCTCCTGCGACCTCCTGACCGCCGACACGCTGATATGCGAGGAGGACCCGCGGCTCTTCCGCACCGCGGATCGGCTTGTAACAGGTGGCACGTGACCGACCCTCCTAACGGCCCCCGTCCTCGGGCACTTAATCCTGACGTCGAAAACGTAAAGCTGGCACGTGTCAAGGTCCGCCCGACGTCAATCAAGTCCTTCTCAAAGAAGGATCGAGGGAGATCCTCGAAGGAGGATCGAGGGAGATCCTCGAAGGAGGATCGAGCGACTTGGAGGATTGCTGTGATTTGAGTTGATTGCGATTTACGATCAGGAGGGATCAAACGTGGAGATATTGAAAAGTAGTCTTGTAGTCTTTTAGGAATCTCTGTTCTCTTTCATCGTGAAAGATCCTGATTCAAAGATTAATTGATGCTCAATTCGAAGGCGAAGGTAAATGACTTAATTCCTTTGATGAACGTAGCACCGCCGCTTGGGAAGCTTCGCTTTCTTCGATTCTTTCTTCTTACTTTGATCGAGTAGATTTCAATCGATCCACGTTGATGAGACAATCAGACGGAGTTGATTTCAGAGTCAAGGCCAGAGCTTGTCGCGGTTTCGACGCAGGACTGTCGCAAGGCGCAATCGGCAACGTGCGAACAACACGAGTATCGACGATGTTTCTTCGGCGGTGACAACGGCGATAAGACCGCGAGGAACGCGCACGTACGATTACGTCCCGACACGACGATCACCACAGCCCGAGAGAATGACTCGCGATCTCGTGAGTCAACTTTCGGTCAGTCAACTTTCGACGTTGTGCACAGCCGGACGACGGAGAGAAAGAAAGAGGGAGAAGGTAACACCAGAGCCGTGATCGCTCGCGACGCTGCGTGAAGTGGCACGAATTGGCCCGCTCGTTAAATTCGTTTAGGAGGCGGCGAACCCTCGTGCCCGAGCGAGAAGCCTGGCTCCGACGTCCTTGAAATTTCGGCGAGGTCTCTCGACTTGAAAAAGGATCCCGGAAAAATTCCAGATGTTCGTCGTTGCGTGGAATCGCGAGTGCACTTGCGGATTTGACAGATTTGTATTCTCGCGCCGCAGGTACGCGTAACAACAGGTGCAGCGGCTCCGACCTTCTATAACGCGTCTCACCGGCTGTCAGCTGTGCAATGTTTGTTTGCCACAGGTGGACTCATCAATAGCGTCACCGACGCCAGCCTTCCGCTATTTACGCAGCGCGTGGGATATCAATTAATTCCTCCCACGCTCGTCGTGCCGCTCCCGATGACGCGACTTGTCCTAGCTGCTCGAAGAGATGATCCTCGAGCTCCTCGAGCAAGCGGAAACTGCGTGATCTCGCGACAAACAGACGGCGAATCAATCGACCGGTCCTCCCACTGACATCAAGCGATCAGTTTGCACGCGTTGTCGCGACGAGGAATACTGCACACACGCGGGATTTGCGCGAGATGCGAGTCTCCGTTTGCTTCTCGATAGGCCTGTCAGTTTGACGGCCGGTCTAACAGCTGGGGCTTGACAGCCGGGACTCGTGGCTACGTGGCTGGCGGCGAGTTGTCTCACGAGCGGTCTCGCGTACTCGACGGTCAGCGTACGACTGGAGCGAATCTGACTCGGCACGCTCACGGCCGACGCCGAGAGACGCCGGGAACGGCCGAGGGGGCGCCGAAGATGCAGCGCGGGAGGAGAGATGCATTTTCCGCGCCAGGAAAGGCGACGCGTTTTTCGGAAGCCAGATCCGTGAGGGAAAAGCTCCGATTTTCTCGCGTGCGGAGGACGGTCTTGGCCGGCTCTCCCTCGGCAGCGCCGACTTTAAGACTCGAGATAAAAGAAGCGAGAACACGTCGGAAAGTCCGCAGCATCCATGCGGCTGCGAGAGCCGCATTGATGCGCTTTGGTATTGATCGTAGTTTTATCACGAATAACGAATGAGATATTTCATTAACAGCTGGAAGCTAGAAGTGAGCGTTGAGCTTACCTGCAGCGTTCCTAAATTAAATTCTAAGGAAATACGAGAATAGATTTCACTTTTTCATTCGGTTTAAAAATTAGTTCAGAGATATTACAAATTTTACGCGTTTCTTTCATTCGCTCTTTCTCTTCGTCTGCATTTGCCCGAGATTACGTAAAAGAAACTGGCGCCCTTCGGAAGAGTCAGCCGACCATTAAAATAGCTTTGCCATTAAAATAGCACAGCCATTTTCTGGGTCATAATCCGCGCAATTAGACGGCTTGGAAACCGTCTATAAAGGGATTATAAATTTAGTCATGAGAACAGAACAGTCACCACAATTTGCACTCGGAAGGACGATTCTCCGCTCGTTTGTAACTTCTTTGTGACGTCTAAATCGCATTCAGTCTTCCGCTGGATTTGTCGCTCCATCGCAGCATCGTTTAATGGGATTGTCCGACGGTTTTCCACGATTCTCATAAAAAAATGTTTCATTATCGCGTGAGCAATTCCTTCGCTTCGAGGCAAAGTGGAGCCGCGGCATCGCCGCCTGTGGTCCATTTCCGTGCCTGACGATTCGATGCGCGAGAATCTCACGTAAATCGCGAACGAACGTGGGTGGTACGACCCGGGCGAACGCGGAATCGCGTTGTAAGAATATCGCGGTTACACGGAAGAAACGACTCCTGTTGCGGTCACGGTAATTTGCGGCAAGGCCGTTTTTACCGCCGGAAAATGCTTCACGAAGGTACACCGAAACTAGTGAGCGTACCAAAGCTTCCAAGAACGTTTCGCAGGACCTCACGTATGTTTTGCGGTTAATCGATTAAACGAAATGATCGTCCGAGACATCGATCATTGATGCCAGATTCTCGGAAAGCTTTAAACACTCGGAAAAGTCAGAAAAATTGGATAATATGCGATAAATTGTCTCATTCAACAGTTAGAAGTCTGGTGCACCAAGCTTCGAGAGAACGACAAGAGTAACGGAATCGCGTTTCTCACTTAATTTAAAGTAGATTTTAATCCAGATATATGGATTCGAGATTCAATTATCAAGACATATACTCGAAATGATTCAGAACGGTAGAATGCCCTATATACGTTTCACAATGCTGATAACATATCGAAATCATATTTCAGCAACGCGTTTATACCAAAAAGTTACAGCTTATGAAAAAAGAAAATAAACGGATTAAGCGATGCATGCAGCAATCCGCTGTTGCTCGCACTTTCTCCATCACCTTTATCTTCACATCGCCCCGCATCTGTAACACGTATGTGCAACAGCCTTTGTCACGCAAATCGTTGGATCGTGCATGGGCTTTAAGCCTCGCTAAGGACAAGGGCCGGTGAAAACGTCCAGACACCGTGAGACGGGCGCGATCGGGTCTCAAGAGAGCTGGAAAATGATAGTCGTTACACCTAACGGCCGCTCCGTTAGCCCAGACATCCCCCGTTGCTTTATTGGGTCACTTTTTCCCGTTGCAGCACACGCGTCATGCGTCGAAGACGCGCGCCGTCTCGACGGCGACGTCCGTTCGCGGATAAACACGGAGCCGTCCGAGATTGTATCTGCGCGACGCACGCTTCACGTGGTAACTCAGGAATCAGGGTCAATCGGCTGCGATGGAAATATCACGATATCACGATATTTCCGCGATGATAAAATTAGCACTCGTTACAGACTCGTTTGGGCGTAATGACCGTCGTAAAATTATCGGAAAATTATCGGATGTTGACTTTATCAGTCGATAATACACGATGGCTAATGATATTAAATTTAATTCACATTTCATGGAATCTTACTTGGATTATTGCTTACACCAATTACATTATTACAGCATCTCCTTCGATTGCGCAAGGTTCTTTCTGAACAACTGCGCTTCTCGTTTCCCGCGCGTAATTCAATCAAGGAATCAGAGAATTTGCAGATCGAAAAATCCTTGTGTTTCGCATTGCGTGTATTTCTTTTCTCAGATATGATTTTATTCTTCTCAATCATCACAATCCGTGTCTTCTACTATTAAGTTCATAGCAATTGTGTTAGGATTTATGCTGAGAGCGTAGCAAGCTTGTATTTCAATTTTTTCTTAATTCTTACGTTAGCTCAATCGATTGTTAGAGTGATGGAAAACTTTTCTGACAACGGCAAATATGATTAATGTCTCGAGGAATTTTCTTCGATGGAATATCCATCGTCGATTCACTATTACGTACTCGGAGAACGTAGCGCTTAGGCACTTTTTGCGACGATCTTCCGTGTGCGTGCCTCGTGTACGAAGTCAGTCAAATGACGATCGATGTCTCTTTATGGAGACTAATATGTCAGGTTCACCAGCTATTATAGCTTTTCTAGATAGAACGACAACGACAGCGCCATCGAGCATCAAAAGGCAGGCATTGATTAACAACGATTGCTCATCACTCGTTACTCGTGAGAATTTATTGCACCAATTATTATACATGTGCGCATCTGTTTCATGCAAGAATAAGTCACGCTGCAAACACATCTACATGAATAAAATGTGTAAGTTCACAAAAAGGTAAAAAAATAGAAATTGATAATAGTAGAAAGTCAATGGACAATAATAAGCGAACCGTTAGTTGAGAATCAAACTCGAAAGATTATTATAATTCATGACGCGAGATGGAGGCAGAACAGTTTGCTGTGGACGTGACAGTAATTCTTGATACACGAGTCCGAAAATAATCTGCGCCGCTTACACTAATTATAAGTCCACCTCATGTGCTCGCAGCACGGAAACATATCTGGATTCGCCGACAGAAAATTAAATAGCGTAGCTAATTGAAGAATTTGTAACATAACACCGTTAATTTGCTACTGTGCGCACAATATATTAATTACTAATAACGAAATAATTAAGTCACCGAGAGTTATTATACATAATAAAATATTATTTCCCTAATCATTTTATAATAAATAATACCGCAAATATACGATAAATGTACGATAATAAATAAAATTATATTAAAACACAAATGTAAACGAAACTTGATTAAATCATTGCGATATTTTAATTCCAATAATTTAGTTCATCGTTAATCATATATATTTCATATAAAAAAGCAAAATTATATTATAGAAAGAATTAAAAGTGCTTCTAATATATTATTATAATACATAATATAGCTCGCGTTATAACATCGAAGTAATATTACATCGTACAAAATAACTTCAGAGTTTCCTGGGAGAACACCGTAAGCTACTTATAAGTGAGATAATGGAGGCGATAAGAACTTTTTTCAAAGTACATGCCACGAAAGTGCTGTCATCCTCCAGAGGCCACCCTAAAACGCGCCTCGTTAGGATCAGCTTTCCGTGAGACATTTCTTTCCGCTCATCGCACGACGGAAAGTCGGAGTGACACATCGCAAATTACGTCACTTCCATGCTTTCTCTCGCGAATGATTGTTCAACGAGGAGACAGCGGCGCGCGCCTTGATGTCCGTAATTCGCACGTTTTAATAGCGACCAGCGACGAAACTGCTTCTCGTTTCACTCTATGACGTATCGCAACAGTTTCCCACGGAATTCACAATGTGAATCTTCCGATGTATCAAAAGCACCGATTTTAAAGTCCCGCGAGTTGTATCGCGAAATGACTGTGAATGGACTCCCGCGTTTCGATGCATTTACGCAAAATCGGAGTAATCCGAGAAATCTCGCGTGTATGTTTGACGTAACTATCATGAAGATATATCGAAAGGGAAAAGGAAAGGGAAATTACAACCTCGCGTGAAAAGCGAAGACGGACCCTAAAACCGGACAAACGGATCCTATGCTCGCGATATCATTACCAAGGTCCATTACGTAATTACTTCGTCACTAAACCACACCGTCAGTAAATCACACGCCCGTGTATCCGCGCGTGCATTCGCGATTGATACTCGAAACTCCCCTGTCTGTCGATGTAACCGCATTCTGGACATATTTGCGTGCCCAAAGGTTCGCAATTGCATGACCTGCCGACACGTGCGATGCATTCGCGCTCCCATTACGAGTAAACACGACATGCGAACGATTGCGGGATGGTTACGATTATTTCCGATGCGAAACATACCTCGACCACTGCGTTGCGGAGATTACGCTATTGAACCACGCATCTGCTTTCAAACTCACGATGAACGGTAGAAACAACTTCATTGGAAGCAGACCACACGCCCATACACATCGCTTCTTGTGGTTCCACGCAAACATTAACAACTTATAAATGATTTCTAATTGTCGTTGAAATAGAAAATATGAACAAACTGCAAAAGTAAAAGTTTCCATAAATCCAGAAAGATAAATGGAAGATCTGCGGAATAATAGAACAGCGTAATTGAAGTTCCGTAAATCTCGCGACAGACAATTCTCAATATCAGCTGAAAGATACGGGCAACCCGCCAACTCGAGTACGAAAATCCTGACACTCATCGAATCAATTTCAAGCTTGATCTGCGTACGTCACAAACGGTCCACAGCGGCTTCACCCACTATTCCGTGCAGTTTCCACTTTTATAATTTCTGCCTCTTTCCCTCGAAAGCCTAACGGGACGTCGTAATTGGCATAGAGACCCTCGATCCTTTATTCGCCGCAAGAATCACGCCGTGGGCACGGCAGAGAGAATTGGGTCGCCCGATGGTTTCTCGGAAGACGCGCAAAGGGACGCCAATAATTTCGTACCGAGGATCGTTTTCACCGTGGAGACGCGGGACGCAGGACAGAACGATGGCCAATAATTCCTCGGCCACGAGGTAATAAATATCCTCGCGGATCTTCTTGCTTGCACGCGTCGATCCTCGTTCCGCGTCTTCGACGATCCTCGCGTTTCTTACCGCCGTCACAAATTAAATGGGCGAGCGTGGCCGGCGAAAATGGAGCGGCAACGACGAGAGAGTAAAACCTTCTCGCGAGAAAGAAACGTTCGCTCGCGAAGAAACGCGACGTCCTAAGGAAAACGCGAAAGTAAAGACTCGAGAAAGCCGTCGAAGAGAACCCGGTCTACCTGCTTCCGCGATTTCTTTATGCCGCTTCTTAAAATTTCGCGGCGTTATTTTGTCTATTTTCCGTATTATGTACGTCGTAATAAACTGTCCGGGATTATCTGCGGGCAGATTCGGATTTACTGTTCCGAACGAGCAATTAAGGGAAGAGAAATATAGCCGTTTAAGTTCGCCAATGCAATCCCGACTCCCGAGTTCACTAAACTCATATTAAGTTTCTCCGAGCCTGCCATGTAACGCTAAATCACTTCCTTCTTGGAGACTCTGGTGGTTTTTGAGACTCGAGTGCGCTGGACAATCGTCCCAGTGTCTCTAATGTCGAGGAATTAAGCTGGAGTATCGCGTTCGCGTCGTGCGTGCTCTCGATCTCGTGTGTCTCCCGGTTCAAAGATAAATCAGAACGATGCATTCGAAAAAAACTTCTTATACACTTATTCATCCACGGATTTAATGATAACTATTGTTTCATTTTGTAACAACACAAAATGCACGCTATTTTCACGGAACACAAAAACTGTATTCGAGAAAATAATCGATAAAAAGTTTTCGATTCACGATTTGAGTTGGCAAAACAATTACAATTGCTAGAGACACATTAATTAAAGCTAGACTATGAGCACGACATCGATTCATTCAAGCGCAGAATTGATCTTGTGGCTTGAAGACTTTTTTGCAACGTTCGTCACGAATTAGGGTAGCGATTGAATGAGAGTGTTCAAGATCGATTGCTCGAATTAGCTTTAACCGTAGACTCGGCGCACGAAAATGCTAACCGCGCAATTGCGGGATGCACAAACGTTCAACTCCGAGTAAAGACTGCGCGTTCCGGCCTGCCACGTGGTCTATACCTCGGAGAGACAATTACAGGATCGGACGGGGGTGCCGTTCTCATTAGTTCCATCGACTAGATTAAACCGTAGTGATTCTTGCGGTCGACGATTTCACGATCGCGGAGATCTGTATTTTTTCATTTCTGCTGTTTTACATTTCGTTCAAATTTCGTTTGATTTCATTTACGACACTCTCGAAATAAACGCAATAAGAATCATAGAGTATAACAAAATCAATTTGTTCCTATCCTCAAGTAATAATCAATACATAAACGTAGAGATGAGTGCAGGATATCATGCGCGGAGTTTTTGTATAGAATCTGTTATATAAAATTAGACATATTGCATGACGCATATGGATTACGCGTGCTCACTCATGTTACGTAAATCTGATCCCATAGGTAGAATATAGAACGCAACGGGGCAGACGAGAAAAATGACAAAAGGGACACGTAAGCGAGGTATAAGTTCGATCCACATGAAGGGTTCGGTCAATAGGGGGGGATGTCCTTTGGGTCGCTTTTAGCAGCCACCACATAACACGAAGAGCATAACTCGAGGAGGAAGAGCCACGTTTGCCTCGTCCTGTGTAACGCTCGTCGAAAGATCGATATTACTCCAACAAGAGATGATTACACGCATCATCGAGCATGAAGTTGCTCCCGTTCCGCGACCGATCTTTTAATCAGCGTCGCGACTCCTGGTTCGCGATGTTCGTGCGTCGCCGTGGATACGGCGGTTCACGCTTGTCTCTTCCGCTTTGAAATTACTTTCGCAACGTGCCAAGATCTCGGCGAGCAGCGACTCCCATTATGCGCAGTAAATTAACCCGAACGAATTAAATTGCTTGTGAACGCGGAATAACGGTGCGGACGAAAAAGCGAGACGCACTTTAGCGTGATTAACAATAACACTTCAGAGATACATAAGAAAAAAAAGACAGAAAACCAGAGTAACATAATGGGAGCGAGCGGTATGCGGAATTAAGACGAAGGGGAAATACTGGAACGAGAAAACGGCATCCTCTTGAAATTGAAATGCTTTTTTAATACGTTTCTTCGAGCGATATTGATCGATCCACGCGAGAAAGAGCAAATGATGGGGATTTCACTCAATCAATTAACACGTGGTAATCTCAAGAAATATGTGCATCCTGTTGGTACACATTCGCAACACATACACATAGTTGCATCCGCAAAGAGCGAGTTACAAACTTCCCGGGAAGACATGTGCCTCGACAATATCGGATGCTGTCAGTTCTGAGATCCAAACAGAGACCTGTTCTCTGATTAAAGCCAATACGAGACAACAATGCAGGTGATGAGTAGTTAGCCTGCATTCCGGCTTGGCTTGCATACGTGGGTGGATGTTTGCAGCATCCACGTCGGGTCAAAGCACATCTCTGCGAGCTACGAGGGAGACGCTGCGACCTCTCCCTTTCTTTCTAAAAGCGGTGCGGCTCCGCGTTCACTTGCTTAGATAATGTATAGGTGCATCCAGGTTTCCGCTCGAGCAGGATGCAACGGCTCGTAAATACTTCACACCGGCAGACGGAATAGGCGCGCTGGCAAACGCGCGTGATTTCTTCTCCTGAGGATTGCGTCGCGATTGAAAATTACACTCGTCGGTATTGCACGACACGTATCATTTCTAGTCCCTAGATGATACCTGAGTTTTACCCAGAGTGCATTAGCTCACGAAATTTTAAAAGATTCGAATATTATACGCGTAGTTGTCTCAGCGTTACGAAACTTTGCGTTTCACGTTTAATTTGCCAAAAATTATCAAATGATCAGCTAACTCATCTTTAAATTGACGCATGGCTTAATTCCAACCAATTGCATCGAGGATTAATTATAGGTGTGACTAAAGCGTTTTCCTGAATGCACCATCGAAAATAAGAAAGCGGTTTATCGCGTTTTCTGCGAGCGGAAATTCCTCGTCGCGCGCGCAATGTTCGCCAATCGCGTTCCTTGCGCGTCAAGTCGCAAAAACGTGCGCGAGATCACCGGATTTCCCGGGACGATTATGATCGATCATCCTCTCATCGTGAGCACATAAACAACGGTCGTAACTCATCGCCGCGGCGCCGTCCCTCGCTCGTCACACGCGTAAAAATTTCAATTGCAACGATTAACCCTGCGTGGTGTGCGTAGCCCGCTCGCAAATAAGGTTTCCGATTACACGCTCCGATCCTTATCGGTTTTACCGCCACCTTCCTACGTGTCTTAATGTTGCAGCGTCCGCGCGAACGGGAACCAATAACTTTCTCGGGTAATGTAATTTACAGCCACGAAGCGTGTGCCCCGACATACGGTACGTGCGCCTTCGTGTAAGCGAAGAAGACGAGCGTCAGCTTTGTAGGTCAGACAAGATAATCTCGGTATAATCGTTTCTGGGGTCGACTGCGGGCACATCGTGTGTATTTTACGCATCTCCGTCGTTGCGTACGCGACGAGGAAATTCTTCGCGCGCGCGAAGGTGAATATCGCAGATAGAGTTACGGAAAAAAAGGAGGAAAGGTTCAGCCTTTAAATTCGACATGGCATCCCCGTTCGAGAGAAAGCGCGCGCGAGATGCTTGCACGAGACACGCGTGTACGCGTCTCTCGCGCCACTTTATCGACTTCCTGCTGCACCTGCCTGCATCGGCTCCCACCGTAACTACATAATAGCGTCGCCGTCTTCGGGATACGCTAGCCGAAGCTATTAGTATCATCCACCAAATTGCCGTGTTCAATACGCCGACCGTTGAATTGCAAAACTGAGAGGAGAGCCGGTACTTCGGATTCCGTCTCCGGTATCCCGCGATTGTATCGTTACATCCTTGCGCAATAAATATCCTACAACGAAGATATCATTCTCCTTATAGTTTTCCGATAAAAGTGAAGTCGAATGAAAGAAATAGGTGCACTTATCGTGCACTCTCGCTTCACCCCACGCTAATCTCAAAAATTTATGTAACCGACAGAATACGAAGCGAGGATAAATGGAAGTTACGTAAAAGGTCACTCTCTGAGTAATCGCGGTGCGCCAAGAGTGGTTGCATATTGAAGCGTCCGATCGAACGTACATGGATTGAAGATAAAATTTAAAATCGCCGCCACGGTGAAAAAAAGGAGAATCTCGTTAACGATTCATCACCTTTTTCGATCGGGCGGCCTTGCGCGGTGGTTTCGCGCGTTATTGCCCGCGCGGTTTTGTCGCACGTGCATATTCCGCTCGTCTCTCTCGTCGGGAGAGAGAAAGATGCATCGCGGTCGCGGATGCAATATCGCCGGTAATATATCAGAGCCGGTGCACGGGAGCGCAGGCGAACTGCAGGCTTCCCCGCGGCTGCGAGGCCGACGCTTCCTGTTATCTCGCGCGCCGCGATGATAAATAGAAGATAGGGCGATACGTTAGAACACTGCGTAAGAAGAGAGATCGATCCAATGCCGACTTAATTAAGGACCTGCCCGATCGCGAGCGGAGACCGCGGGCGACTACGAGCATGTCGCTATTACCGGCGTAATCCACCCGCTCGTTACGCATCACTCCTGATTATTCATTGTCGAGGGAGCCGCGGGACAACAATGCACCGGCCGGCTCTAACAGGAAATCGATCGGCGGATTGAGAACAGTTATTTCGAGATCGCCACCGATTAATAATCGAGGCTGCGCCGCTACCGCGCTCTCTTAAGTCTTATTCAATCATCCAGCGTGCGCCGCAATAATCATCCGAGACAGATAATCCTTCTTTCTTCTGCTTGGTGAGAGAACGGAGTTAAATCTCAAGAAATCGCGTGTAATCTGACAGAGGATTAAGGTGCGGAATGTGTCGCGCTATCAAAATAAGCCGTCCTCCCGTGGATTAAGATACTGGTTCCTGCTGCGACCGTTGCGTTCTGCATCTTGTTGCGCGAGCAAAAGAAACCTAGCACTGATGTGTCAACGTCAACCGGAGTTGTTGTGTTTCTGTTTTTTCCAAAGAACCGATCATTTCTTCTATCCCGCCGTATCTGATAATTTCAAAAAGAAATATATATTCCTTTAAAGAACCACTCAAGACTTGTACTTGTAATTTATATTATCGGTTTTAATTGCTTGCGTAAATTCTTTGGAACATCGTACGATCGATCTCTTTGTACCGTAGTCTGAGAGACCATCGCCAGATTGTTTCGTTGGTACATGGAGATAGATGAAATGCTTTCCAGCACTCGGCGTCATCTTTTAGGATGCAGGAAAATGCAGCGAAAGCTACCTTCCTTTTCTTCGCTCTTTCTTTCCCTCGAGCGTGTACTCAACCATCTGTTAACCGTAACGCTAATGAAGAGTACACAGAGGATCCTCAAGTCGTCTAGCCGGCGCGTACAACCGCCATGTCTCTCCTATGCAAAAGGAACGGGCGAGGGTTGCCAGGGTGACGGCCCGCCGGCGCCCGACTGAGAGGGTCGATACTACGACATCGACGTCACCAATTTGTTCTTCGTCTGCTGGTCTCAAAGACCAGACTCCTTCTCCAGCTGGAGTCTTGTTGCGCCGCGTCTTCGAGCAAACTTAAAAGAAGGTGTCTTAGAACTTATGGAGCGATTCAATCTTCGATGACGAAAATTCCGAGGAAAATGCTTGAGCTGCGATCCTTTGGATCGTCTTCTCAAGTACACTTTCACGTCTACGGCACTGAATCATCCGCTTTTTGATTAAAAAGTGAACGTCATTCGCAAAATTGACGCGTCCCGACGTCAAGCACCGTACAAGCACCCTGTTACAACTACGGGGTGAAACAATTCGCGCTGCGGATGATATGACGATGTAAAATTTGTATCAACGTCTCGTCAAACGTCAACAGAATTTGCAGACTGATTTGTTGTCGCAATGTAATCCGCTGTCACTGAACCCTCAAACAATTTCTACGGCTGGTACAAGTATTGTGCAAGAACGTGGGTTTCTTCCACGCTCAGAATTCCCGTCAAGGAAGCAGCGACCTTAATGAACTGCGAGAAATATAGCTAGCTCGCTGCGTGCAGGAACAGATATCTGTCTCGTAGGAAGGATACAATTCTCAACTTTAAGGGGATGAAGCGTGCATAGCCAACCGCGTTCCATGGCGCGTGCATCTTGAATGGCGAATCGACTCCAGAATGCAAGACCATATCGAAGACGATGAAGATAATACGCGCGACGCGTTCACAGTCGTTTTACGTTCGTTCCTCGAGTAAACGGACCTCGTCGAGTGATTCTTGCGGCTGGTATGGAACGGACGAGGACGGCCGTTATACCGTGGCGGGAGTTTCAAAATTTACGATTCGCCGAGTACCGTACGCGTCCCAGTAAGCCGCAACCACGCGTCCAACAAAGGAAAGAAAAGCGCGCGCGATGGTATTGTTACGACTTCGTGGAAGTATAAAGATAATCATCCGTACTCGTTGGCCGTCCATCGATCCGTATCTCACGGCGTCCACCATTGTAATATTCACAATACGAACGCGAGTTAACGCGAGAGAGAGAGAGAGAGAGAGAGAGAGAGGAAAGAAAAACGTCACATCCCGAATTTTACGCTTTCGCCGGCGTGAAGGAAAAGCGGTGATCCTGATTGTTCCTCGCTCGCGGCCGAAATGCTCGCGATGGTGAAATTGGTGACGCGTAACGGGACGTGAGAAAAACGTGAAGCACACGCGCGCGCGGGATACCCGTTAACCAAATTCCGAAGGAATACCGTACGCGGAATATTATCTTTTTACGGTTCTCACACCCGGTACGTGCCCTGATATCGATTCTCTAATTAAGGCCCCAATTTTCTCGACTCCTCGACTTGCAACGGACGATGGGCAACAAATCCCACCGACATTCGCGAGCAATCGTGATACGGTTCGTAAACCATTACGAGGCTGGTATCCCGCGAGCGACTCGAGGGCTCCGATTGCGTTCTTCCTCTTCCGAATGCGGATACGCGTGTCTCGCGATCCCTCGTAGCGCCAAAACGGAGAGTAATATCTCGCGAGTGCACCAAGGTGTTCACTCGTGCTGAACGATCGAGTCCGACATGATGAAATATCAGCAACCTTCTGCAATGGCATGAGTTCGCGACCCTCTCTTGCATAAAAGATACTCCATTGCCTGGAGACATTTCGAGCGGAGGGTATTGCTACCATTCGTCAGAGATCTTCTCTGGAGATCGCGTGATAGAACCGAAATCCCCAATATGTCATCCGAGCTCGCGATGCATTTCTATTTTCGGTCTATTGACCTTATAAATAAAACTCATACATGATACGTGCTATAATAACATGAGTGATACACAGTTGTTTTAAAATACCGTATAATAAAGCAGTTTTATTAAAAATAATTGCATAATGATACATCATCCTTCGGAGTACGATCCTCGATCTCTGTTTGAAATTAAAGTGGACGCTCGCGCTTCCGAGGATCGTTCGCGCGGATCACGCGAGCTGCAATACCTCCAGCGTCAGTTTGGCTTCAATGCACTCTGATTGCATCGCAGCGGCAAACACGGACGAGCAGGAGCACGTCGTGTTTGCGTCAGAATCCGCGCGTACGCAACGTGTTTGCCGATCGCGATCGACGTTTGTGAACGGCGACGCAAGTGGTCACGGCAACGTGCGATCAGACCGCGTCAGAAGCGCTCGACGAATTACGATTCCGAGTGTCGCAGTAAGAAATGCGGCAAGAGCAAAGTTATATGTGCGACGTTATACTCGTTACACGCGGCGCGAATATAAATTTATATTATTAAAACGGAATGCGCGTGCAATTTTTGTGAAATTAAATTTGTCGAGCACACTAAGAAACTATACATTTTAACAGAGAATTTAAATGATAACATTATATAATATTTGTAGGATGGTTGAGTAAGACACGGTTTTGGGATATAAAGATACTGTATTTCATACAGTGTGAATCGTAGCTCGGTCGAAGAGAGACTGACTAATACACTCGGTTTCTTTATAAAAACGGCGGAATTACAATCCGTCGCCAATTCGGCGGCTCGTCTGATATTTGAGCAAAGCTATGCCGCGCTGGCCGGTATCGTTTGTTATTATATCGGCGGCGTTCGAATTCTTTTTATCGCTTACATCAAACGCCACGGCGTCTTAACTCTCACATATTATAGAAGATATTGGATATTAGATCCTATTTATCGCATAATGTGGCATAAGTTTATTTTCTATTAACTCGAGACACCTCCACACCCTTATTAGAGCAAAGTATATAGTTAGTTTGATTAATAGTTGCTAACCACGCTACGCTGGCCCAGATAGAGCGCTGCCTGAAAGTGTAACTAATTAGATACTTTCGAAAGTTACCGCAGACTCTGACGTGACAGTGTTTCATTCGGTCGCTTCGCCACAGTGCGATATTAATACACGCGACTGTCAGAGAAAATCCACAATCAATTAATAATCCATGATGACGCGAGCAAGGAAAGAAAAGGCGTATATATTTATACGCAACTACAATTCACCCGAAAATTTCCATGAAACAATTTGAGAGCACACGCGTCTCGGGAAGAAACGAAAATGATTCTTTACCCGACGACTTTATTCAGACAATTTATCATTCTGGAAAAAAGCCAAGAGAGTATCCAAGCAAGCGTTTTTATGAGATTATATCTGACCAAAATTGTACCCTTGTTTCCGCAGACTTTGCGTTCGCTCTTGGCAAGAAAAAGAGAAAAAGAGAGAACAAATTCACAATACATCTCGGCAAATAAGAAGATATTGTTCTAACAGTTTTGCAGAGAAATTTTGTCCTCGACGTAGTTTCATACTGGGTAGCTACGTGACGAGAGGAGAGTTTAACAAGCGAGCTTCCCGACATGGAGAAATCCATGTCGCGCGGCGTTGCGAATCCGCGTCCGCAGCATCGCTTGCGCAGTTTAGATCATCACCAAAGATACATCCATAATTGAACAATTATTACGCCGTAAAGTTTTTAGTACTCGCTTTCTCGGTGCACTTCCGTTTTCGCGTTACGCGCGGCCGCATCGAATCCGCCGCTCGAACGAGCGCGATTGCGAAACGCGAGCGCGAAGTAATCGCCGCCGCGGTCCGGCGGATCTGCAATTCGCGTGGGCAGCCTCCGAGAAGAATCGACCGCGGGATTCAAAGATGTGTGCACGAGAGTCAAGGTGCTAAGGGGATAACCGTAATATCGCGAGACGGCTGCATAAATCGTGACCTACCTCAAGCGAGCGCGCGAGCACCTGCGACGGAGGCGGCGCGAGCGAAGCCTCTACGCACGTGTTGCACCTTGTTAAACTCGCGCGACCTTTTGCCACGCTTGTAACTGCAGGCGTTTATAATACTATTAGCCGCGTACCGTTGCCCGTAGTATTAAACGACAGTGATGTAAGAAACCGTCGATCGATACGTCACATTTTCGTGCGGATGATTGATGTCGCCGAGCTCCATCGTGTCAAGTCGTGCGGGAATCTCGACGTTCATTTTCAGACGTAAGAAAAATTTGTGCGTGACGAGAAATGATTAATCTTTCTTCTACTTTATCTTTGTGATTACATTTTGGAAGACGGGACGCGATTATCCACGGTATTGCTTTTCACGAGCGTGAATTGCTAAAACGCTGACGAAGAGTAAATTTTAAACGTACAACGTTTTCAGAGGTTTAACGTAGAGAGACGCAGAAAAGACATTGAGGCCACAGGCATCTGGATGCTTGCAATAGTGCAACAATCATGAAAAGCCTCTGTTCTTTCCACTGATCATACGCCGCACTAACGAACGGTCACTGCTAGTTAATGGCATAGTTTTGTTTCATTTGCCGTTTCCTCATTTCTCCGAGTCGTTTGTTCGACGCTCCTTCTTGCGCAAAGAGAATCGACCTGATTCCTCGCTGTTGTACAGCACAATACGTACGATCGAATAATGTGGGACGTTCATTATGACGATTTATCCAGGGATCGTCGTTACGATTCGCCTTTCAGGTCAACGCTAACGCGGTCTGTCGAACACGCCCGTCGCACGACCGGAAAAGAGACCCTCCGACAATTAGATCGAGGACTCTCTTATTACATCGGCGCTTAATCCATTCGAGTGAGATGCGTTCTCGCAGCGATGGTTAACTGCATCACCGAGGAGGCCAATTAGCTGCACAAGTGACGGAGTAAACCGAATTAAGTAAGGGATCGATATCTGATGAGTAATACTACTATCTAACATTGTTGCTAAATTTTCTTCTTCATTCAAAGAGAATGATTTTTCTGACACATTTCGAATGTGCCATTCATCGATAGGTCCGAAAATCAGTCGTGCTTTCGTCGATTAGAGCGTGTAATCTTCGGAAAAATCTCGCCTCTCCTACGTTCTCCTCGCTAACAGCCGTTGTCGTGGACGATCGACAAAAGCGGGTCGATTCGTTCCATCTAAAGTCGCTGATCGATTACGATCTCGGTGATTTACGAGTCCGAGCCACGAGGGAGAAACCGTGTGCGCGTCGACTCGATCTTTTGTCACACTTTAACACGCGTTTAGATTGACCTAACCCGAACGGAATTTATGACAAGACGTTAAGCGGTAGATCGTTCTTGCATCGGTGGCCTTTACCAGAAAGAGCGGGATTACCTCGGCCTCGACACGCCGCGCGTCTCGTCCGCTCGCTCGCACCTGAGCGCGACCGACGTGTACCTGATTTCCTCTCATGCATCCACCCGATCTTCGATCGTGTATCTTGATCTTTCGTCGTGTAACGCGATGTCTCCGCCGCGAGGAAAATCGTCGTGAATCACGGCAACGTGACATGACAAGACGTCAAGACGATAAGACGCGGATGGTTTTGTGTTTGGAGTTTGCGACAGTTTGTCGCGAAATAATCTCTAAGAAATCGAAAGAATCAGCTCATTTCCAATACCGAGAGTTTATTAACACCGGCAGCAGGTTATGATTTTAAACATCAGCGTTTCCTTTCGCACGAGTAAAATTTCTCGAAACAGTCTCGTAAGTGTAATCGGAAGTCTCACTGAAAGAGAAAAGGAATGTAAGATCGTTCGTATGTGATGGACACATCCGAGATATAGATAATATCGGCTCCGCTTAATCGGGAACACGAGTGTTCGCCGGCCGTCTGGACGAAAGATAATACAGAAATCGAGGACAGCGGATTAGGAAAAATAATTCGCTTTCACGGGACTCAGCGGCCGGAAACTTGCTTGCCTACGGGGGCTCAATCCAACAATTAATACGTATACGTATTGAATATTTTTTGCACGCTTTCTAGTAGTTTTGCCAAGTGTTAACGAGTACGAACAGTGCAGTTAACAGAAATCCGGTAATTAAAACGCGGGCAAGAGATTAAAATGAAAGAACAAAAGAAATACACTCGTTATATGATATTCCGCATTTTCTAGATAAACGTGTGTGTGATTGACATTTATTAAGCGACGTTATTTTATTATTTTCGGCGAAAAAATTTCTTGAAAAATTCAAAAGAGAGAGAAGATCAAATGTCTAAACGCGCGTGCGAGAGAAAGAGATTAATATCGATCGTCTAATACTTCAAAGAAAGAATTAGGTATACGTTTCTCTTAAATCTCTGGCCTTGAAAACTGTAATGGATCAAATGTAACATACGTTGAAAGAGCCTCCAATTATATGCGACAAGTACAAATAGCCAGCGAGCATGACAGTAGCGCGGACGATACGTATAAGGCAGGTCTGTGCTATTTTAACGGTACCCGCGAGTTACCTCCGCTGGACAAATTGTCGTCTTTTTTGCTTTCTCACATGATTAACCGCGATTTTGCAGTAAAAATGCGCACCATCTCATACGCTGTCGTACCGTAACGCGCAACTATTACAATCCCATAGAAACGTCGAACGCAAGCGTCATTTCGTGTAATTCCGAAATTTATAATTACGAGATTCACATGCTCATTTACTTCTTAGCCTCGTTCAACGGATCATTAGCTCGCGGAGCAAAATATAATATGCAGATAAAAGAACGTACTAATCTGCGAAAATATCTTTTTTCTCGCGTAATTTAAGGATGTTACGAGAAAATGAGAAAATGTGCTAACGTGAAACTGTAACAATTTTTCGCAAATAAAGCGAATCGGGTCGAAGAAATGCGGTCACGATGCATAATTTAGAAGAATGCTCGTTTTGGAAGAATCTGTGCGCTATCACACGCGAATGGTACTATCTCGGCCTTAATTACTCTCAATTCAATGAATATAATGAACATTAACGGTTCGGCCGTTGCTACATTTCTCGTCCCGTCTCTAATAATAATTGAACACCCGTATCACCGATATCCGCTGCGTCATATCTGTCGACCGCGTCGTATGTTAATATCCGCTTAATTTTCCTGACTGAATCAATTTCCGGCAGATCCCGTTACGGGCCGATCTCTCGTGTAACAAATATTTTAGTATTCAAGAAATTCATCATTAATTAAGCTGCATCCTTCGAAGCTATCTTCATCATGCATCGTGAATTTATGTTTCAATGTACGTCTCATGATGTTAATAAACTAGACACATCTCGTATAGAATGTTCCATCAATCTTCAAAAGTAAGAGCTTTTTGCTCACAGACTAAAACTCCTGATTTCGCTCCAAAAAACGGAGCATCACTATCAGCTGGTGTGATCTCGGCTCGACTTGGAACAACGCTGCAATCGTTGCCAACTGGCAACAGGATGCATTTAAAGATTAGAACACGCCACAGCGTGCTTCACTGCGCTGAAACTTTCTTTTGACACGAAAGTATAGATATATCACTGTCATCGCATCGCATCGCATCGCATTAATTGATTCGTGTATTAACACCATCATCTTCGCAATAAAACCGCGACTGATAGTAACACATGCGATAATTGGCTGTGCACGTTTAGGTACACGCGCAAGATGAGAAATGCAACAATTGCAAGAACTTCTGAGAATTAAAATGTTACGTGAAATTACTTAATATTCCCGCGCTAAATTCACGGCAACACAAAAGAAAAAGAAGAATATGATAAGAAATGCAACTCGTCGAGAAAATCTTTCCGGCTGTGCTGGCAGCTATTAAAGTTGCATATATATTTTCTTCTCTGGATTTCTCGCGAGATTTTCTGCGTATACGTTGAACGAAATAACACGATAAAACTACAAGGACGCGATCGCATCGCGGCGATTTTGCAAGTAAATCAGCCAAGTCTATTTTCGGGATTCAATCGTTACTCGCGACGCGGTCAGAGCTTTTGCCAAATGCGATCTTCCACTAAGTGAAAAGCGATCCAGACTGCGCCTATTGCTAATCGCTGAACATGCAGATCATAAATATCTCAGGAAGGACGCTTCTTCCGCTCCGTAGAAATCGAGGAACCTGCCCGTTTCTAACGGAAATAATATTTAAAGCGACGGTTTCTGAGTTTCTCCTAATTTTGCACACTCCATTCATCGAGATATTATCTTATCAAATTCGCACGTTATCAGAGATCATTGAACATTTACCTGGATTTCGAGCAGCCATTTTTCACGCGACGCAGTGACAGTGCCGCGAAATAGACGGTGAAATTATGGATACCTCGGCTGGGAATCTAGCTACGAGCGCAGCTTATACGAAGCAATCTGTGTGACTCACCTGCAACAGAAAATTACAGATTTTTTTAGAAAGAGATGACGAAGCGCATAAATATTCCGTTAATGAAATAAGTAAACTGAATTCCACGAGCGCGCGATAAGCCGTAACTAACATCGCGCTAATTTACGGCGAACGAGATCCTTATTAATCTACGCGATAAGTCGTGATTAATGTTAACTTATACGAAAGCAGAACGCATTTATTTGTGTGTCGTATATCTCGAGAGGTCAGAAAATTGATTTAATTGCTTCCTGCGAGTGACTCCTTACGAATGACTTTTTGTCTCTTTCTCCGTCAAATATAATTCTTTATTAACTGTATCTCGGATTTTCTCCGAATCAATTTTCCACATCTCGTTCGAAAGTTGTTTACGTAGTCGTAAACTACTGGAATGTGACGAAAAAGAGGGAGGAGAGGAGAGAGGAGGAGGCAAGGAATGCACATTTGTGATAATACAGTAGTACAGTAAACGGTGATCAAGACTCGATTACACATCCAACGGGGAAATTTAATTGAACAGCTCGCCGACACGCGTCGATAGCGAGTCGACCGGAAAAGCGGTCGCGTGAAAAATTATGATCAAACGCGGAATGCCGCACGCCGTTTCTTTTTATCAGTGAGAACAACGTGCCGTTTACGGTCGTAAAAGGCACTCGATCTCGGCTTAAACGACGCTCGAATATGCGGGACATCGTGTCGATAAGCATTTAATCGCGCTGCAAGAAATCTCCCCGCAAATATCGGTGCGGTGTTACACGGGACGTCGCTTTCCCTCGCCCGTTCCTCGGCGAGTTTCAATCCTCCACAATATGTCACGTAGCAGTTTCGTAATTCTCTATATCAGAAATTCTTCGATATAATTTTCAGTTTACAGGCAGAAATTTTCCAACCAATTTAACATACTGCAGAGTTCGTTAAAAAGAATCAAGGATTACACATTGGTATTTGGTGCCTTAAATTGTCGCACAGTAAAACTCTTGTTGCAAAATTCGCTGGCGATCAAACGTAACTCCGTAAATCACGCAAGACATAAACTGATAGAAAAGGAGGAAAAATTAGATTACATCGTCGCATTTTTGCGCCGAGCTCCTTTAACGAACGACGGTATCGCCGAGCGGCCGTCGCGTTCCACGAGCGGAACTCGCCGTGCTCGTCGATGGCTGCAGGGATCTGCAGCTCCGATGGTCGACGCTCGGAGCGCACCAGCATCGGTCGGTCTTTGAAGTCTGCTCGCCAGAGTCTGCTCGTGGTCGGGAAATCGCGAAACAGCTGCAGCGCCGTATTCCTCGACGACGGTGACGACTCGAGGCGGGATGCGCGTTTGAGAAATGCGACGCGCGCGTGCCACCGAAAGACGCTTTTAGAGCGATGCCTCCGATGTTACCGGGAATCGGCGCGACCCATCCGTTTGTAAAATTAGAAACCCTACGTGCCCGGCGGAATTCGCGTTCCCTTCGTTTATTATCCTGTTAATGCGCGCCGCGATAGATGCCGAATGCCACGCGCTCATCGCAACGCCGCGATCGTCAATAATCATCGCGATCAGATCTAAGGGATTTCACAGGAATTTAAATAAATCAGACGTAAAGACATGGAATAACGGATGTCGAACGGTTGTGTAATGTATAACGAGAGAATAGCGCGATTCCTTGCACATATTTAGCCCATTCTTCAATTAATGGCGAACCGCGAACGAAATTAGAACTTTCGACCTGGCAGAGGCGCGATCAACGTTCCCTTCACAGCTATTTCTGCAGCCGCGTGCGAGCACCCTAGACCTCTCGTCTTGCTTTTGTTTATCTGCATTTGCGGCCGATGCATTTGCAGCCGTGGAACGCGGATCGGAATCGCGAAAGTAGTCGCCTTGCAGATCGGTGCGCACTAATGGCATTTAGGATTATCAACTTTATGTCAGTGACATTTATTTTTTTTAATTAAAGAAGAACTGGCGTTTAGATCGATCTGAACGCTCTCCAGAAACTCCGGATGGAGGTGTTTCGAATCAAAACGTGGATTCAACTACGTGCATGACGCGTTCTCTTAACTTGGCGAATTAAGCAGCCTTATTTTCTTTGATCCTCGAATCTGCACGCCAGCTGTTACGCGCCCACTCTGCTCTAATTGCAAAGCCAACGAGCTGCATTGATGCATCGTCGACCTCTCGGCGCGATGGCCCAGCATGGGTTTAATTCCGGCTAACTGCGTGCTAACTGCGTGCTAACTGCGTTTGTAAGGAGACAAAAACAATGACTTGGGAAAATTATGTTGCGGCTATATATAGCGAAACATTGGTGCATCATGTCGTGAACACGAGCTGGATAGGGTCTTGAGAGCAACGTTGAAGCACCGTCTCTTAAGATTCTTAATCACGATTACCTAACTACGACATCAGTGATCCTAGGCGAATTTTAACGATTTCAGGATTTAGAAGCCCGATCACGAAGACTAGAGAGAAAACGATCCATTGACTACAAACGAACAGCGAAAGAGAAAGAGAGGAATACAGATGCAATCACGGTAATTAACGATTATAAAAGTCTCCCAGCTGAATGGGTACGAGTAAATTGCGATCCTGACCGGCCACGAAGTGACCTTTTCTCTTTTGTTATGTCTAGAAAATGTTAACGGACGCTTCGTGCTTGGAGAAATCAAAATCAGGCAATATGTCTATGAGAATATATATATAACATCACAAAAATTATTAAGAAAAGTTATTGCAAAGAATTATGACCACTTGCGTGATCAGATCAACAAATACTGCCAATTCGCTTTTATTTACGCCTGAAATAAAACTTGCTGAAATCGTCTGCCACATTGAAGCAATAACGAGAGATCGGAATCTGGAGAGTTTCTTCGAAGCTCTGCTCTGTTCCAGAACGGTTCTCCAGAACTATTTTCAAGAGCGTGACTCGGCGTCGTTACGTCAACCTCTCGTTGTCAGCTAATTAACTGCAATTCTGTTGCCACATTATGAAGTCGATTATGCGGAGCGAGCAGCCGCATCGGGTGCACGCGCTTATTTGACGTTTTCAGTTTCATCGTCGCGACGACATCTGCATAATGCAATTATCGGTCGGCCCCCTTCGCGAGCGATAAATCGAGCTGACCTCGTCGCATCAGCTCTCCCAGCTCCTCCTCGATGGTTTCAGCAAACCTTTTTGTAGTACCTCATTACAGCTCTCAAGCCGCGACTGACATATGTTCTAGCGATAAAATGCATCTAAAACCTCCGCTGTCAGCAAAACTTACCGCATCACGTTAAACTGTTAAAGCGTCACGTTAAAATTTCACATTCATTTTTAGCATCCAGGTCAAAAGGTTGGTCCAGGTCGCGGATGATGACCAAGATCAGAATGCCAGATACAATAACGTACGTTTCCACGGCAATTTTTCCTATCGATAACGACTTTATCGACAATACAAGCAATGAACGCGTGTTCGGCCGGCGATAGACTTATGTAGAAAACGTTCTGAATGGCTCTAGATACGATTTAATCGTCGCATGTCTCGACAACTTCTTCGAACTTTTTAATCCACGGCTAGAATCGATCGACCATCTCAATCGACTACCTCTGTGAAGTTGGCCCCCCTTCTTCAAAATTTGAAAAAAATAAGCACAGTTCTAATTGCCCCCCGAAGAGTTCTAACGATTATCCTTAATACTCGATGCGCTCAAGTCGAAAACAAAAAAGTTTTGGCTAGTCGAAGTTGCAGAGTCCGAAAATTTCTAAGTTCCTCAGGTCGAAAATTATTTTAATAATTCCGCAGTTCTGTTGAGAGTTCTAGTAGTCCCCCGAAGAGTTCTACCGATTATCCTTAAGAACCAATGCTCTGAAATTGGAAACAAAAAAGTTCTGGCACTTTGAAAATTCTGGGTCCGAAATTTTTTTGGAAATCCGGAGTTCTGTTGAGAGTTCTGATGACCCCCCAAAGAGTTCTACCGATTATCCTTAAGAACCAATGCTCTGAAATCGAAAACAAAAATGTTCTGGCACTTTAAAAATTCTGGGTCTGAAATTTTTTTTGGAAATCCGGAGTTCTGTTGAGAGTTCTGATGGCCCCCCAAAGAGTTCTACCGATTATCCCTAAGAACCAATGCTCTGAAATCAAAAACAAAAAAGTTCTGGCACTTTGAAAGTTCTGGGTCCGAAATTTTTTTGGGAAATCCGGAGTTTTATTGAGAGTTCTGATGGCCCCCCAAAGATTTCTACAAATTATTCTTAAGGTTCAAAGCACTAAAATTAAAAACAAAAAAGTTATAGCCGTTTGAATTTTCAGTGTCGTGAAGTTAGCCCCCCCCCCCCCCCGGTGTTTCGAATGGTGTTTTCGTTATTTTAAATGGCAGAACTCTTTCTAAAAAGGACTGAGAACTCTAGAACTCTTCGGGGGGCAATCAGAACTGTGCTTATTTTTTTCAAATTTTGAAGAAGGGGGGCCAACTTCACAGAGGTCAATCGACTGAAAGTATAAAAGGGAGAACACAAACGCTCAGACGAGTCGCGCCAGAGAGAGAAAACGATTAGGATTTACAGCACGTTCAATCATTGTTTTTCTAATTACGGACAGTCAATACTGTAATGATGCAATGTAAACTTGTAATCAAGACTCAGTGGTTTCTGTCTCGCAACGCCTGCGTTTTTACGTTTACACGATCGCGGAGACTCTAAGAGAAAAAGCAGCTGTTTAATTGGGGCATCAAGTGAGGTCAGTGAGATTTACGAAAGGATCTATCTACCTTTGGATCGCTGCAGCAATCTACGAGTTTATGGTCCGCGATACAATTTCCCGCGCTTGGAATTTACGACACGGCTGCGTAACACTTCCATCAGCGGCCTTTGCGGCGACGTGCTTTATGCTAGGACGAGCGACGAGTCCGTTACGTACGACAGAAACGAATCTCGCCATTACAAGTGAGCTGCAATGTTATTTAGATTCGATCTGGCGGTGATTGTGATCGGCGATCGCGGCATGGCCACCAGCGTGCAGCAAAGTATCAACGCTTCTTGTCTTTATATATCTTCGTTCTCAAGCTGCCCTCGTGATCTTGTTTGATCTCATCCTTTTCCTCACACTTGAATAAAGAAATGTTCAACTATTATCATGAGTTTTCTGCATAATCAATCTTATCATTGTCATTAAAATTATTTGTGAATGGTGAATTAAATGATAAATTATCTCGCTAAAGTTAAATTTAAATTTCTTTTGCATGACACGATTTAATTTTCTTGTGATATCGAATCACGTTGGTAAGTAAGTTCTGTTTATATAGTTCACAATTTTTAACGCGCATCCTAAGTACGTTCCTTTCGCAGCGCGAATATACTACCTCGAGACAATCCAATAGGCATTCGAAGAACGAGACTGATAAACGAGCGTTCATTGCACGTCGGTGTCGGTAAGTGGCAGCTGTCCGGTCACTCGTTAAGCACTATAATTACTATGCCGGAGAGAATCCGAGTCGTGCGGGGGATTATGGGATTCGCTACCGCGAGAAAGGGCCCCGACAGGCTGTATTTTCCGACGGCAGGGGCCCCCGATTCGTAATACGTTGATTAGCGATCATCGTCTTGAATCCGATCGCATTAACCGATAGTAACGACGACTTCTGAACGCCATCGATTCGTCGATCGTGAGCAGACCCGCTGCCGTGCCCGGGGCCACCGCGCCCTGATAATCGACGGTTCCTCGATCCAGCTCGACGATCCAAGAGAGCTGCCGCAATCCGTCCACGTCTTGCGCGATTATTACTCGCGATATGTATCCTGCTCACGGCTCTTGTATCAGATCAGGGCTATACCGAAGCGTCCTACTTTTGCCGCATCACTTTTTGATGAGGAATTCTTCGGTGAAGTTCTTAAGTCGCTCTTCTCGTCGTGAGATTGGTGACAATGATCATATGGATTTAGTTAACGTGATGCATTTAGAGAAATTTTGTGATTCCATTCGTTCGTTCAGAGAAAAATTAGGAAGATTAGATTGTCCGTGAAACCGATCTAAATTCACGTCAAATCTCTTTCCTCGCGGTAAATCGTAAAGATATATGAATCAAAAGAATTAGAGTGTTGCTCGACACCGCTAAGTAATTAAGCGGGCACACGACATCCCGGCTGGGATTAATTAGTGGTCTTTAAAGAAGGGTCAACGCTAACCCGAGTGTAGATTGTAGCTTCCGAATATATGTCATGGTCACGAATCTGTGAATGAACCGCTGTGGTCGGTCTGTTTTGACTCGATACGAGTCGAGACACACAAGCAACTCTTTTCAGACTACGTTTTGCCGTGAATCCGGAATTAACGGAGAACATAACAGCGGAATCTGTTACGACTCACACGAATTAATTTCGCGACAGGGATAAGAGCAGAGGAGATCTAGATGCGCGACTGATGACTGCATTTACAATCCGGGAGCGTGTAATGAACGACGGAGTTGCTCCGCAATAGCAGGCATTCGTCCGCGACGCTGTGAAACGAGATGCCTGACTTTTGAAAGTCCGCTCTGCGAGGCGACGAGGAGAAAAGTCGCACTCGTTAATAATAATATCGGGTTAACGGTATTTGCAATTAATCACTAGCTTTCTGAACTTCTTGTGTTCTTGCGTATCACGTGGCGGAAATTGTTCCCGTGCGACTAGTGTGGGTAATCGACTAACGACCATGAAAATATAGAGACATAAATAGATCGCAAAAATACCGAGATACGTGCACGATATTAAAACATGTCCAGTATTAATGCGATCGGTATCCTGCACGCCTCTGCCGGATTAATTCTCTGCCGTATCGCCATCCGACCCGACGGTTCTTGCTCCTTTATTTTAATCGCACGATAAATCCCGATACTCAACGCGTATGACACACGCGATAGCAGAAGTGGGCGCACCGCGTATCTGCATAAAAGCATTGCAAAGTCGACACTATCGACGAGGACCGTCGTCTAGGAGCACGTGGGATAATGATATCTGTATACGATAGCGATTTCACCATATATCACGTAAGCACGGCAGCACTGTGCTTACGTCGCAAGATTTGCAGCTCACGATTTTTCAGTGAAATTCCATGAAACTCCCAGAAAGTCGCGAAGTTCTCCGATCAAACGACGCGATATGTGCCAGACTTTAATGCGATCCGATCAACTTTTAATGGAATAAAAACTAAAGTAAACGCTAATCTGAGATAGTAAAACGATTACAAATATTAGGTTTCTTGTATAATAATTATCAAGCAATTGTCTGATGATTATTCCGCTAAGAAAATAAAATTTACCTAAATGTTTGAAAATGTCAACGACAGCTATATCAAAACTGAAGATTCAAAGGTATCTTATTTTCTTCTATCACTATAATAATTAGGAACATGACCGGAGAGCTTTGCATTATAAATAGTTTTGCAATTTTACTCTCAAGTTTGTGCCATCCAAACATAAACACAGATTTACAGTCACCGTGACAAAGTAATTCTTTCCATGGGCACGAGAGCTCTTTCGACGCCGACAGAAATAACTGGCAAACCGTCGACGCCTTTAGACGGCGGACGTGACGTCATGCTTGTGCCAAATACTTTTACCAGCACATAACGGAAGTCGTTATTTTCGCCGCTTTTCGCGCGAATCAATGAGGATCTGTCTGTGTTAATCGGCGCCATCGATCACGCGCAGCGCGATGAGCAGAGTGGAAATCTAGGATATCTGACATCACGTCGCAATTCTACCGTTGCAAAACGACGATCCTCGAGTTGCAACTTCAAGATGAAACAATATAAAGAAAAATAAATTTCTTCTTCGACAGAACTTCTTCGCGAGCTACACGTTTAAACATGAATCGCACGTGCGCGCACAGAATAAACGTGCACCGTATATTCGGATGAATCAGCTTTCGCGCGAAAGCTTAATATAAGCAAGCGCGCACGAAGATCCACGTGCGCGAAGCCCATGCCCCCATGCAGCCCAAGAAGACTCGTGTCCCAGATGTCCCGCGGGTCCAAATCCGGCGGATTAACCGTCCGTGCCGAAAGTCAACGTCGCTTTTACGACATCCGGTTTAACGCAATTCCACTTGTTGACCCAGTCGTCAATTAGCACGCCGTTAATTCTTCGCAATCTTCGCTTTCAAGGAAGACCGACCGATGCATAAGCTTGAGGTCCATCCTGACTTTCAAGAATCAGAGTTTTGTTCGTAGCTTCTTCTCCGCTCGTATCTGCTTCTGTACCACGAAGGATAAAATAATTATTTCATTAATTAAGACAGATCAGTTATAGGCTCGCTCGGCCGTTTTTTAATCCCTTCATTCTGCTTCTGATCAGCCTTATTGCGAAAGAATCGGCAATTGCGGCTCGTTACATCGTCGAAGGAACGGTCGCGCTGACCTGCACGCACATGTCATCCGTATTATAACAGTGACAACCAGCAGCGGCACGTACGATCAAGCAACGAGTATACGCGTCCAAAGTGCGACGAAGAAAATCAATGATCCGCCGACACGCGGAGGAGGTTGGGTCCATTGCGTCACAAGTGGTATCAAATCGACTAAGCCATTCAAGAGCTCAATGCGATTATAACGGAACGATCATCGATGCGATGCGGCTTCTGGATCGAACAAAGTCGCATTACGTCGCGCTCGGTTACAGCAATCTGTTCCTATGAATGATCGTGAAATCGCCGATGCCGAAATTAGAACAGCTGTTAGGCAACTGAGAGGCCTTGAAGTAATAAGAATGGAGGTGATCGATACCGCGTCCTCATCATCATGTTCGTCGAGGATACTGCCGCTGACAGCTGATACGAACATTTCCGAGAGATTTTTCATTTTATTTGTCATAATTTTCCATCAAAATTAATTAATTTAATCATAAAAAAGTGCGATGAGACATAGAGAAAGCCAAAGCGTGAAGCTCGACTTAAGCATATGATGCATCTAAAGCCTGCCTGTAAACGAGCAATCATGAATACTAGGTGATCATGAATGATATCGCAATCGGCTGCTTGAAAAGCATTCGTCGCCTATCCGACCAATTGCCTGCTCGCGCATCTGGGATGAATCCATTTCGCCGACCTTGGCACGTAGAGTAGCGGAGCGATATCGAGCGATATCGAGCGTGCGTTTAACCATGAAGGAGCTAAAAGCATCGTCGAGAGGCTTTTAATCCTGCTGTCGCTACAATGGTACGCTGTGCAAACATGGGAGACCATGCCATCGACGTCACAAGTGTCCTGCGAGCAAGATGTCTACTATCGGGACGAGAGTGTGTTTGTGAGCACCAGGCTCCTTCAAGCCGAATCACCCTCTCGGAAATTCGTCAGAAGAGATTGTCTGTACCGTCGATGTAGCTCGCGCTGCTAGACTCATTCATGGGTCAACGACCTAACGATTCTTAACGCGGACTCGCGGAGCGCGAGTTGGTAAAATCGACCGTCAGTCGCTGAAACACACCTCGGAGAGGATCTTCGCTTATCATGAGTGTTCCGAGATCTCGTCGAAATTCGAGCGACTCTCATGAGGATCTACGGCCTGCCGATCCTGTTTTGCATGGACACCGTCGACCCTCCTCTCTGCCAGCAGATTCTTAAGTACGTGTGTGCGAGCTTTCCGTCTCCTTTTCTCTCATCTTGTCAAGTTTCTCTCTTGGTGCAGCAAAGAAGCAACGGGTGAACAGAACGGTGTTTGGAAGTTGAAGAAGCGCTCGTGAGGGACAGAGAGAAAAAGAGAGAGAGAGAGAAAGAGCAACAAGAAGCTTCGAGAACAACAACCGCTTGGTGTCTCGAACGTAAGAGAGGCAGCAACAGCAGCAGCAGCAGCAGCAACGCGACGTGCAGACAGGAAACGTTACCTCGAACAATGGTCGTGACTGGCCAATCGGAGGCGTCCAGTCGTTTACAACACCACATATCGTCGCGGATGCTCGAGAATATCGATATCGAGGACACGCTAAGCGAAGAGAAAACCTCCAGACGCGATGAGATGTTTTTTTCGCTGTCTCCGTGTACACACGGGTTCTCTCTTTCCTCCTGGCTCTCTTCAGACGCTCGGCTCGCCTCGGCTCACCCCGTAAGGTGGAGCGCAGTGAACCCCCCGGCCTGGCGTCGCGACTCTGCGCGGCGCCGACGGTACGTGGTCGATAGACGTCGACGCAACGCGACGCGGAGTGGTTTTCCCCATTTCCACGCGTACAACTGTGGCAGTTCGTAGGGCGGACCAGAAGATGGTGTTGCTCTTGCGAGAGCGCGCCGCCGCGAGACGACCCCGCGGGGAGACCTTGAGACACGGCCTCATCGAGCGCGACGTGGACGATGCCGATGACGTCGACTGGTGGAAAGGGCATCGATTTTTTCCCTCCAAGGTGCACGGTTACCGACTGCCGAGACGCCCTTCGCGCCCCATTCTGCGGAGCTGAACGAACAATGGGTATGATAGAACCCGGAGATAGAGAAAAAGAGAGATTACCCAAATTACATTGCAATTTAGAAAAGATCACGAAGTGTCTAGTATGCAATGTTCAATTAAAAGAATAAAAGAGTTCATGAATGAATCAGGAAAAGCAGTATCTGTGCTATGCTAGGGTGGCTTTTATTTACTCTTGGTGAAAATTTTTTGGGGATTTTTTTCGCGCTACCCCCTAGTTTGGTTCCATTTTATAAAAAAATAATCTGTGTAAAAATTTCAGCTCAATCGGATAAAGGGAAAGGGTGCCCCTGGGACCTTGAAAATCGAAAAAATCATAAAATCACAGAAAAAATCAATTTTATTTGTTTATCTTGCGAAATATTAATTATATGCAAAAAAGTATTATACAAAAGTTGTAGATCTATTAAAAATGCACATGTTATCATCTACCACTTTTTCTCGTACGACTAACGATTTCCGAGAAAAAGTAATGAAGCCACGAATCAAGCTACTCCAGTTAGTATAGTATAATAAATTCAGTTTGCGTATTATAGATACATTTTCGTGTAAATACTAATTATTCGTGAATGGTCGAAGGACGAGCGGATTCGAGGAAAATTGTATTGTAATGATTTTAAAGCCAAGGCTGCGTTCACGCATTGGGCACTAAAAGTCTATAGTTCACGTGACATGTAATCGGGGCCATCCATCATGCAAGATGGATGGCAAAAGCTATTTATTGCTTGAAAATTTTTCTGTTTCGTGGTGAATTTGTATTATTATTACAAGAAGAAAATGCGATCTGTGATATTTGTATTTTTCTTGTTAGTGTGTATGTCGAAGCATGGTTTTGCGCTTTCTGCTGCCAAAGCACCGTATCTGGATTACAGGATTCTTTCACAACTTTTTGAATATCAAGCTATCGATCGTGATATCTCTCGTGCTGCTTTACAAAAACTAAGCAATCATTTATGGTATCTGAGCCCTGAACATGTCGCATTAGCTTTCTTTGATCCAAATTTATCATTTGAATCGAAAATGAAAATGGTCAATGCTTTGAATCGCGAAACAGAATCATCAAACGAAAATGAGAAACGAATACAAGTACAAATTGATAAAATCCCAGAAATTATTAACAACGGAATTGAACAATTCGTTTCCACCGAAACTAGAGGATTTTTCGAAAGATTTAACTTGAATGCTGAATTTCTTAAAACAGAATCGTTGACGTAGCATAAAAATGAAAGTTTTGTAGGTCTCGAATTAGTAAATAGATTGAAAGTTGTAAATGATTCGGCTGAGAGAGGGATCAAGCTTATGGAAGATTATAATAAATTATTTACGAAAAACGAGCAACAGAAACAGTATATGCTTCAGATTGTAAGTGATTATCGCCGAAAGTTTCCAGGTTATAAAAAGAGACTTTATCTCAGCGTCAAGATTTGTAGTAAAAAGAAGTGATTTTCACATTTTTCTCGGAGATCGTTAGTCGTACTTTGTATAATGCATTTTTGCATATAATTAATAGTTTGTAAGATAAACAAATAAAATTGATTTTTTCTGTGATTTTATGATTTTTTCGATTTTCAAGGTCCCAGGGGCACCCTTTATCCGATTGAGCTGAAATTTTACACAGATTATTTTTTCATAAAATGGAACCAACCTGGGGGGTAGCGCAAAGAAAATTCAAACTTTGAAAATAAGAGCCACCCTAGTGCTATGCATATAAGAGAAACATAGGGATCAGCGTGGATTAAGCTTAAGCCATTTTAACGTAATGCTTGGAGCTGAAAGGGGATTTTCGCGACGAGAGATTCGAGTGTTCTTCTAGTAGACCCAGCACGCGATGTATCTTCGCATTTCAATAAACTTGAGTGGAACGAGGCTTAACACCGAGGAACACCATCTTTAGGGTGAAGGAAACCTGCCAGGGCGATCTCCATTCAAGGATGAAACGCGTAATGGGCCGTTAAGATCACAGCTAGAGATTCTAGAGAGTAGCTAAACTCGAGCTAACCGGCCGACCGGCTTGCGAGTGCGTTATAATCTCGAAGCGAGTCTCCTAAGTATCCGCTCGCAAGAGATCGCCAAGATCCACTAGGGCTTGGATTAATCGATTTATGGATTCAACCTAGCGCCTCGCGGACGAATGCGCTCTCGCGCGATAGCGAGGAAGCTGGCGAGCGGGAGGCCGCCGATTTATGCACGCTTCTCTCGGATTCCCATCCCATGGCTGCGGGCGATAATGCAAGCGAAGCGTTACACGCTCGACCTTAGAGCCGCTCACTCTCTCGCGGCCTAATCTCGCCGGCAACCTTCGGCGAAATCTAATCAGCAAGAACTTTTCCAGTTTGCGATGCCACGCGAGCCGAGGCCGCGCGCAAGGATTACCACCTCTCGCGAAGGAGAACAATAGCGGTAATCCGACGTGACCGAGACAACCGAAGAGTGAAGAGTATCCTGACAGCAGGATCATCGACATTCCCGTTCGCCGGCGAAAGCTGCGAGTCGTAACGACTTAATAAGAGCGTTCGCGCGCTTCGTAAATTGCACGAGTTGCTAATTTCGTTAAACTCCGAAACGTTTTCGGGCCTGTTCTCGGGTTTTATTCTCGTCACGTTCCACAATGACGAGACTGCGTCCTCGTCGGATAATAGAAACGGCAGAAGTATCGATGAGCAGTAGTCGCGAATGACAACTTGTGCAGATATGAAAGGTGTAATCATCCAACTTCTGTCTGAAGAGAAAGCGCAATTCAGACGAAAGACGTATGCCATGTATCGAGGAAATAATATATGTTTGCAACGTAATTCATAAATAATAAATTGCAATTCAAACACATTTATCTGTACAAGAAATCAAAGTTTCCCATAATTTTCCTACATTACGCTGAAAAATACGCTTTCCATCGATTGTACCAAGACGGGATTATACCTTTATTCTCGCAGATTGAACCGCAGACTGGGCTTCCAAGAAATCCGCTAGCGTTCCCGAAGGGTGAATCCGATGTTTGACACGAAACCAGACGAGCGTTAGCGGAGCACGAAGAAGAAGCTGGTTGGGCTCGTTGGAATCGTGGCGGGATTAAACGGGCAAATTACGGGTTTGCGGCGGACAGGAGGAGCAGGAGGACGAGAGGGAAGGAAAAAAAGGAGAGAAGCAGAGAGAAGAAGAAGCTCGTACGACGAAAATAAAGAAAGCGGAGGACAAGACGTCCGCCAGCGAATTCCATGGGAATACGCGGACGGGAAGGGGGCCCCGGCGAATTTATCGCATACTCGGGACCCCGGTGTAATTATCCTCGTGCCGAAATCCTCGAGCGCGTGTCCCCGCGTGGCTTCGGAGCACTGCAACCCGATCACGGATAAATTCTCTCAAATAAGGGCCAACAACAAGGACTCGTTCCTTTCGTGGTGAACGAGGAGTTCCCGCTGATAACTGGACTCGCCATAAGAGATACCTGATGCATCCTCGCGAAAAATACACTGACTAATCGATCCGTAAACATCCGAAGAGCAACGCCGAATGTTATCTCAGAAAGAATCCTCGCGCGAAATCCAGTCCAATTAACTTGGGTAGAAACTTGGGTAGCCACGTGGAGGCTTTTTCGGAATTCGGCATTTCGTAATATTCGGGGGAGAGGTGCACTCCTCATCCGCAGCAAGCCCAAACTTACAAAAGACAGAATCGCCGCATTCCACGGGGGGCTAAATATACCCGGGGCACGCGTAGTTTTGTCGCGCGCGGAATCTCGCGGTCAGTGAGAGCGCGAACCCGAACTCCCGGCTACAACTAGCGCGTGTCCGCCGTTTATCTGCGCGACATCGCGTGTGGATTAACCGGACATCAAATGGGAAATCGTGCCGCAACCGCAAATTAACTACTGACTAACAACGACACGATGTATGTTCTTTGTAAACCAGAGGTTCCCCGATTAGCGAATGCATTCTGAGACCGAATTTTAACAGATAAAGTACAGAGATCGAAAGTTCGTAAAATTCTTCTAAGAATGAATTGTTAAAAGTAGCGTTGCATTAAAATTCTATTAAAATACATGAATATATAACATGAATATATAATATATTTAAAAAAATAAGTGAAAGTAAATTTAATAAATCAGCGATATAAAAGTGAAGACGATTCGTTGATCCTGTAAGGTGCAAGTTTTTATTATTAAGACATAAAGATTTTTGGAAATAATTGAACAATATTTAGGAAGAAACTTTGGGAACCTCTATGCGCGATGGCAAATGTCGAGTGCACTCGAGTGACGAGGAACATGAGAACGCGTCGCTATTTCCATAATGAAAAGGTCCGTCCGTTAACCGCTGTTAACCCTTGGCCGGCGAGAGCATGCGTGAAATTATGCTCGCAGTTTCTTCCTAGGACTATGTACCGGTTTGCAGAATCAACGCGACCGCATTTCGATACGCATTTCGTTGGCAAAGCAGTTGATTATGCCGTTGCCTCTCACATCGCACTCTCGCAAAAGGCAGGTATATCAGACGTAAACACTTCAACGACTTCAAAGATATATATCATAATACGAAGAGCAAATATGTACACTGAGGTATTTCTATATCTAACAAATCTACATGCAATCGGCGGATGCATATCAAAGTTTCTTGTCAGTCCGATATATTTTGAGATTTTTATAAATTTCATATTTTCCGCGTAGACATTTCTCGCGATACTTAGTCTTATCCAGAAAAATTTAAATCGGGAGAGTGACACAAAGAACAAGAGTGACGTTCGCTGGAGATGCATCGAGCATACAGAGAGCAGAAGCAGACTGGCGGAGAAGCCGTTTGGCAAGATCGTTATCGCCCGCAAATCGTCATCGCGCTAGCGAACTCTAGCTACCGGACTCGTTACATAGCGTTTTTCTCGATGGCGGCGTGCACTTTCACGATAATGCGATATCTCGATCACGGTCACTCGCTATGATTTATCGCGGGAGTGCGACAACTCGTCTCGATTCCACGTGGAGTTAAGCAGATCGCTGGGCAAACACGGGATCCACCGTCTATGAGACGACTGTTAAAGGCGCTTGTCGCGATCAAAACGCGAGAACGAATCGCTCCGGAAGCGAATCTACGTCTCGGTATCTCCGATGCATAGCTAATACTCCTCACACGATGACAGAGAACACGGCGAGTTCCTTTTTCCCATGTAACGTCGCGACGTCGATCGCGAAGTTAACGAGCGAACCAAGTGCTTCGACAAGTTGTTGCTTGCATGTATTACGAGTCGAGTTTATTAATCTCCCGTGAGTTCGGTATGCCGTGAGTACATTAGAATATGAAAAATCGGTAATGAGAAGCTAACAGATCCAGACACGATCTAAAGTGAAATTTGTGGATAAAAAACCACGATCTCAATTTTTCACAGGCTTTCCATATCTCTTTATAATTCTGTTACATGATTTCTTCGTTGTTTCAAATAATTCGGTCACTCAGAATTTGTTAATCTTCTTCCAAAAATGTATTAAGCACAGAATTATCGAGCCGCATGTAGAAAAGGTCAGGGTCGCGAAATCAGAAGTATCTTCATAGCCTCTCGTTATTCTTTATCAGTTTTATTAGAATACCTGCGACTGTGCGAAAGGACGATCGAGTTTCTCGCCTGGTCACGTGCCCTGAAATAGGTGGATGGCAAGCTTCGGCACATAAAAGCGAGAATTACGCACATGGCTCCGACCAGGCTACCGATTCGTAACGAATGTCGAGAACGAAACCTCGCGGAAAAGCGCAACGCGTGTCGCGCGCGTCGACTCCAGCTATTTTCGCGCTTGGGCTTTCCAGAACGCCCAGCGGTTCACCACGACTGCATTCCGCTCGCGCGTACGCTCCACGGTACGTTTAATACTTTCCTTCGGACAATAGCACCGTGCCGTGCCTGGTGCTTGGAGCTATGAATGTCTTCGCAGACTACCAAGCTGCGAGATGATATTTTTGATTTAAAAATGCTGAACAGACGTTTAATATTGTTCTGCATACAATGCAGCGCACGATTCTGCTACAAGACTTCCGCATCATCGTTCTATGATAACTCGTAAATTAAATTTCGATGATGTCAAACTAATGATATGAAATGTCTTTAAATCTGAACTTCGCACAAATCTCTGATATCGGTAAAATTTCTTATTTCAACAGCATCGTGTAATATTGTGAAGAGAGAAACCGTTTTTCTGCTCGAGTATAAATTTAGCAGCCTTCGACTCGCTCTCGTAACTCTCTCTCTCTCTCTCGCGACTCTCGCTCGGAAATTTGCTAGCTATCTTCAGGGGCGATGCTGAACGCGACGTCTCAAGGTTCCAGAGTAATAAGAGTAAGTTCAAGGCAAGTTACGAAAGCGGAAATACGTTGGTGAGCATCAGGAATGGTAAGGAGCTGGCATGGATCGCGCGAAAGAAGGAGCGAGCGAATGGAGCGCACTTTGCGCACGATATTGCGGTACAAAACCTCAGTTAAATCTGGATATAATCTCCGATTTCGTATCGATAAATTGTGATAAGAAAATTTGCTCCAGCGCGAGAGATAGACGGAATCGAGGTCGTGAGAAAGTGTTATCAGTTTTCTCGGACAAATGTACGAAAAGATGCTGGTAACTCGAGACTAACGTCCACGAATAATCATGATGTTGTTTCACATTTACAAGATCGATAGCGGGATTAGGAACAGCGCGAGAGATATCGCGCGGAGGCTGGCCTCAAGTCCAGATTATTATCTATACATATGTGCATTATCACCTGTAAAAGACGTTAAAGACGATTGGCGAATCTATCTGTACATATGGGATGCTGCATTGACGGCCCCGCAACGAATGCGCAAAAAGCGGCGTGCTTTCGCCTCATGAGATGCATCGGCCTGTGAGGCTGCACCTCGCAATCTTTTAATATTAGCCGAGAGGCGATAACCATACGTTATACACGCGGATGTGCGTTTCGAAAAGGTCACGCAAGGCAGGTTTCATTTAGCCGTCGAACTGCGAATTCCATACGGCTCGATATTAATTCTCGTCGATCGTTTTAAATACCAAAGGGCGTCGCCGGCATTTTCTGTGCGTACGTTCTGCATCTCCGCAGGAAATTTCAAGAATTCGTAGATTTCCCAATCGAATCTGCACAAATCGGCAGTAAAAAATAGTGAGCTGTCAAAATTCTCAAGCAAAGATAAAAATTCGGCTCTGAATTTAAAATAGTCGAAACAATCCTGAGCATATCAGTAGCAAACCTCAGACGCTCCGCACTCTTAATGGAACAACAGATTTCGTCAAAGATCTCCAAACCGCAAAAACGATATCTAGAATTCGTTACCGAGCATTACACTTGTTACGAAACGATAAAATCACGCGACACGCTATTGTCAATTACGAGCGAAGAGGGGAGACGCGTAAATAGCGAAGTGTAAATAGCCGCATGCAACGACACAACCGAAAGTGGTAAATCGATATAACGGCGGACAGGTACGTTTCACTAATGGACTCGTTTGCGCAAGAAAATTACGGTTTGTCAGGGCACGGGGCATCGCAACAGTGGCGGGCTATTTCGAGCTTCTGCTCGTAAAAACCATGTCGAAACCGAGTAGCCACCATCGCCGATGTCGGGATTCCCCGTGTCTGCAAACGAGCTGTTTCCACGCTCGCAGCTGGGTTATTGCACGAGCAAGTGCAATAAGCCCATCGATCCCGACAAAGCAAACCGATACTTGGACTACAGACGCGAAACCGGCAGCAGATCCGAGCGTATTGCTCGCGATGATCAAAGGAGGACAATGATTACAGCGGCACCGGAATTGATGGGAGAGATACCTTTGACCTCGAGGATTTTCGCATGCGGAATGCGACCGCAGACATAGACGTAGCTCGCGGCCGTGGAAAATGGATAATTAGGTGCAACCAGCGCGGTGAACTTGCCACGAGAAGGAGAGATACCTACTTGGAGACTTGATCTCGGGTTCTTTCGAATCGCGATAGGCGTGGTCGCGAGTGTGACAAATTGATAATTACACGACGCACAATGTGCTCGGCAAAGTCGCCAGGAAAGGCACCTCTCCGTCTCAGTTTCGAATCGATGTAACCTGCTCGGAAAAGAGAAACTTCGTGGAAGAGTAGGCAGAACTTTTTTCCGAATCGCATACGGGATATTGACAGTGACAGACATCTGTTAAGCATGGATAATCGATAATTGCAATGCATAATGTACCCATTAAAGTTGACACTAATATCTCATTAACATCTTATGATTTCGATTTAACGCTATTCGCGTTTTGTACGTGCGTTTTGCTGTCGTAAATTAATTTACAAGACCGCATGACAATCGGAAATACCCGAGTATGACGAATCGGCATGCTTGCGCGCATATAACAGCGAAATTCCACTGGACAAGCTGCGCGTTATATTAAAACCACCGTGCCTTTGGCGCGATATCTTTGCGTTTTACGGTACTCGGGATCGTTGAATAAATTTCTGCGTTATTACTCCGTTTCACGAAATAAAACATAGACCAAACGGTATGCGCACCTTAGCGGTCACGCTGCTCGGTTGCCGTTTTGATGAATGCAACTGAAGGCGCGACTTAAGCGCGAAGTATCGCTCATTAGAAAACGCGATTCACCACAACGACGGGAATATTTTAATGTCATCATTTTTTCCCGTATTATAATCGCGAAAGTAGCCAGTTAGAATGCGCGAGACTTCGCAAATTAGATGTATACTTTGTATCGCAAACGGGATTCTTAATCTCCTCGGGATCAAGCAAGATCGAGTAAGATGCAGCTCATGCACTCGGCTCGGCTGGACCAAGATAAAGTTTCGATAAAATCCACCGAGCCGCGGCAGCGAATCGCGAAAGCGCAATCATAAGTTTCGGAGACAATAAAGACGCACGCGAAAGTAATAACGGCGCGAAATTAATGTCGTAGATCATATCGAAACAGGATTGCCGTCGAAACGCACATGCCTCCATTTACATCCTCGTACGATTACGATCCCTCGAAGTAACGTTCTTTATACGTTATAAACAGCTTTATACATTATGAAAGCGGACTCACTGAATAGAGGATTCCTCCGAGTTACGGTACAGTAAACGCTAGAAAAACGTTAGAATTATGATTTTAGCGAGTTTTAAATTTATCCAACATCTCCACGTACTAAATGAAGATATCGCTCTTCCGACCCCGGCGAGCGATAATCCGTTTAAAGTACCGAGCGAAATGAGGACAGCGTCGTTTCAGCCCACAAGTGGCGTAGTTCTGTCTTGATCTACTCGCGCGGCATTCATTATTAACGCTTGCTCAACAGCTTCCGGCGAAGTTCTCCGGCGCGTCACGTAGCAACGATATAGCGACAGCGTGGCAGACCTCGTCAGGTGGCATTCGGGCACCTGCGAGATCGGATAACCGGTCTACGACAGGTACGGGAACTTACCGAGAGATTCGTCGCAAATTATCACAAGAAAATCTCTGTTTTGCATCATTTCCAAAAAACAATCGAAAAAATGTAGACACAATGAAACGAGAAATGAAAAATATAATCGCGCACTTCCCACTTATCAACGTATCACTTCACTTTTCACACTGGTTTCCACCTCTCTTTTATATATCTCACTTCTAGATGATCAAAAGTTTTTTTCAAAAGCCAGTGATAGCCTAATTTCTCTCGAGTTCGCTGACTGACAGCAATCTTGTTTGAGGTTTGATTTATGCCTGCGAGATGAGATTAATCTCGAAGCGTACGTTGGCGATCGCTTTGAAGGAGCCGCGATTCGGCGAAGAATGGCGGAAACGACGGGTTCGCGAGAAGCCTTCACCTCGGCCTTGAAGAGCGCCGACCGTCCTAGCAAAGGTGAACCGGATGGACGAGCGGAGTGCGTCGGACAGTGCGAGCTGTCCGCCCGGTTCGCCACATAAATATAATGCATGGTTTCCGCGCTTACGTAAGCCTTAACATTTTCTCATGGACACGTTATACGTCATCCATGCCATGATCTTGTCACTGTCTTCATCCGCTCACTTGATGCCGGGACACGTAGATGCGTAACGACATTAGCTCTCTCCTTCACCTAAGCGTAGAGAATTATCTCGCTTGAGTGACAAACGCTTTGCACTTTCACACGAAGGGATTTCAAGTATTCGGAAGGATAAGTATATGGATGTGAAATAATTTTCCTCGAGAATCTGCACTTCAATTTTAACAGAAAGAGAACAGTTTTAATACAAAGTAAATCAAATAAAGAATACGATTTAATAGATAAAGCACGTTAAAACAACATCACGATAATCAAAATTCGAGACATAAATCCATAATACATAGTGACGCAAAAATGCATGTGAAAATACTAAAACGCATCTCACAATATTGATATTCTAAAAACGATTTCTTTCTTAATGTGATCACAGCTAATTATGCGTCAATGGGCGTAATCACGCAACAAAAGAAGAGTCCATGAGACGAGCCAATTTCTAACGAACGTTAATCATGAGGATGATTCACGGAGATCAGCCGGCGACCTCCATTAAAGCGATTTCCATTAGAACGATCATGCAAACAGTCGTCACACTTTCTGCACACGCGTATCTCGTGCCGCGTGCAGTCCGTGCGGCGCGTTTTATTTCCAAAAACTCGAGCTCAATGGCATAATCAACCAAGTGCGACTTCGCGGCGCGCCTCGGTGCATGGGACCACCCGCGAACTGGATGGACAAGTCGAAGGGGAACTCGCATCCAACACGGTAATTAACAACGCGGTCATTCTTCTCAGGAAACACGACCTGGTTTGCACGAGAATTTCACAAGGCGCAATTTGTAACCCTCGTCGACTTACCGTGCAATTGATACGCGCATTGAATTCGCAAATCTATCATGCAGTGGAAGGAAATTAGAAAGGGAAATACATCATTCGCGTTCTGCGCCTGACGTTTTCTCTCATATGTTAATATTGGTGTAAAGAACGCTGGAAGAATTCACTGGAAGAAGTCGTAATCGATAATCGTTGATCATGCCGTCATGCAACTCATGCATCTCGCACTTTTCCGGCAGGTGGTTTCGTGAAGCGATCAAAGTACGCGATTACGACGATTTGTTCGGCGGAAATCTCCGCCGACGACGACGAGCGAAACCATTTCGCATCCCTGTCGTTTCCACGCGATAATAATCGATCGGCCGAGCACGTGTTCGCGCTAGTAACGAGTGAGGAAAGCACAAGGAACGACGTGATGCATCGCGCCTCTCGGCGGCAAATTGCGTCTTGCAACTTGTATCTTTTCTCACTATTGTGCGCGTCTTCCCACAGAGCGCAAGTGCAACCACGCTGAACGCGACGATATTATCCTCTACGTCTGGACGACACCTTTACGTCGGGTCTTCACTTTTCGCATGACGCAATCGGCGGTATAATCTCCCATCGGAAAATAACATTCCATTTTGCTTTCCACTGTGCTGGATTCGCTCAGAATCAAATTGATTTCTCTGGCAATGTTTCTCTCGAAAATATTCCTCCTGAAAAATTCCTTTTTAAACTGATATTCATGTTTGAAATAACGTCTTTCATTGATAGCTTCATTCGTATAGACTTCATTCGAGCATACAATTAATTTTTGTAATTCTTGGTGAAATATAGAAGCCATCGGCGTAATAGTAGAAGTATCGCGAAGGCAGTCACACCCAACCGGCTGAAGTGACGTTAAGTGGGCCTTCGCATTTAACATCATTGGCTTCCGCACGTCAGCGCGTTGGCCGGATAACTTGTTCGTTCCAGCCACTCCGTGCAGACTTATATCTATCATGTTTATGTAATCGCGTAATGAGACGTGGGCGAGGTCGTCTGTTCTGTTCTCGCCTGCTGCCGAAGCGATACTGCGAACTCGAAGAAGTTCATCAAGGTGAAAGGTGAGATGGCTAACATTCTCTACCGAGTAATTTATAATATTATAGGATTATAAATACACGGCTAAATAGCGACTAGACCGTTAGATATCCTAATCATGGGCCTTTGGAAGGAATTTCAAGTCAATTCGGATTCTAAATTTAATTCCATAGCTTGCACGAAAGCCGCGTTTTGGACGCGAATTTGTATTTAAAGGAAATCTTACAAAAAAAAATTATAAATTAGACCTTCGCTGTAAATTTCTATGTCTCTGCTACAGTTAAGATTCTGTTTCAATTTCTAGTCTTAAGACCAGAATCCAAATAGAGCTAAAGAAGTTGCCTGTATTGTTGACCCTTCAATAAAGGTCTTTCAAATCTAACTTAATTCCCAGTGAATCAAATGGACCAAAACCAGACAAAGCACGGACCCCAAGGTGAACAATCGCTAAGCACGACGAGACTGAACGAACGCCGTGATGAACAATTCGCACTCACGTACAAGACGTTCCGCGCGATTTCCTCATTTGTCGACGTTTGATCCGCTGTGACGATTGTGCAAGGGTTCGCTGCGAGAAGAAAGCCTCGAGGCAACGGGCGACAAGTACGTGGGTGGTTTTTGAGTGAGAGAAGACACGGCGGTTTCGCAAACAAAGGATAATTCTTTAGTGACGAGTGCGCGCGACTCTGTCAACTTCCTCTTCGGGCAGAACAGCCTCCCATTCCTTTGTCCTACGAGCGAGATCTTATTTCCGATCAAGCACTCGAGTGTGACAACTGCCAGGTAATTTTACGCAAAGAATAAGAAGGAAGAAAAAAAACAGGTACTTGCTGTGCAGGCACCGCTTGCCGAATAATTTTCAAGAGAAAAACGAGAAAATACCTTTTTCGTTTAATGAATAGGATGTATTCTCTCTTGAACTCGGAGCTATTTGCATTACACAACCGCATCGAGTTGCACGAGTGCGTTACATATCGACGAATGCATACCCTTCGGAATTATCTCGCCGCAATTAGAATTATGACCGACGATTTATCTTCGACCAACATCTCGTTCAGGAACGAATTACCGCGAACACATTCCGTGGTCGTTTATCACATCACCAAGAAATCTGTCGACCAAGCCTACGTGTATCAGTTTTCATTGGAGCGTCGGACCACTATATGCGAAATCCACTTTCCTGAAATTATGCCGCGCCCAATGCGGAAGTGACGCAGCGCTATCTATCATCGTCCGATAAAAATGCCGCTTGTTACACAAAGACCAATCGAACGAAAAATCACTCGAAAAATATTTCTCGAAAGCGTTTCTAACTCCAAAATTGATCGCCTAAAGAAAAATTCTAATAAGACGTATTTCTCTACGGAGTTTTGTAATTTCAATCGTTGAATGCTTTAGTAAGCATAATTTAATATAAAACCTTAAAGTCTGCCTGCGATAACAGTTTGTAAAATATTACGGAAACAATATTTTACAAACTACTTTTACATTTACATTTAAAATTCAAAGATAGACGAGAATCTTTCTAATCGTCTTTGAAACGGCATTATTCTTGATTTGACTTTCAGCACCCGTGTAATCAAGAACGGCTCGAGACGTATATAGAACACCACAACCGTGAGAACGATTAAAAGAAGTTCGTGAGCCAGCCGCAAATGAACTTGGCACGCAATTAAAGGAAAATTTAACGAGCCTTTTATCGTTATTCAGAGTTGCCGTAGAGAAAATTAGTCGGACACGCTCAAGGAAGCCCATCGTTTCCGCGAGGGCTTAATCTCTTCCTGCCACGAAATCGAAGAATTCGCCACGGCGATCTCATGTTCGCGGAACCGTTTTCCGCTCGCGTATGCGTTCCGCATGCGGCGAACGCGCGGGAGATGGAAGTCATTAGGAAATTAAACGTTCGACTCGCGGATATCTAACGAGGAGAGAAGCGGTTACGTTGCATGCGCGGATATCGTGGGCGGTGGACAGGCAAAAAGCATCGAACAGGAAACTCGCAGTCGGCATCGCAACGTTACACAGACACGCGCAGGCGTGATGTTACGTTGCATCAAAACGATATTTTCACGCGTACGTAAAAAGCGGTCGACAAGACGAGCTTCTTTCCACCAAGCGTGCACCGGGCAACGCGTGCTCGCGCGTGCGATGCCTCGCACCGTTGAATTATGCGTCGTTGAATTATGAATGGCGCGGAATAATGGAAATAATTAACGGCGTGGGGTTCCTCCCCTCTTGCCCCCGTGCTCTCCCATCCGTCCCCCGGATTCGCAAATGTTAATGAGCCGGCGAGACGGTTTGCTGCTCGCATTAATGCGCATCTCGCCGTCGAGAATCCTCCGACCACAAGACGCGCTCGTAACAAAGTCGTCTTCCGCAATTACCGTGGTCGAGCCTGCTATTTGCTTCCCCGCCAGGCGATTTCGCACGCCATGGCAGGGCGACGGGCCTGCGACCGACCGGGCGGTCCGGGACCAGCACGCGAAAGATGAATTTCGATTTCGCCGGGTCGGCGACGTGACGTTCGCCAGGGCGGACCAGGCAAATTAACGGTAAACGTAGCCCGTATTCTTCACGAGTTGCGGCCTACCAGGAATGCTTACGCGGAAATTGCACATTTAATATCTTCAGACGCTGAATTGCTCCAAACATTTGCAAGAAGAGTCACGACTATCACGACAGCCACCATCAGATATTGTATTTAAATATAATTTTTCAGTTGTTGCGAACAACAATATTCGCAAGATATGTTACACTCAAAAGTATCCCCGACGAGGTTTCAGGGTGCTTTCTCCTAAACTGCTGGAGGTAGCGCGAGCGCATAAAATCCATGGAAAGCTCCGACGTTATTATTGTTATACGAGATAATGCGTGGGCAGATCCGCGAGGAAGATTTGCGCAATTTACAGGTGAGGCGGGCGATTCGTGCGTATAAAGGGGCGTAAATCTGGCCGCGAGAAACAATCTCGATCGCGATAGCGGCGGCAAACTTTCCGCGGAGCCGTTTCCCCTGGCACGGATTCCTCGATCGGTCGATTGAGAAATGCACAATGCCACCTTCGCCGACCCACCTATCGTGGGAATCTATCATGCGGGTATCGAACCTGCCTGCTGCTGACCCGCACACCCGCGTCACTAATCTGCTCGCGCGTATTGAAGGCATGAAGACCTGAGACTTTTTAACCCCGCTTGCCGCGCTTCTTGCGACGTGCTTCTTACGCCGGATGATGAATCAGACGTCTGTTCGCCGAGCATTGAACGCTGAATAACTCATTCCACGTAAAAGTCGACGCGTACGTTGCGAGTCGCGAAGAATCCCGTTGCGCCGGCTGTGCTGCGCGATTTGCATTATCCCGCAACACGTTCCGGCGGCGTGCACTCGCCTGAACGCTCGCCTTATCTCGAATTTTTGCACGGACAATGATTACGTCGATGATGATTATTGCCGCGGTGACGTTCGGCCTATCGACGATGATAATTAAATCGCCGGGGGAACTGCCGATAAATCTCGCCGAACGCATTCAGGTCGCGGCAAATGTTTCAGGGGAAAAGAAAAACAACGCCGCAGATACCTACTTGTGCATATCGCGGTTCTCCCGACGTTATCTTAAACGAGCTCGATAAACGGTCGCGCGTGTCAATGGAATACCGTTGCAATTAATCCACACGACTCGGATTCGGACGGAGAACGGCCGACGTGTTAATTAATCCGAGGTTTTCACGCCGTTCTTGCGAACAAGAACGTTATTCCGTCGCGAAAGGAAGTGCAAACTCACCTTCGCGCAGAAGCAACAATGACGATTCAGCGTGCACGCGCGTACTACACATCGCGCGTCGCTTCAGGTATCAGTCGCATCTACCAGCACTTACCTGAAACAGAAAAATGACATGCAACGTTAATTTTACATGTATTCACATGAAAGACCGGAAGTGTCGGGGGAATATTATGTTTCCGATCAATTCCACAGTCTATTTTATCGCAGGTGCAGCTCTCTCTCTCTCTCTCTCTCTCATTTTCCTTATCATTAACGTCGCTTTTTTCCGCAGAATAGAAACCCGAAAGAAACCGACGCACGGGAAACGCACGACGGTAACGAAGCGTCGCCGCGAAACGCGCGCGATTAATGCATCCGCTGCGATTGATGGTCGGCGAGATATCGATCTGTGATATCCGCGACTTGCAACGGCGGAAGATAAATTCCGGAGTCACCACAAAGCAACCTCGAGTCGGCGATTATCGCGGCTCCCTCTTCCTATCTAGCTATATGCGATATGCTATAACGTAGCCGCGTAGCCGAGCACGCAAGCTGCAAAGCGGAATTCAACAGCGCGTACTTCGTTTCATGCTAGGCTTCACGGTAGATCGCGGGCGATAGAAGAAACACTAAAGCTCCTCGGGCCGCCAGTCGTCTCGCTATCTACCCTACATTTCGCATCCGTCATGAATACTCAGCATTTAACGGTCATGTTACACTCGTCACGCTGAAAAATCGCACTAAATACCGTGTGCACGTCGCTGCGGAGGCGTGTTTCCCTCGCTCGGAGATTTCGCCAGCTTCTTGCTGTTATTGAAGCGAAATTAACGATTCACTCTCTAAATACCTCTTCACGAAGTGCACGTGTAAATATAAAAGTAAAAAATTTGAGAGATTTATCACAAAAAATTGCGAAACAAACGTGCGTGTTGCCGTCTGTCGCTTTGTTTCTCTATGAGCGATTGCGGGCAAAATAGAAAAGGCATTTTTCTGGGCTTTTTGCCTGACTAATTGACTGACTACTACAGACGCGTTAATTACCATCGTGCCATTCACAGGAATAGAAAGCAAGCCTGATGTAAAACTCAGACGAATATCGGGAGGAGGACCCGACACGTTCAACCTTTCGGCCCGAAGCTGGGAACACGAAATACCACGCAGACATCCGCGTGCAGCCTTCCCGACATGATTGTAGTGCATGTTCCCAAGGTGCCGTGCGCGACCGATAGATAATATTTCATTCCGCATTGCGCGAGAGGCCGAGAATTCCAAAAAGTGCGCGCGTCTCGTGACGTGCGTGTTCGCGCGGGGGCATTGGCAAGCGCAATTTCTACGCGCGAGAAAACACACGCTCCTGCATTACGGTATTACGTATCCCGTATCATCTCTGCTGATAAAAACCACCGTGCCTGCGAGTATCGTGCCTAAATACCGGGAGTACTAATGACACGGTGACGCTAATATCGCATAGTCGGCGATGCAACTGATGCGTGTTTGCTAAATTACGCAAACATAATTAACCGCCTGGTGATTTGCCGTCGCGCTCGACTGCATTCTAGCACTTTGTACACGCACGACCGATAAAGCACGAACAACGACAGCCGTGCAGCGGGTTGCAGTTGTTTCTTAATCGCGACGAGCGTGTATCGCGAACGGATCGCGCTTTACGATTCGCGAACTGAAAGGGAAAGCCAGCTGCGCTTTTCCAATGGCCCGTGAAAAGCGACCTGGGAACAATGCAATCGTACTGCACAAACGTGTTGCACAATGCAATTGTGCACCGAAGATCTTTCTCTCCACTCATGCACGTGGCCGGAAGGAGAGAGGGCAAACACGTCGTCGTTTCGTGTGCGAAATACGCTTTGCTTGACCTAGGCCATGGATTACGCGTTTGCATTAGTACGCTGTCTCGCGACAAAACGAGCAGGATTGCGCCAGGTGAGCGCAAATACGCACACGTGTTCCGCATAGCGAGACTCTTTGTCCAACGAGGAAAGAGCGGAACCAAACTGAGGGACTTTCTTGCAAAAGAACGATTTGTAAAAATGTTCCTTGATCTTCATTTTTAGGTACTAAATCAAGGTAAGATCTAATAATATAAGAATTTGTAAAAACTGAGCAACCTGATGTTTCAGATATTATTGAAATATGATTATCTGTTCGTTTCTCATGATTCACACAGCTTTGATCCGTTGCAGTTTTGTGAGATACTCGTCTCACGCTGAAAAATTCAAGTCTGGAGCACGCAGTCTCTCGCCGATAAAAAAACGACATGTAGCTTGAGTCGAAATCACAGAACCGAACAATGTTCCATTGAAAAACATTCGTGTGCAGCTAGATAACGCGCGGGAAAACGTATTTCAGCTTTAACTACTCTGCGACCGGCATAATTAAACGTACCTATGGACTAATCGTCGACATCGCCGAGAATAGGGCATGCTTAATTGGAGGATGTTGGCCGAGATGATGTTTCGCGCGGCGCGGCTTTCTCGCTATAAATACACCATAATGCGGTCAGTCACGTTGTTAATTAATCGCGCGCCGTCAAAAGTCCGACATCAGCCTGCTTTTGCCATGGTAAGTCAAAGTTTAAGTATAAGGGGCAAAAATCACGGTTTCTCCCGTAATATCCTCCACGTGAAACCCTCGTAAACACGATTGCTCCATTTCGAAGCGAAAGAAACGCGAGTTTTTGATATCCGGTTTGCGATTAAGCCGAGAACTCAGCTCTTACGATACTCTTCCCGATCCGACCGACTCATTAGTTGCGACTCGATTTTTCTACCGTGACTGCTTTTTTCCGCGGAGGAAATACTCGGTACCGTAATCACGTGCGAGAGGACCGCGCCAAGATTTCAGGCGGATTGCTTCGGACTGCGCGAGGCGTTGCGGGAGGTAAGGGGGTTAGTAACGCGATTTGACGGCTGATGCCAGACAAGGTGATTGCGGAATTCGCCGCGACGAATCTCGATCCGCCTCGCCTTCCGACGTGAAGGCGGACCTCACGTGGGGCATCAGGTCGACGGAATGCCATTAAATTCGGTCGACTATCCGAGCATCGGGAAGTCCCTCCTTGGCAATTTTTTAGCTGCCGGTCGATTACGTATCGCGCAATACGATCAAGTTCCCCGGAACGATCGATAGTGGAGGACTTTAAGCACGCGTGAACGCGCGCTACTCGCGGTCTCTGGAGATCTTTTAGTGCTTTTCGCCGAACGGTCGTACGTGTACGTGCACTTCGTACGCAATTATGGCAGTCGACTGCAAATAAAGCAACCCCGTCCGCGCTAGACGAAGCAAACGTGCCCCGAATGGTAAAATTATCGCAGAAATTACGATCCCGTGCTCCGTGATCGTAGAACCGCGATGCAAATTAGGTAGTACACATAGACGACATGGATAAACTAGCGTATGTCGATGCAACTTGCGTCTTTCAATTATTACTTCAATATTATTTCTTGTGTACCATCGCTTTAATAGCGCGCTAACGTTGGTTAAACACTTGATGAACGAATAACTGTGTTCAGCAGCCGTTAACCGAGAGATTTATCGCCGATAAATTGAAATCCTCGTATTTTTAAGTAGCCGACCAATATTTCGCTGCGCGCGGAAGCAATAATCGATCGGAATATTAAGGCCAGTCTGTTTCATCCAGCATTCATTGCTTCGCCGGCTCGTTACATCGTAATACTCGGTCGTAATTATAGGTCGTTCGCTCGAGTTTGTTTAGTGGTGTGCAATTCATTAGAACAAATTCCTCGTTTCCTCCGCGTGGCCGAGATAAATCGCACCTCTCCGCACATTTCATCGTTCGCATTACCAGGCATGCGAACGCGGAACAACATTACGCAATAATTGCGCGCCCCGCGACTTAGCGCCAATGTGTATACCTGCATATATGCAGCATTGTCGCAACTTTTCTTGATTATAGATCTAATGAAGTAACCACAATGTATCTTGCACGTGAATAAAACACTAAACTTGCGTCTCGTTAAGTAGAAATGATTAAAGATAATAAAAACTACAGCAATATTAAAAATAAAAATCGAGGAACTGAGAAACATGAAATTATTATATAAAAAAAGTTTCTTCGAAATGCGAAGGATACAAACATAAACTGAATATCAAAGATGATTTTTCTACTAATTATAATTAATACACGACGAGTGGTATCAGACGTACCTAGATCAGACTTTCCATATTGCGCGAGCATTGCGACCACCATTATGAGCTCTCGCTCGATTCGGACTCGTTCACGCTGACCGGAAATGACGATCCTAGGGGCACGCTCGCAGAAGTGGCGAGTTCGGGGAGACTCAAAGTTATTCGATTTTGAGTGACGGAAAAAAGATAAGCGGAACAGCGCGATTCCGAGTGTTGCGGAGCCTCGATGTACACGGTGAATCACCAATTTAGGACACCACGTAGGCGCGTAATGCCTTCGTTATGGGGACGCCTAGCGTAATTCGTGTCGTCGTGTGGAGGCCCCCGATTTCACACGGCCCTCACTGAGACAGAATAGTTTACCGTTACCTACCTTATCTTGTCACAATATTTGAGACTGATATAACTCAGAATACATAGAACAGATAAACAAAAGACATTATTGTTCGGAAGATTAGTATCCAATATTGACTGCTTAAATATTACTCAAAAGGGGAAGTTAACATGTCATTTGTTAACGTGTCATTTGTTCGAGCGGATCGAATACCGAAGAAGTTTAAATAGTAATCGCGTATATATTTCAAAATCCTGACTGACACGAATAGCGCTCAATGCATGGAATCATATTCTGTTTTATAAGCACGTTTGCGAGTTTGCATGAGTAACGCGAGGATAATGACTCTGCCGGATGATGAAAGAGCGTTTAACAAGTAGGCAATATTCAAACGTGGCGCAAGCGTGACTTATCGATCACAAAGGCACTCTTTCAGAACGTTTTCTGTTCTACTTCGATCTTTTTCTATCCGAAGCAACTCCACGTTTCGCGTCACTCCTTAGTTTCCCTGTAGATCCTTTTCATAGAATTTCCAACTATAGTATGTGTTGTCGTGCAATAACCAAAAATAACTTTTGATTTCTGCCAACAGAGAAATTCAGACATCGTCCAATACCTCACGGACCGAGGAAGGGTCGAGGAACCGAACACTCGGAAACGATCGCGGGGGGTTTCTCGCTCGCGATCTCCGGAAACGCGCACTGACCTCGGCGAATCACACGATCGGGCCTCGAATACCGTGGACGCGCGCGCGCGCGCGTGCTCGTGAAGGTCGGGGAGAAGTCCGGAACCTCGTTCCGCGCGTCCTTGACTTTCGCGTGGAAGACGCGTAACTGGCTAGCCGGCTCGCGCTCGAATCCAGGATCGAGACAGGCGAGATTCGTTCTACGGCTGCGTGAAGCCGAGTGCGGCCTCCACGATGAATCAACCCCCTCTTTTCTTCTCGAGTAGATGCACCACAGTCTACCCACCCCCCTCCTCTCAACGTCCTCTTGTTCCCTTCCGCTGCATTCTCTTTCTCCGCCCTCGCCGACGAGATGTAACGCGGACGTCGCGACGACCACCGTCGCGACGACAACTTCTGGGGAGGGTCACGGCGACGAGAGTACCGGAAATCCTATTTTCGACCGTGGGATTTTATTACGGAATGCAACAGATCGCTCGTGATTGCGTCAAAATAATATCATCCGCGATTACACGCCCCGGATCCATTTTAGACTCGCTTTGATCGAGGACAAAGCTGAAAATAGCGTTGAGAAAGAAATCAGTCGATCGTGCGACTTGTTGCGAATCCGCGCCAAAGGGTAAAGGCAACTTGCGGCGGGAAATGTCGAAGGATTAACGAAGACAATCGAGAAAAAACGGACAAATCGATTTACGCTAATTCTCGCGGAAATGCAACACGTGCAGGCGACCGAAAGACAACGACGACGTCATTAGAGTCGCGAAGAAAGAGAGGAAACGACATAAACCGGTAAAAGCTACGAGGGCTGCACACTGTCATCGATCGGACGTTTTCTTTTTTAGCTACAAGTTCGGAATCACGCGTGACGACACTGAATAGGCAACACGCCAGCGACTGAGTCAAGTAACACGTCAAGCGCACACGCGAGAACTATGTTAACGCTTGATGAATCTTGCTCCTATTTCTGCCGTGCAGCGCACACTTGACAGAATCCATTAGAATAAGCTGAATGAGTCGATTCATCGACGAAACGGACATCCGATCTCAATATCTAACTAAATTAATATATAATTTCCACTATCGAGCATTAAGTGGCAGTAAACCTCATCCCCTACGTCATTTCCAGTGGACTTATATTCTACATAATCACAATTTAATGTCTATCGACCGCAACATTTAAGTATGAGCGCTGAAAGCTGCATTTAATCGAATCTTTCTATCGAGGAGAAGTCAGCTTTCTAAATCATTTCAACTCTCATCAATAGTCCCATGAAACGTGGTCTGTAGTACTCCGTCGGTGGACAGTTGGTGGTACACATCTCCCAGAGCGATGATTCACGATCCGTTTTCCCCGGCTGCATCGATGCGAGCCAACGGAAAGCGCATACCTGCGGCGTGAAGGAAAAAAGGGAATGCTCGCGCCACGTGGCACATCGGGCCACACGAGGGAAAGGAGATAAAAATTCGCCGCTGCGGGTAATTACCATGCTCGCGAGCATATAACTCACGATCTCGCGACGCACGAGCCCGTACACGCTCCGCGCGGGCGGATCGCCGAGCTAGCGAGCGATGAAACTTTCACGGAGCAGCCACGGGCGGAATTGCTCGACGGAGCGGACAACGGATGACCGATGGTGTCTGGCACGTGCATAGAAATCGGAGGAACGGGGGTTGGCCGGCGGGAACGGTCGTGCGATCGTGCGGACGCGTCTGATGCACGCGGACGTGCGAAAACGTGACGCGCGCGAGGAGGTTTTCTCGCGTTGACAAGGGAGCACGAGCGAGGGGGACTTTCCTCGCGGGCGATTTCTCACATACATATATACATATGGACGAGAGATCGCTTCCACTTTGCATGGCAAACGCCGGCGCGACACTCACTCGCGATTTCCGGGCGAGAAATTTTATCGAAAGGAAGAGGTCCCGTTCGCTGCGATGCATCGTGGCGAGTCCCGTGAGAAAATGTTCGGCGGATATCGGGTTCGCTGGGACCATTTGGATAGATAATGCCACATGTATGGAGGGTAATGTCTAAGTTACGTGGCTACGTTACTTTCGACATCGTTTCCGCGCGGTTCAGGTTCTGTTTATTTCGTGATATCAAACCATAGAATTACTCTCGACGTCGGAGTCGATCGATATAAAGATGGGAAGATAAAGAAACGTATGCTAATGACGATGCATTAGGATGCTCTAGTCCTATCGTGTGGAATAACTTGATTTCAGAGAAGTTCGATAAGCATATCGCGTGGTAATATACATGGCGATGATGGTAGAGATGAAACGAAGATCGGAATGCATCCTGAGAAGAGATATGCCCATTGAAAGACGAGACATCTTACTCGAGGCGAGTCATCGCGAAACAACGGGGACTATAATCAAGGATAAGAGTTAGAAATCATTGCTCCAATCAAAGAAGGGAGAACACATCGTACGTTTAAGTGAAGTGAGTACAGCTAAGCGTCATGACGAGTATTATAAGACACGTGACAGATAACAGAGACAGAACTTCGAATACGATAAGAATAAACACACGTGAACACACGCATACGCACCGCGAGGAAGAAAATCTGCGACAGGCATTCCTTATTCTATGCCTTCACGCGTTATCAATCGAATGGTCATAAGGAACAGGTTTCAAAGCGAGGGCGACGAGAGTGGAAAAAAGTTTTAGGTTCGCCTAAAGATTATTCCGCGTAAGGCAATCTAAAATTCGAAAGGACTTATGCGAAAAGGACAGCCAGAGAGACGGAGCAAGAAGATAAAGAAACGGAACAAAACGTGCAAGAAGACCTCGTGTGGTAAACGAGTATGCAAATACAGGAGCGCGCGAAATCGCGGATTATTAGCTCGCTGCGTTCGCACGAACAACGCGAATAATTCCCGCTTCCGAGTCGATCAAGGAGGATCGCAGTAAGGAGGATCGAGGGAAACGCGTCGATCGATGGATCTTATCGTGCGAATTATGCGCGATTACGTCGATGAGCGAGGCTGCAATAGACCTTTACTGGTCGTTCAGCCCCTCGTCTCCTCTTTTTTCGTTCGGCCGCAGCCGGTGATTCCTCGACAAGAAGCACCGATCGAAAACCACCGTCCCGGCGGATGATTACGTAACGGTGTTAAAATAATTAGCACGTATTACGCGGCACGTTGCATGGTAATTGGTGAACGCCGACAGATAGAGAACACCGAGCTCGCGATACATACATTGCGATGCGACGACTGGACTTTGGAAGTGCGAGATGCAAATTTTCTCGTTACGTATCCTCTCGTTAACGTTGCTACCTTCCTGCAACCGCGGGGTGTGATGTAATTTAATAAATCTTCATTTATACCTCGGTGGTGATAACGCTAATTAATATAAATGAAGAGAGAGCCAACCGGAAGAGCGACACGTCTCTTGCAAAAGCACTTGATTTCAATAAACTATCGCTCGGTTTATTATCACGGATTGTTACGTGGAAAACAGCAAGTCGCGTGCGTTCGCGATGTAACGTCCACACAGATACGAAGATGACGAAACGGAGATAAACGCGCGGTTCACGCTCGTTCGCGTGGTGTAAGTTCCACGCGATTCCTGAGGCAAAATCGTGCTGGAAAAATTTGTATAATCTATTACACATCCAAGGTTGCGAGAGATTCGAGCAGTGAGTCATCCGTGCATGATATTGATCCACCCACATCAAGCAATCCGCTTGTACAGACGGTCTGCAAGTTTTAGAGCTCTAGAGGCTCGCGCTTTATCAGCACAACGCGAACGACCGCGAAACACGAGACGGATTCGCCAGAAAGGGACACCGCGGGCCCTTCCGTTCGCCAATCTGACTCACAGCCGACGAACACGATCAATTTAAAGTGTTCCACGTCGTTTCCTGTTTATTAAGTCCCCGATGCCGGCATGATCAATGACCAACGTGACCCTGACACGGGCGAAATATTAGGCAGAATCGGGCACGCCGCCTGCAAGTTAACTTATATTAGTCTAATGCCATCTTCCGCTGCGAAAATTAGCCGGTTAATTCGTCGTTGGTTTTAGCCTAATGAAATGTAGGTGTCACACGAGCCACTGCCTACACGTTTGCACGATATGCCTTCGAGTCTTGAATGAAACGGCGTACAATGTCGAGACAAACCTACAAGCTTGCCAAAAGAAGTGGAGTTTGCTACGGCTCGAAGTTGAAGATCAATTTCGATTCAGATAACGATAAATACATACGAGAAAGAGTGAGAGAGAGAGAGAGCGCACGCATGATACATGAGATTAAAAGCTAGCAGAATGAAGCCGCGCGGATACTCACGCTCGCGCGCGCGCGAGCATAAATACATACGGCCATTATTATAAATCGCCATTCGAAAGTACACGGCATGAGAATTCGACGTTGAGGGATTAACGACGGGAGGCAGCGCGCGTGAACGATGGAATTATCAAAGCCGGTAACAAATGGCCGAGGATTTTGAAACGCGGCTTCGGTGACGGGGGCGAACGACAATGCTGTACCGTTACCGCGCGAGGGGAGCTGCTGCTGATACTACCGGTGAGGTGCGGTAAGGGGAGGGCAGTCATACGGGTGTTACGAGAATAAATAACTGCAACCTACTTAAAGCGCCTTCGTTTGCTGCACGCTGCCGCGCTCCATGTACGTACGCCAAAGCCCTATCAATCTGAAACGCGGACGCGCGCTCTGTGCCTCCGAGAGATCGGGTTAACAGTCTTGTAGCGCCCTGATGAAAGAGATGATACCGGCTACCCGATATAATGGACCGTCATAGCCACGGCTCGGGGCGGTCGCGCCAGTTCGTCGCTACGAATCATCCTTGAGTATTGTAATTGTTGAAATATTCGCGCTTCCCACTTGTCTCCGTCTGCGTGTGATTTAACCGTCAGTAATTGTCAAAACGCCGTTTCGTCGCTGGCGAATAATGGACATCTTTTGATCGTGCGTACGTACTTCTGGGTCTTTCGATTTTACGTGAAAATTGATCGAGACTTTTTACACGATTTTTTACGTGTTAGAACGAGCTTAAACACGCTGCGGGAATTACATATTCCTAAAGAGATTCCACGACACTGATATGAAAATTATTCGAATGTTATATTTATGCACTTCTTTGGAGTTTTTGTGCTTTGCACGCGCAAAACCTGCGTTCACCTTTTTATCTCGGTTTTTATCGAGGAACTTGAAAGAACTTTGCATCTCAATCGATATGCAAAGTTGACATCGACATTAATATTTAGAACGCGCGATGTGCACACGACACACGATTCTCATGAGATAAGCACGCATGTCAAAAACTGCAACTTGCATATATATAGTCGCGCGCGTATTTGCCATTTACGGAATAGTAAACAAGGAAGATAAGGTAAGAATTTTGAAACAAGGAATAAAAATTAGGTATAATAATGGTATTCTGTTTTACATTAAAAATACACGGACGTATTTCGCATAATATATCCCGGAAATATCTCGGAAAGAACTCGTTAAAATGTTGAAACTGACCGTGAAAAACTCGAACGACCGAGGTGTAACGCGAGGTGTTACGTCAGAACAACATTGCGAGCGCGGTACCGCAAAGTGCAAGATCGTTATGACACCGTAGGCGCAAGAACGACGGCGAGGATATCACGGCGTGGAACCAGTTTCGCGTGCACGTGTAATGAATTTCGGGTGAAGCGGAGCTTCTCGCACGATGTCTCCGCGCGAGCGCGCTAACGTAATCGGCCGACTTCCTTCCGTTGAAAAACCGCTGAACCATGCGGCGGCACACGTGAAACCATCTGGCGGATGCGTAAGCGACCGATGGAACTTACAACGTGGAAACCGCACGCCCGCGGACTCGTTAAGTGAATCCTGCAACGAATCTCTCGACCGCGCGTTCTACACGCTCGACACGGCGAACGCGAGTGCGTTCCTGAATAGCGACGACGATTACACTCGACGTCAAAACCGTAATTATCCATCATTCGACGCGCTCTGCCACGGTCATCGCGAAGCGTACCCTCCACATCGCCGGAGCTGTATGAATGATTTAACGTAAGGCGATCCGTGCTGTTTAATTCCAATAGAGAAGGAGACTTTCGAGGAAAAAGGATTTTACGCAGAACTTGGAAATACTTTGAAGAAATACTCCTCTCTCGTTTTGTCAGAGATACTTAAGAAGCAATTAAGTGAGCGCTTGGTATTAATGAGTAGAGAGATAGAATCGTGTCCACGTGTCTGTCCCTGATACCGGGAATCAATAACGTTATCTTCCAACGAAATTCCTGCATCACGTATTTACGTATCATGCCAGCGCAGTAATGCTCGATGGTGCGCGGGATATCTGATTCACCGTTGAACCGTTTATTGGCGCCGATCGATCGATGCCCCGCAATAATGCAACGGAAACTGAAATTGCGATGGTCGATAGCGGATCAGCGCGGATATCGGGTGCGATAACGTAACCGAGGTTGCGGTCACGCAATAAGGCGCAAAAGGCGTGCCGGTCCTTACGTACGACAAGTCGGCCGCGATTTATGTACGGTCGATCCAGCGCCAGTATCCTCGGCACGGCGAGGATATCCGTTGCCGAGGTTAATCGTCGTGCCGTTCGATCGAACGGCTGCCCGGCCGCGTAAATATCCGCGGTGGAAATATTATTTCTGGCGTGCACTCGCGCGCGATTGAGGCACTCCGAGGACGCCAAGATAAAAAGACGAACGAGATCCCCATCCGGCGATATTTGCGATTCCTCGGCGCACCTCCGCGGAAATCGCGGCGCGATAAATACGCGAATTGATTATCGTCACCCATCGGACCCGCGCTCGTGCAATTTAGACGTCAAGACGTCGGCCGGAGAGCGTAAAATATGGACGCTCGCTCTTGGGAACTCACGAGGGAAGTTCCGCGTGCGAATCGCGCACCGCAACATCGCACGATGCGCGCTGTACGCGTTGCATCATTGCGGGACATCGTTGCGCATCGCGTTGGACATGTATACAGTTAATCTTGTTACGCGTAACGGGCTATATCAGAAATATCAAGCGATCGCCGCACGATACTCATTCGGCTTGTCAAGGCTCTCGCTCGGTGTGCTCGCTCCGTTTAATATTACGTTTAATATCGGCCGCCGCGCGATCCCTCTCCTGCTTTAATCGATAAGCAGTCTCACATTTGAGTATTATCTCCAGAACGATCGGACGTAGATCAGAACTGTCAATATTCAGATACATGCTCGGGAATATCTCAGAAATGCTGCTTTATTATGAGATAACTGCGAAAACACAGATCGTATGCGAGTAACGAGAATATTTATTGGAAAATAATACGACACGTTGTTCCACTTAGGATCGTCGGAGGACCGAAAAATATCAGCGTGCAAGTCGTATCTCAGAGATTACTCAGGCAAACTTTCCATATGTCGTAAAACTTGGAGCCTCGAAAGGATATAAATAGTAGGAAGGAATTCGCACGCGTCATGTGTAAACCAGTCCAGCATCTCGGAACAGCGTCTCGAGATCGAGATAAGGGCGATAATGCAGATATGAAATGATCAACTCGATATATTTTTACCTCGGGAAATACAGAAACGTTACGCCAATCGATACCTTGGTAGAGAAACGGAACCAGGAATATTTATATCAATACGTTTCACGAAACACGATACCCACGGCAGGTATTTCTGCTTCAGGCGTGTAGCAAGTGTCCCAGAATCAGCTGATTCGAGATTCGATAATCTAAAAATTCGCAGCAGCCTGCTTTTGTGAGAGCGGATATTCCTCGGCTATCTCACGATCGCGTTTGAATATCGATACCGCGATACATCGCGCATTCGTATCATACCGTATACAAGCCGGCATTTAAAGAGTTACATGAGTCACCGGTACAAGGGCGAGCATACGCGCGTAAACGCGAAAACACTTGTATCTGCTCGGTGTTGCTGACGCATGCGGCGCGTGCATACACAATGTTCGTTAGACTCGTACAAAAGTCGGTCCGGAAGCCGACCGACACGATGCGGAATCGTCCGCAAAACAACGCGCGCCGACGAATCCGGCGATGACGAGGAGGGCGAACGGCCGCGGCCGGCGCGGCGCGAGCACGTTGCGGAGGCTTACCTGCTCGCTCGCTCGCGCGCGGCGCTGAGGCTCCTCCTCGCAACACGGAGCGGATTCGCGTTTGGAGCAGTGTAGGTGTAAACCTTCCGAGGATCAGCGGCCGTTAAATTAAATAAATTCGCGGAACAGTCGACGACGCGGTGCTGGTACACGCGTGTCGAGAGAGAGAGAGAGAGAGAGAGAGAGAGAGAGAGAGAGGGGGCGAGACAGAGACAAAGAAAAAGGCAACGACATCGCGAAACGAGAAACGACAGACGGAGACAGATAACGGTAATCTCGGATGGACGATCGGTTGGTCGGTCGGTCGGCGGAGACGTCGTCGCGGCGACTGCAAGGCCGTCGACGCGTGACCTTAATGAGCAATCAGCCCGGCTCAGCGAGCATTATTTATGCAATATTACGCGAAGCAGCCCGACCGACCGATCAATCAACGGAGATAGATTGAGCCCGACCGACCGACAGTGAAACCGTGCACTATCAAACGCATTGTCGTCTGGCACTTCGTCCGATAAGCACGACGACGAGGATAATGAGCGGACGAGCGGACGGCGATGACACTAACCGCGAGCGGATACTGTCGCGACGTCGCCGAGGCGTCGAAGCGTACCTCGCCAGGCTCGTCGTCCTGGAGCATTGTGACGGGCTCCGCGCGCTACCGGAGCGCTCGACGTGCGCTGTCCTCCTCGCGGACGACTCCAGGAGGCCGACTCGCGCGCGCGCTCGGGTCCTCGCGGGCTCGCGCGGCGAGCGACGACGTGCAGCTGCGGCGGACCGCGCGTCCCGGCGCGGCAATTACGGCGCGCGGCGATCGGCCGCGACGGCGACGCGCGCGTCCCGACGACGTTTACCGCTCCGCTCCGCGACGCGATCACGGCGAGCAAGGGGCGAGACGGGCCGACAAATACCTCGTTTCTCGACGAGCTCCGAGATCTCCTCCCTGTTGTCGGCCATCTTAGCACCAGTCACTGTCCCACAATGCACGCTGGGTAAAAACAAACGAGCTGCGCCGCGCCGCGGCGCCTCGGCAGCCGCCGCAGCACCACCTGCCGGCCCGACGGCGGAGGCGCCTGGCGAGTCAGTGCGGGAGCTGCGACGACGCTTCTTTGGTCAGTTGCGGCGTCCGTTAGTGAGTACGTTCACACGGCAACGTTAAATCGATTTAGCAACAACCGTAGTTTAAGTAATGTTCGTTTATTCGTTTTAAAGGATTTACAGCGTAGCGTTAGGTTAGATTAGGTTATGCCTATGGGTTATATTTACATATCCCTATAAGATGTAACCCATATGGATTATTATGATATGGATTACTATGTAGATTTAGATTAATATTACATATGGATTATTATACAGGTGGGATTATTATTACCATAAGATAAGGATTTATAGCGTTATTATAATTGGAGCAATAATATCGAACATATGGCATTGTTTATACAGCATCTAACACCAGCTATAGTAGCTGTTCCAGTAGTTAGAACAATGGTTGTTGCTAAACTGAATTAACGTTGCCGTAAACGTGCTCAACGTTGCGATCATCGCGGTGCACGTGGCACGGATGACAGCAGCGTCGCGTCGTGACAGTATTCCGCGTGCGCGCGTACGTGTACGTGTGTGCGGTCGTTTTAACTGTTCTTTAATTTGATGCTGGTGCTTCACCGATGTACCGACCCACCTTGACCCGTTTTCTTATTTGAATCTTACGTATACTGGTCTTGCCTTCCGTTCAATAGCGCTTTTTGCTTTTTTTTTGTGTCGCTCCGATTCATCTCGAACAATTCAGCTGGTCGAATAACTGCTGACATGTCAGCATTTGTGTTTGAGATTTAATATGCCTCGGCTAAGATCTTTGTACGCTTCTTTCTACGCACGCCGTTTCAGAAAATTTCAGTCGCAAGAAGATTGCGATGAATTTACAAAGAATTAATCTCTGAATTAATCGCGAGCACGTGGAAGATCCACGTGTTCACGCGCGTCTTCCATGTTGCAGAATACCATTTACCATACGACGTTTATATCATGAAGAAGAGTTTTATTAGTAAATTTAATATTCTGATATGAAAAATATTCTGTTGGCGCATAAAATTTATGCTAACTTTTTTATTTAAAAATTAGAAAGGGGAATGTTTTTCTGAATATAATTATGTTACATAAATTAGATATAAATCTCCTTCAAATTGCAAATACATGTCGAGCTCATTACACCTTTTATTTATCTAAACCGGATGTAAATTGGAAACTTAACTACAATATCTTATATAAATGCACATTAAGACTTATCTAAAATGCGTACTGGACTTACATTAAACGGATGATAAGGATAACTAATAATGGACTCTTGCACAAACTCGCATGTTTGTGTCAAGTACATATCACATCGCGTATATATTATGTATAAATTCTGTCGCAATTCGTGCATCGAATAAATTACTCTGAAATAATGTAAATGTACCTCACATACAAAACTACATTTTCTCCCTAAAAGTTCGCCATAAAAGTCACGGAGAGTTCAGCAATCGTTGCTGCCAGCCCCTTTCCGTCAGTCTTCCGTTTCTCCTCGGCGCAAGTGCACGTCAGGCGTGACACACTTTCACAGTATAGCCGCTCCTGGTACACGTCACGTGTGCCAATATACCACCGTAAAACAGCCTGGTGGCGGCAGTCTTCGTGCGTTTTTCCGCAGGTTTGGTAGTGTCCACCAGCTTCTCGTGAGAATGAACGATCGCGGTGTGGTGATTGTCTCGGCGGTCAGGAGTCCCATAGGTAATTATCGAGAAACTATCGGAGAGAAGCTTCAGTCAAGTTACAGAAAATGTAATAACTTTAATTTAGCAGTACTTGTAATTTATGATAACTTCTGTATAAATGAGATAGATTCAGCGTAAGAAATATTTTTTAAATTGTTTCGAGCGACACATTTCCTCACTAAGACATCGTAATTCCTCCTGCACGTTGAGATTCAGGTTAGACGGTTTACATATGGAATATAGGATGGATCTATATACGTACTTGTAGCGCTGCAACATTACAATCATGAATTAGCAGAAAAGAAACATAAAAAAAGTATAATATATTAACAAGAAAAATTGCATGAAAGGAGAAAACATATGCCTTTTATGGCAACTTATGTTACCATATATTTTTCTAATCATCCAATGTCAAAATTCGTGTACAATGAATTGTATTCTGTTCCAAAGGATCCTTCCGTGGCTCTCTAGCTTCACTAAAAGCGTCGGAGCTGGGCAGTATCGTTGTCAAGGAAAGTCTGACAAGGGCTGGATTAAATGGAGCTGATGTCTCTGAAGTTATCATGGGACAGGTATGTGTTAGTTCGATATTGATACGTAAAATAGTGAATTCATTGAAAAAGATAAAGAAATGCTACAAGTATGTATTTGCAAGTATAATGTTACTTACATAATAAAAAAGGGAACACATTTTTTTTCTAGATACTGACTGCAATGGAAGGTCAGAATCCTGCTAGGCAAGCAGCGATAAACGCCGGAATACCTGTCGATGTGCCTGCTTATCAATTAAATATGCTATGCGGCTCCGGTCTAAAGTATGAACAAATGATATGTACATATATGTATATATATGTCGCGTAATATGTATTTCAGTAAATTAGGCAGCACGTCCCGTATGCGAAATAACGTCATAACGCATTGTGTGATACGTCGCAGGTCTGTAGTAACTGGTTATTGTTCCATAAAATCAGGCGAGAGCGATGTGATAGTGGCCGGCGGTCAAGAGAGCATGAGCAGAGCGCCGCACGCCGTTTGTCTCAGGGAGGGTATAAAATTTGGGAATTGTAACTTGGTTGATACGTTGATGGAGGATGGCTTGATGGATGCCTTTTACGACATTCACATGGCGATTACAGGTAAGGCAGAATTACTACTAATTACTAATTTCAGTATTCGATTTCTTTGCCAGGAATTTCACGAGTCTAATCCTCACCGGATATTCTTCAATTATTCATCTTGTTCGCCAACAGCTGAGAACATTGCTGAGAAATACGCGATAAGCAGAGAGGCGCAGGACGCCTACGCGAGCAAGTCTCAGCAGAAGGCGGAGGCCGCGATCGTCGCTGGACATTTCGATAAGGAAATCGTCCCGGTGATTATCGCGGAGAAAAAGGAACCCGTCGTCGTATCGAAGGACGAATTTCCAAAATTCGGGACGACTGCGGAGAAGCTCGCGAAGCTAAGACCAGCATTCAGGCCGGTACGAGAATATTTTGCATTCATTAACACGTGGCATGTGCTGCATATATCATTCTTGATACATATTGAAACTCATTTTAAGGCCGAGTGACATTTTTTTATCATTGGTAGATAAGATAAAATAATATAAGAAAATAATTGTTGGCATAAGGTTGGACTATTACATGTTTTATGATAATGTCTGTTAGTTTCACTATTTACTCTAAAATTAAATTTCCTGCTCGCAAAAAGCGAACAAATAGATAAGTTTTACATATTTCAAAAAATAGATCAATTCTACATACTTCAAACGTATTTTACATATCAAGTCCAAGTTTTACATATCAAAGGTACCTATAACGTATATGCATTTTTAGAATGCGTGGCCTGAAAATGACAACTACAAAGGCTTGATAAGGAACGTGTTAAAGGGTCACGTAACTTTTCCGAATGGATGCTTGAAATCGTTATATTTTGTAGAAAAACGGCACAGTCACCGCCGGCAACGCATCCGGCGTGAACGACGGTGCAGCCGCTGTGGTGCTCATGTCTCAGGAAGCCGCTGAGAGGAAGGGAATCCCATCGTTAGCCAATATCGTTGCGGTCGCACAGGTCGGAGTGGAGCCGCAATTTATGGGTCTCGGGCCGATCGGGGCCATCAAGTTAGTCGTTAGTACAATATATTATTCGTACGTAGAAGTATGTTGGTACGTTTGCTCCGATGAAACGTGATCACGACTGAGACTGCACGACCGTTTTAGTTGAAGAAAGCGAACTGGACGAAGGAGGAAGTGGACTTCTACGAGCTTAACGAGGCCTTCGCGGCGCAAGCGATCGCGTGCGTGCAAGAACTCGGGCTGGATCCCGAGAAAGTCAATGTAAACGGCGGTGCTATCGCTCTGGGTCATCCCGTTGGCTCGTCTGGTATGCGTACGATGAATCGACTCGACCGGACTTTCCTCGACGGAATTTCTATTTCACGACGAAATCTTGCGTTTCAGGGACGAGGATATTAGTCACGCTGTTACACACTTTGGAAAGAACCGGAAAGAGAAAGGGTGTCGCGTCCTTGTGCATTGGAGGGGGAATGGGAATCGCCGTCGCTGTCGAGAGAAAATAACGAACGTCTTCCTTGTACTTGTGTTATACCGGATTTATTATCTTATCTTTGTTGAAGTATTATCTTATAACGTTCCTCTTGTATTATGCGTCGAACAGTGAGCGGACGTCTGTTATCAAGTTGTGTAACAATTCACAATGCCTAAGTATTGCTCGTTTACTTGAATACGCAACGAGTATTTTCTTGCCCGATCCCTCTTGATAGAAGTAGAATGCTGTTGAGTATTTTTCTACGATATATATCTCTCTCTCGCGGTATTCTTGTGCGCATTGTAAAAACATCTATGCAAATCATAGGCAATATTGTATAAATTCGAAACTCTCTGCCGCAAGAGTGGAATATGAATGAGTTTAAAATATATTTCATAAAAATAGAGTTTTTTTTAGACACATCAGATCAGATCGGATAACATGTAAGCAAATGTGTTGAACGTAATATTACTTAAACTATCTATACGACATACGATGATTTAAAAATTAAGTCTCATTTGTTTTGACTGTTCTGCGTTTCTGCGTTCCTCCTACTTTCTAAAATTTCTTCTGCAGCTGCAAGGTCTTCCCGATGTCTTTGTTGAGTGCGTTTTGACCTAAAGTTGCTTGTCGTGACCCTCGATTCCGTCGCAGGACCCTTTAATTGCTTTAACTGTTCCTTGATAGCCGGTATAATCCGTATCTTAAATTACAATACAGGCTTTTATTAGACGGGCAAAGTGGCAAAGTGCAAAAGTGTGTTTCTATTATTTTTTTTGTATGCTTTTATTTTATAAAGGTTGCGGTACTGTAGGAAGCATTGTAGTGTTTTCAACGAATCTTATAAAGATCTTTCTTACAATACAAATGTATTTATATTGTACATATATATGTATATTAAGTACATTAAATCTAAAACCTGCAGACTGAACACTCAAGATTTCCATGAAATTGGTGAAATTTTCCGTAATAAAAGGATCTGACTTTGTTTGCGGTAATAAAATCGTCTTAATACTATATTACATAGCTGATATGCTAAGTGGTACAGCGGGATAATATCCACGATACAATTTCCCGTCTTTATCAAAGGAAGGAATGGGCTCTTCCAAAGGTCTCTGCACGACTACGTCAATTTCCGGTATACAGAGCTTCGCGTGTTTCTTTATAACGTGTCCCCACAAGGAGTCTACGTTGACCGTCGAGTCTTTCAAGCAAAAGAACGACCCCCATAATTTCGAGTTCAAGATTTTCTCGTCCGGATGCGTCAACCCGTGATGAAGCATTCCCTCCGACATCTGTTCCTCGATCACAGCCAGCGTGTCACAACGTATGTACGCATTTGGCACGTAAATGTCCTGTATAAGATTATCGCCAACGTATAAGCACCGCTGATCAGCCTTCCCCGTTATACTAGTCAGAAACTTCACTAGATCGTTCCAGTTGCCCTGACTGTAGATCTCGCCTCGCTTCAGGCACTGGCTGTTGACGTTGACCTCATCATAATTCACATTCACGTTCAGGAATGGCCGAGCACTAGTAAAGAAGCTCGGCTTCCTCGCGTAGCACACCACGATGTCGAAGAGCGACCGCCAGTCCTCGCCGAGGGCGTAGCTCGCGGTGAAGTTGGCGAAGTCCGCGTTCGACCCGGTGATGAGGAAGGTGGCGGACCTCTCCTTCAGCTTCCTCAGCCACGATACCGTTTCTGGATTACACTTGCGCAGGTATTTCTCCGGGTTTCTCTTGACACGGCCGAAGAACCCGTCCTCGCGCTCTCGAAAGTGTTGCCTGGAGAACATGTAGAACAGCCCGTCGAGGATGTCAGGCCAGACATTGTATCTGTCCAAGGGCGATCCGCGCTCCTCGTCGAGCGTGTCGACCGCCCGCGTGAACGCGATGCTCGCCGACATGTCGAAGTAATCCAGGAGGCTCCTGATCTTCTTGGACGGCGGGCCGTTCCAGGCGGACAGCATGTCGCTGCAGTACGCGTCCGTGACGTCCCACCTCTGCTCAGGATATATCTCCTTGATGCGATCGACGCTCAGCAGCCGCGATCCGTGCGACGCCCTGCGTATCACGCCGTCCGGGCTCACCCTGAGCACGTTCCCCCTTTCCAGATCCAGCATCAGGCCTTTCTGCATGAAGTCCAGGTCATCTTCCGTCAACGGTTTCAGCAGGTGCGCCCCGCTGTAACCCCGCTGGTTCACCAGGAACCCAGCTAGCTCCTCGTACTCCATGCGCACCAGGCTCGTGACATTGTAGCGCAGCAGGGTGTTGTCCAGGTCGAAGCCGATGCAGTCGTAATCGGTGAATCTGAACGTGTCGTTCATGTTGCTCGCGGAGGACCTGCCAAGCGCTTTGGAACGAGAGCCGATGCATACACTACCGGCTGGTGGTTCTACTCGGTTACCCAACAGCTTGTGCACGAGAGTCTGCGTGTGTCCGCGTGCATACAACTTGCCAGTGCCGCAGTAAGGACCCAGACTCCTGATCATGCCTGAACACGAGCGGTTCTGCTCGTGTTCGAACGAGGCGAGCGAACGTACGCTAGCATCGCGTCGTGCAGACGACAGCGCAGCTGTTACATGGATACGACGCCGGTGGTTTGCCGCGTTTCCGGGCCCCAGACTGGGCAACCTTAGGGCGCGAAATGCCTAAACCCTTCCCGAGACTCTAAAACTCGACATACGGGCGCTCGTCGACGCGCTTGTTCAGCGAGGCGGACAGACTGATCGCGCGGGATCGCGTGACATAACCTAGAGCGCGAGAGATCCGCTCTGCTGGGGAGAATTATCATGTCGTTCGCGTGAAAAAATCACCAGACGATCACCAGAGAAATAGCGGAATTTCTCACGTGTACTCACGTTCGGTGGGATGTGAACGCAGCGGATGTTCCTCGCCTGCACGAAGAACATGTCATACCTGAAGGAGTCGCCACGCGGATCCGTGAACACGCAATCCCGCATCACGACGTTCATGTGCCTGCAAGCAGAAAAAGAGAGGCTATTTTATTCATAAAATGCAAAATCGAGTGGACAGCGTGCGAGAACGCGGTCTCGCCGCAAGCTGCCTTCGTTCAAAAGATGAGACGTTGTCTTGATTAATCCCGCTAATTAATCAAGATAACCCTCCTCTCTCCGCGGCGATTACGATTACGGATTAATAACGGCGGCGCGAATTTTCGGATTTACACGATCGATCGTTCGAGAGCGCCAGCTTCACGCCGAACGCCGGTGCGTGCGAACCGTGGAACCGGAATCGTGGAACGTACGCGTCAGCATGATCGACGATGCCGAAGATCGACGCCTCGTTCCGCAGGTCCACCGTGGTTCGCTGCTTCTCCACGGCTTTCAGCAGAATCGACAGTGTGTTGTAGAGAAAGAACTTCTCGCATTTGGACTCTTGAGGCATTGCCACAGCGGGAGCGCGCGCGTGACACTCGACGCAGATCGACGAAGCGGACTGACAGTAAACACGTGACTGATGTTGCATGCGTAGACGCGCGCGAGGCAACAGATTTGAACGAGCGTGGCGGTTTAAATATAAAAACACAGAACAATGCGATTGTGATAAAGTGTCTAATATTTTATTTGATTTATTTGATCTTTAATTCTATCACGTGTTATTGGATGATGGATGCATTATTCATTATTGTAAAGAAATTGCGAATCGTTAATTATGTAACACAGAAATACGACTTGCGATTACTTATGTTGTGGTATTTCGAATTAAGTAATAAATTCGATCGGAAATTGATAAAGTTCTCTTCGCTAATGGAAAAGAGAAGACACTTGCACAAAGCTTTTAATATTACAATATTTATATCTTGATATTTATCGTTGAATAATAATTGAGAAAATTATATTTAGCGCTGCTTAATAATTGTTAATTATTTAGCTCTGTATCAATTAAACTGAAATCAAACAGTAGTTAAAATATTGTGTGAAATAAATGGTTTTATCGACAAACATTGCGACGTTTATTGTGACCTTATAATTAATTTACTTTAATTTGATCAGAAGGAAAAAAAAGAATCTTTATCAAACAGAAAGCAACGAAGGATTGGAGATGAAGGGGGCTCTACAATGCAAATGGAATGAAATGCACAAGCGACAATCGTAATTCGATTCCTTTAAACGCATTATTCATTTCGTCTCTCGCTCTTTCGTTCGGATATTAAATGCGTTATCGTGGGGGGATTCGATTTGTCCTCGTATTATATATACTACCACCGTGAACTACCGATGTTAGTCTCTATATATAGTCGCTCATAGCCGTCATTGCTAGAGGAATTAGGTTACTTCCCAACGGATATACAAAGGGGTCTTATAAATGGTCGTATCCTATACGTGCAGTCTAAAACAAGCACGTACAAGTATTTCCGCGTGGTTATCCCTCTCCTCCCCGAGTAACCATCTTCGTGATCGGAAACCAATCAATTCCAATTAAATATAATTATATTAAGATACAGATATTTGATATATCTCTTAAAAATGGATAAAATAATAAAAGAGTCTATTGATTGGCCGTTATTATGTTATCATATTATGAAAGAGAAAAAAGACTGCTAATTATTTGTAAAATATTGCAATTTCATATTATTATCTGTACGTTCAATTGCATAATATTACATTACAATATTATATCATAATCCCCCCCCTCCCTCCTCCCGTCCGAATCCCCGTACCCTGCGATTTCACTCCTCTCGGATCTGATGTAGCCTCTTATGAGAATTACGAGCTACGAGATAACATTTTCAGCACTCTTGACATTTCGACGTCATCGTCGAAGATTCAATTCATCCCGTCCCGGTCTCTTTCGTTACGACGCAGCGTCTCATCTCTTCGGCGACCGGGCCGATCGACCATCGATCGATTCAAGCGGATGGTCCGGATGTCTTCTGCAAAAATGCAGCCTACGTACAGCGGCATTTTTTTCTCCCTTCGGCGTTTATTATTCGGTGCCGTGCGACTCGTCGCGATGAGTGCTCTCTTCCTGTGATCTACCGGTCTCTCTTGCTCCCTGCAGCATCTCCCGTTCATCATCTATCCGCGCGCTGGACCTTTTTCCCCCTTTCGGTGCGCGGCTTTCGTCCTCCCCGCGCGTGGGCAATAATCAGCTTCCTGGATGGGGCGCATTATCTGCCTGATTGCAGGCGGATCCCAATCGCCGCGGCGATACCTAGCCATACCGCCGGCAGATCTATCCGATCTCGACAGTCGATCGCGAAAACCGCGCGTCGGAAGCCTCCTGCGGATGTCACTCGCGCCTGGCCAGCGGCCAGCGGTGCAATGATCCTGGATGTAATTTATCGGGCGTGACCTCCTTAGGGGCCTTACCCTGTCCTCGCACCTCGGGACCAACTCCCTCGGCTCTCTCTTGTGCGCTTGTGCAGCCCGTCGCCCTGATGGTACCCGATGGTCCGCGCGAGAGGATCGCCGTGTGTCGCGATGCGCTGCCGAACGGTCCGCACGCGCCCCGATAATCGTTTGCGAGGAGAGGCGTCGGTTCACGGAGCTTAATTTCACGGGGAAACGAAAACGGGATAGGCGGCCGCAGAATCGGGATAATTCAAGGATAATAATCGAGAATTTTCATGGGTGCTTCGTCGGCGGAAGTCTCGCAGATTAAAGCTTCGCGATTGTCTTTGCTTTTCTCGTGCTGAGGACGGAATATTTGTTTATTTCATCTTCTAGATCTAAATAAGCTTCGATTGTGTTAAAGAGAACAGTAAAAGCAATCTTGTTCTTTAATAATTGGAGGAATTTACGAGATAAACGCAAATAATCCTCGATAATCTGGAGAAATCTCGTGAACGTCGCCTAGTACTCGAGCAGATCGAAATGCTTCGCATCGTGGAGAGACAAGACACATCCATGAAAACCGCGGGATGATGTTCGCAAGATCCATTTCGAGATTTCTCGCCTTACGGAGGAAGAAGGCATCTCCCGAAATCTTGAAGCGACGTGTCTTTTGAAGCTTACAGGATGTCTCTGGGGCAACGTATTTCCGGCGCCGTCGCGGTTCTCCGCGGTGCCTCGACAGAGGCCAAGGAAACCGGCCACACGTAAAGATTTCTTGTGTTTTTACCGGAAATTCAAGCTGTTTCTCACCTGGAATATCTTCCAGGTCGTGCACAGAAGAGATCGAGAAGATGACGTCCGAGGAAGAAGTCGAGGACAAACCGCGGCACAGAGTGACGGCACTCGACAGGTTACAGGTGGTCAGTAAGCTTTTTGCAATCAATTCTACGTTGCATCGATCGGAATATTAAATGTGCCAATCGTTCTTGTATTATTTTATCAAATTTCTTAATTAACTTTGCGACAAAAAGGACGGAATAGATTGCTTTATAAAAATCAATCTAATGATTTATTTAGTAGATCGAAGCTTATTAAAATTAATTCTTTGAATATCGAAGTAAAGCAAGTGTCTGCAAAAATATCTTTAAATTTTATCGTGCGTTATGGGGAACGCAGGTAATAGAATGGATGGGAACCAACTTGCTTCTGGCGTTGACTATCGCCGGAGTTTTGGTGGGTCTTGGTCTCGGGTTTCTGGGTCGATTGGCCGATCTCTCGCCGCAAGCTGTAACTCTCGTCAGCTTTCCGGGAGAGCTTCTCATGCGGATGCTGAAAATGTTCGTTCTGCCGCTCATTATCTCATCGCTCATCTCCGGTAATTATGTATAATATCGAATCAATAATCCAGTCCAAAGAATTTGATTTTGAATCGATAACTCAGAAATCTCTATCAGGTCGACTTCCGCGTCGACATCCACGTCATAAACATATATCAATTGCTTGCCAATGCAGCTCAATCGTTTTCGTTTACTCCGATATTTCACACGAACAAATGCTTGCTTCAGGAATGGCACAACTAGACGTTCAAAGATCGGGAAGGATAGGCGTCCGAGCGCTAACGTATTACTCGGTGACGACCATCCTCGCCGCTATAGTGGGCATTGCGATGGTGCTGATGATCCATCCGGGAGATCCGCAGATCAAGAGTACGGTTGCCGTGATGGTGAAAGCCGAGGAGACGAAGGTCTCCACCATAGACGCTATCCTCGACATAATTCGGTATGAGACAGGGAGAGCCCGTCAGCTCCGTCATCGTAATCCAAGCACGATACTCGCAATTTTTCGTTCTCAGAAACATGCTGCCGGAGAATCTGGTGCAAGCGTGCTTCCAGCAGGTGCAGACTTCTTACGTGAAGAAGAAAGTGGTCGGGATCGGCGGCTCGAATCAAAGCGAGTACATATTGGAGCCAACCTTGGTCTACAAGGACGGCACGAATGTGATGGGTATGATCGTGTTCTGCATCATCTTCGGCGTGCTCGCGGGCCAGATAGGCCCTCGCGGCAAGCTGATGGTAGATTTCTTCGTGATACTGAACGAGATCATCATGAAGCTCGTCACCATCGTCGTGGTCTGGTACGAAGTAATGTTGGAGTATAATAATTTATGGTTGCCTTTGCCTGTAATAAACAAGTGCACTACTTCAGTCTAAAGAGCATCTTCTTCTTTTGTCTTATCGTTACTTTGTTTTCTATAATCGGCAATTGCTGCAGGTACTCTCCGTTCGGTATCATGTGCCTGATAGCTGGAAAGATCATGTCGATCAGCAATCTGGCGGGAACCGCTCAAATGTTAGGTCTCTACATGGTGACAGTCGTGTTGGGTTTAATGATTCACGCGATCATCACGTTGCCGCTGATCTATTGGTTCATGACGCGAAAGAATCCAGCAATATTCTTCAGGGGCATGATGCAAGCCTGGGTGACGGCGCTGGGTACAGCTTCAAGGTAAGGTGTTGATCTTCTTAATGCGCAATATTGTCAACATTTAACAAATCGCGATATCAGTTTAGAGCTGGTTCCACATTTAAATAAAAAATTTTCTTACAATACGTCGAAAAGCGTATCGTTTGATCCATGCCTAATGCAAATTGAATTATGCAAAAATAAGAATTGATATAATTTTGAGATATTTTTTATGGTAAAAAAATAATGTACGGATTAACATCGCTGCAGTGCAGCGACCTTGCCCCTGACGTTCCGTTGTCTCGAGGAAAATAACAAGATCGATCCGCGGGTGACACGCTTCGTCGTGGCGGTGGGTGCGACCGTGAACATGGATGGCACAGCTCTTTACGAGGCCGTAGCAGCGATCTTCATCGCGCAAATGAACGGCATCCCGTTAGGATTCGTCGAAGTCATCACTGTCAGGTGTGTGCAATTTATAATGGACACAATTTTTTAAAACACTTCATAAATTATTAATCCTACGTTTAATTTAATTAATTGGTCTACTAAAAGATTTCAGCCTTAATTTGTGTTTTGACTTTTTACAGCCTTACAGCTACCCTGGCGAGCGTCGGAGCCGCAAGTATTCCCGGCGCCGCGTTGGTCACCATGCTGCTGGTGTTAACCGCCCTGGGTCTCCCCACGAACGACGTTTCCTTACTGTTTGCAATCGATTGGATACTGTAAGTAACCATTTGCACACTTTGATGGTACTTCTGATGATAGATTAAATTAACAATCCCTTCGTTTTAAAGGGATCGACTCAGAACTTCGATCAACGTTCTGGGCGATGGTTACGGAGCCGGGATAGTTTATCATTTGAGCAAAATAGAGCTGGACAAGATGGATGAGGAACGAAGATTGGAGAGTCTGGAAAGCGGAAGTCCCGTCGAAATCGCGGCTGAGGGACCACGAGAAGAATCTACAAAGCACGAGCAAACTTCTGAAACGAGGATCTGAAGAACTACAGTCTCCTTAGTGAATTCACAACGTTATTTCGCCAGGAATGTTATCAGTCCGAAATACTATTATTCGTCCTGTGTTAAGTATATTTTCGTAGCATTTCGATTTTCACTGCCGAGAAACAGAGTTTTCCCGTACGTCAAGTGTTACATTTAACACAGACACACACACACGAGTCGGGATAATTTTTGTTATCTAAAACGCGTATAATTGTTGAAAGAATGCTGTAGATATAGGCGATTTTGTTTAACATGCGTTTTGTGTAGCAAGCGAATTAAGAAATTAGCAGTAGCGAATAAATTACCAAAAGCATTGAAATAGCAGAAAACGCGAGCATGTTAAGTACAAAGCAACGAAAGTTGGATATTGATTTCTCATTTTCTTCATTTTCTGGTATATGAAAATCTATTTGCTTCTTAAAACATTACATTAAAGAATATTGATGTACAGTAAAGTAGAGATGTAAAGGATATAGTAAATCATTAAATATTGTGTCTGACGCAAAATTTGTACATTATCAACAATCGAATTAAGGATGAGTTCATCGAGAAAGCACTTAGAAACGTTCACGGTCAACAATATTTAAGAAAAAAATTACTGCGTGAATATTCGCAAACAATTTCAACGTTCTATGGGAGTGATTAAAGATAATAGGGGCCAATACTTTATACGGATGTGTTCATTAGCGTTGCATGTGTAGGTATATATATATATATAGGCTAGTCTCATCAAATAATTATAATTCGCTGATTAATAATTAATTTATTACGCAGATGTATGTTACATCCAATAAAGAAAATGGCTACTCGTATTTCTATTGCGTTGTCTTTTATATTGCCTTCCTATCTTTACGATTAAATAGCAAATGCCGCAGTAGTTTTACCGTATAATTAAAAGTGTATTCTATATATACAAATATCGACATGTTTACATATAAATGTATATCACGTGAATGCTTTACAGTATATTTGATTTTTATTCGAAATACTTAAGTGATATATAAATATGACGGATCAACCTGGCGCGCCTGCATATTTACGCGACTCTGTGGAATTACGTATTCACATATAATGTGTATTGAACCGCTCGCTGTTCTCCTCCTCAATAGACATGAACCATCCCATATAAAAATCTGTTCGAGATTGTTAAGGAATTTTTACAAGGTATTATACAATATTAGGTAACATATTTTATTACTTGTATCATGAAAGGATACGTCCAGAATAGCACGTACGTCTGCAAGAAGTTTCAGGATCGCCATGCGATTGCTGTTAAGGAAAAAATAAATTTGCACCTAAAAAATAAATAAAATGAAAAGAGTGGACGATCATCCCTCGCTCGCACAAACTTTCGAAGGATACAAAAAGACCGCCAAAGAAACCACTCGTCAAGAGATGCCGCCTGCTGATGAAATATTTTTTCCACTGACCGCCTGCCTTCATCAACAGCATCGCCTACGAAGACCATGTTTGTGCCTCTTACATGATTTGCATGATCGATCGTTAAACTGCTGCCGAAGCAATCTTACCCAAAGCCCGAAAACTGCAAAGATATAAAACCCGAATCCGTATAGACCGGTCAATCCGAGGAGGCCAGCTGTGCCACCCGACAGAGCTGCCATTGATATCCTACAGTATTCCACGACTGCAGCGTTGTTCATCACTGCTGCCTCGCTGTACGCGATGATCTCTGCAACACGCCATCGCATTTGAATACGAAATCGGTTTTAATTTGCGTCTGACATCACTCAGCAGTATTTTAATCAACGTGGGGACCAATTAACATGCCTGGAAACGCAGAGCTTAATGCGTTATTTTGATTATTCATGAATCCTTAGTTAATTGCAATGAGATGTTAATACCAAGGATCATATTAGGTTACGCATTATCCTGCAGGGATCAAGTAGAATGCAATTTAATTAATTAATTAATTTGATCGCTGCAGCGTCTCGATGACAAGTAAATAAATAATACACATAACCTATCTCGGTGACGAGGCGTTCGCGAGCTTCTTCAATTGTCTATCGTTTGCTACGGCTGCACTTGTACATGTAAAATGATAATCTCTTGCTTACCGCCACTCTTCTCCTGCTTCGTTTTTATTTTCCCCAGCATTATTCTGTGATTTATGTGAGACGTTAACCTAACAGAGGAAAGGAGTAGATGAATGACCACGAATCGTTACGAGTGTCTCTCCGATACTCCCGTCAGCTGCTTCTGTCAAGACACGTCAGTGCGTTTGCGCAGTAGAGAAACTGACGGCGGCAAGTTCAAAACCGTCGATAACGTCACTTGAGAATCAATGGAACACGTTATAAGGTGCTTTTCGGATTTTTGGATGATTTATGATAGTGATGTTACATGACTAGTATTAGTGAGCAATATTACTTTGTATAAATTATATACAGGGTGAGGCACCTAAAACAGGCCACCTGAATATCTCGGCTGTTATTGGTGATAGAAAAAAATGTGTTAGACCAAACTTGTATGGTTTCGAGGGACACATAATTTGTTCTAAATAATTTTTTATTAGGTGGACGCGTAGAGGTCATATGAAGGTCAATTTCGTTTTTTTAAATAGTATGATATATGTATATGTTTTTTTACGTACCATCTAGTAGAGAGTTTGAAGATGCGTACATTGATCTACGGGTCAAAATCATTCAAGGTCACTGAAGGCTAAAATTGCTAAGTGCTAGAACTTTTTCATTTCTGAGTTTACGGTATTTTCAATAGCAGAGAACTCTAGGCAATATAAGAAATAATGATATGAACAACTCAGAACTTCTCGGAAAAAAAAAAAAATTTCTAAGGGCTAGAACTTTTTCATTTCTGAATTTACGGTATTTTCAATAGCAGAGAACTCTAGGCAATATAAAAAATAATGATATCATCAACTCAGAACTTCTCGGAAAAGAAAAAATTTCTAAGGGCTAGAACTTTTTCATTTCTGAGTTTACAGTATTTTTAATAGCAGAGAACTCTAGGCAATATAAAGTAAATTATTTTTCCTTGCAGTTGGCCTTCAGTGACCTCGAATGATTTTGACCCGTAGATCAATGTGCGCATCTTCAAACCCTCTACTAGATGGTACGTAAAAAAACATATCATACCATTTAAAAAAACGAAGTTGACCTTCATATGACCTCTACGCGTCTACCTAATAAAAAACTATTTAGAACAAATTATGTGTCCCTTGAAACCATGCAAGTTTGGTCTGACACATTTTTTTCTATCACCAATAACAGCCGAGATATTCAGGTGGCCTGTTTTAGGTGCCTCACCCTGTATAATATATATCAAAGGCGTATATAGTGTAATAGAGTAAAACGATTAGAGAACGACGGAAGAAAATTTTCAAAATCTATATATGTATATTACGTACAAGATTTCGTGATTGCGTCAGAAATTTTATTTCGAGTATAGGGATATTCTTAAATTAAATTAAGACGCTTTTAAATAAGATCTAAATAAACCTGTTTTAAAATAAAAACAGGTAAATATATCGCGCGACCAATCTTGGTATATAGGTATTACGAAGCAATCTTCGCAAATATATTGCGGAGCAGTATTTTGTTCGACATACAATATTCACTCAAGAACCTTGATGGCATGATCACGAGTATAAGTAGAAGTAAAGACTAAAGTGTTGTCGATGAGGGTTGTATCACAAGGGAGGGAATTCCTAGAATTCCTGGCTAGAGAGAGACATTTTTATCGGTGGATTATAATGGACTACGATGGATGTAAACTTTTTTTATACAGATGAAATTTTAATAGATTTAATAGATTTATAGATTTGATAAGGAAAACACTTGTGGAAGAAAATTTTGTCTAAGTGAGCCGATTAAAATAGTAAATAAAATAAAAAGAACAAGTAAAATTGTAATCATTAGGGGAAAAGGTAATGCACACCCGCGCTTTATTAGGGGTGCTTTATTTATTTGAAAATCCATTCTGTCACGTGTTCCTTTTGTGAGAAACCAATATGTTACAATTGAAAATCTTGGCAAGGATTGGTGGCAACAAAAGCAAACCACAAGATTATTATTCGCTGTAATCTGAGAATGTATGAAGCCACTCAACATTGTCAAGTCATCTGTCTCGTATGATTTTAAAATGCATGTAATATCCAAGTTCTGGAACGGTTTTCTGTCATTCTCTTCATCCCTTACTGATCCACAATTATTAAAAGCTTAAATGGCCTAACGCGGATTTTCAGAGCTTCTGCAGAGATGGTGCAAAGTGTTTCTCGCCCGAAATAACGAGCGAATAGATAATACTGATCTAAAAAGATTGCATAATAAATTATATCTTGCAAAATGGTTCTCTGTTAATTTCTTACAATTCATTTACTTCTCGCGGTCGCTGACAGTCCTTAGACAGGGTTTTAGATGATCTCGACGTCACGGTCGTGGGGTTCCCACGAGGCTTCTTCAGGTATAAGGTATTAAGCGCGCGGAGCGGAGCGGTGCGGCTCGCTCGAAGGCTCGAGGCTGAAAATAGCCATCGGAGAGCCGCTCGTTCTCGCTTCGCTCCACTCCGCTCGGCTCGGCACAGCTCCTCGAGCATTCGACGGGAATTTCTTCGCGGAGGCCCGATCTCTCGCGGCCAGAAAAACCGAACCGAAACTCATACCAAAAACCACCCTCGTGTGGGTGGCGGTGGTGGTGCGCGACGAAGTGCGCGATTGCAAATTCTCCTTTCCGCGAGATCGAGCGCGCAAATTGAGAATTTGCTGATTTTCGTGACGAAGTGAAGTGTTGCCTCGAGGTGAGTTTGAGAAGTTCTCTCGGGGGCGAAATGTGATGATTAAGTTTTCTTTCTCTCCTCTTGGATGCGTATTTACAGATGAGATTGCGGGAGCGAAACGCGTGCATCCCCGATTATACGTAGGATTTACGTGTCCGTGTACATTTGTGCGTGTTCATGATGCTTCGAGTGACACGCCTGAGGGATGTTTCTGGAGTATGACACACGCGTGGTGTAACTTTATTTTCGACTACGACTAATTAGCTAATTATGTGAAGTAGGAGTGTTGCGAATGTGAATCTGTTGCTCGTTGTCACCCGGTGAACTTGGAATACCATCAAAAAGCACGGTAGTAAATTTACGCGCACTATAGTACACGCTATACGATCATTAAATTCATTTTAGAGCTTGGCTTGATTAAATGAATGCTGACACGGTCAATTACTTCTTGAAAAAGACTCTTCCTCTCTCTGCTCTTTTTAATAATTTAGCATTTTAAATTGAGTGTCTTCACACGGTTGCAGACAGCCGTATACTTTTCTTATCCTAAAATTAGAAGCTCGGTTTTGTATTCTTATGCAATACAATCTGCCTGGAATAGGTATGTCAGACGATAAAAAGAAATAAAAAAACGAAAAAATTTTTTCAGTTGCTCTAATATTTTAATTCTCATTAGATTTTGTTAATTACAATTAAATAAATTAAGACATTTACAGAAGGTAAAATTATCGCCACGTTTCTTTTATACCATAAAAATTCTAGATCGCAATTTTGTTATTTCATTTTAATACAATGTTTTGTGACATTGTAGCTGAATATAATATCTGTAAAAGTAACGGTAAATTGCGCTGTCTCTGATGTAAAGTGTGAGCAATATATACATATATATATACATCGCAAACGATAAAGATACAAGAAATATTTATAGAACATGAGGTATAGAGATTTTATCGACTTTCTATGAAATTTTTATCTAATTCATCGCGAGGCGATTTTATCGAATACAACAGATAATATACTCCTGCTACAACTGAATCTTTGTACTTTCGCAAGGCTACACCACGTGCTTTTCAAGTCACCCTTAACCTTCGATCACCAGTATTACACGCGTTAATGAGGAGTCGCATCCCGCTAAACGTATGGGGGATATTTCGGTAAGCCATCGCGGATGCATCTATTTCTGCCGCGTTGCTGGAAATAGATTCTCAGAGAAGGTAAAATCAACCAACCGTATTTCTGTGTCGACGTGTTGCGTTGTCGTTATCAAATTGCGATTGCACCGCGTAATTGTACTAAATTTGCCAAAAAAACTTCAAAAATCTCACGTCTCCTTCTGCAATAAGTAAGATATCATATGTTACGATACATACTTATTTTACGAAACGCTGAAATTTTGTTGCTTGTCCGGATTTCGCTTGAACTTGCTGCCAACTTGTGCGTTACAGTATCATACATTAAATGTAGTCACCGTACTATTTTTGTAGAAGCTGCAGATTAAGATGGTACTCGGACTGACGTGTTTAGATTGAAGCGGCAATATCGAGCACCAAAGTTGTATTTCGTCTACGTAGTATAGGTAGATTGAATTAATCATGAACTAGCCGTCGCATTTGCGACAGTTCCCGATACTTTCGACTACTCGAGAATACTTTCTAAATCTGTAACGTAATCCGCTGAGACATGCTCAATCATTTAGTGAGAGTCACATGTGAGACGTCGCATCTGACGAGTTTACCGCGGGAGTAAGAGATGTGTTTGTTCGAGGCTATTTTTACGCGACTACTACGGAATTGACGAAACACACGCGCGTTAAGCTATTTCGAACTTTAATTAAGATGCACAAACTTTAACAGTTGATACTTTTAAATTCGTTTAAAACACGATTTATATTCTTCTCTCGAATATCAGTCCGTCACAACTGATATCAAACATATATATAATAAATGTGATCATTGAATTAAAACAAATACGGTATCTTTAAAAAAGCGCTCGTTCAAAGAGCCATTCGCCTATTGACTATAAATTGTTTCGAGTAATAAAAGAAACTCGGCACGACTTCAATCGCAATGCTATCATCCCCCGAAACAATCCCCGAGCCCTTATCGCATTATTCAGAAGTCTCCAAGGGAAGAGAAAGAAAATTTCACCACAATGTTTCCCAAGGATGGAGCCGCATAAATATTCGCGTAACGGGGGTTCTTTTGCGTTAACGGAATCTCGAGCATGCGGTATTTTATTGAAGGTATCGGGGCGCGTGCGCGAGGGACATCGGCAAACGGTCTGGGTGCCCTCCGGCCAGCAGTGGGTGATTGTCCGTGCTCCACGACGGATTGAGCGCACCCCGACGTCGGCACCGCCATCGTCTCGTCGCCGCTCGTCGTCCTCGTCCTCGTCCTCGAGAGGAAGAGACCGGCAGGGTCTGCAGGAGTGCGCCGGGTAGCAGCGGGGAGCATGCCGACCATGCGAGACCGTGCATGACCATCCGCCTAGAGCGTCGATAAGGGTTGCCACGCAGTGACACGCAACCCCGTACGCGTATACACGTACGAGCGCGGAGAGCTGACAGAGGAAGCTCGTCGCGTGGAAGCGTGCCGAAGGGATGGCCGACAGCGAGGGTGGCTCCGAGCAGGACGACGTATCGTTCCTCCGCACGGTAAGTCTCATTCCGCCATGGGCGAGCTTATGATGTAGAATGCGCAGCGAGAAGGGTTCGCCGGCTTCTCAAGGTTGTCGGCTAAGAGGGATGTTACAGTGAGAGATGAGATCAGGTATCAGTTTGAGATCAGAAAGCACACATAATACCGCGTAATACAGGCGACAATCAGCGGGGATATATTGCTGTCTTTTCGAGTGTTAAGGGGATTAAAAGATAGGACTGAGGGGGATGATGAGAGAGAAATCTCCCACGGTCAGTGACAATAGGGGGATGCTGTGATTACTGTCAAGAGAGATTGGAAAGAATGTCGAGTAGCGTGAAAAGAAGTCAGTACGTATTTTTCATGAATAAATTATTTCTAATTCTTATTTCTTTTCTTTTCTGTAGACTGTCCCATTCTGTTACTCGGTGAACTGAAATCGCTATTAATTAAACCATTAATGAGAATTGAAATATCGATAGTCTCTTGCCTTAACGATCCATCGGCGATTAATCAGACGAAGATTAAGTGTCTTCGTTGACAATCATGGATAATCATGGATAATCTGTCAAGGTTCACGAGGAAGATAGATGTGACACGGAGGATGTCGATAGATTTTAAATGAATCGAGTGTAAATGTACCTGTTAGTGTGCTCGCGAAAAGCGCGCGTGGATAGGAAGGTGATTCACGTTTAGTGATACGGTGGTGTTCGTGCGAAAATGAATGAATGCCGATGCAGTCGGAACTTTGCTTGCACAAGAGACAGGCAAACTATGCATTGTGATACAAGCCAATACATTATGCATGGTACATTCATACAGCGATGGTAGTAACTTTAACAACATCGTGTTACACATCATTCTACAACTTTTCATGAATTAACGTTTTGCATAATTAATGTAAGCATATTGATTAATCAACAATCTAGTTCAAACTTTTGAATCAGATGAAATCATGATATAATTTCGTCAATTTCAGTAAAATTAACTAGCAGCGACTTGTTTTAAAGAAGATTATTATCTACTTGTTTTAAATTCGCTGAATTTCCATAGACGCATTTAATGTTGCAATCAATCGATGGTAAGCCGATTATGAAAAATAATATTCCAAGAGAAATGTGATCAATTAGGAATGACATTAATCCTATTAATAGTGCATGAAAATTTGATGATATACGTGATGACTGACACGGATGGTAAGTGCGGCTTTAAGTGAATTTAAGTGGCACCTGGAAACTATCGGCGTTTCTTCCGACTTACAAACGCTTGCGTGCAATTTCTTATGTAGAGACTCGTACTGAGAAAAATCGTGTGAGATCTTAGCGAAACGTGGAAGCACTTAAAGTTCCCTGTAACGCAACCTTGACCTCGTTCGACCCGCAGGGATCAAGCGCTCATATTGGTCAAGGTATCGCTTTGTACTCTTGCCATTGCGTTTACCGTTTGCGTATTTAATTTTCTCGTCATGTTCTGTTTGCGCTATTTGTTTGCTCGATATTCGGTTATAGTATCATAAAATTTGTGAACATTCGAAATGTCGGTCACATAGGTTTCATCATAAATTAACCTTCTTTGTCGGTGAAAATATTCTTCTCCGATAAATTAATTATTATTTACCGTGATTTACTTTTAGTGGTTATTAGCAATTGCACTTAAAGGATAGTTCGATTTTTTTTATTAAAAGCGCTTTTATTAATAGTGTCTCAAAATAAAGTGAAAAAAATAATTGCAAATTATACAGCTTATGAAGATATTGAATTTCCACATAAAATTGTGCACAAATTATGCAGAACTGCGCGTACTCCACATTTTATGACCTTCGTGTTCGTTACAACGGTCCCGCCACTATTTCCTATTTTCATTCAAAATACAATACCCGGCGCGTTAAAATTCAATAGCTATGTCGTATATTGTAGATGTACATAATAGTCTGTTACAAATTATATATTCCACGCTGCAACCTTGAAATATCAAATAAAAATTCAGTGCTCCAACACGTGTTCTAACGAGCTTGGCGAGCTTGGAAGAAGACTTCCAATGACTCCTTTCCGCTGCGATAAAAATTTACTTCATAATTTTCCATACTTTCCATGATTTTTCACAAATGTTTCTTTTTTTTCCTCGATGTCTACCATCGAGATATTCTATTATAGTGACATGTTTCCAAAGTTTCTAAACGGCAGCCAGGTATCACGGTCCGCTAAGCACAGTCGCGTCTGCGTCTTTTTCCCGCTCTGCCACGTCTCTTGCGTTCTCTCTCTGCCAGAAGTATATACTTCTGCCTGTCTTCCTGAGACATGGCACACCATTCCTTGCCGGCCTGCCGGGCAACTTTCGTCACATGCTTCCCGGGCGATTTATAATACATCTCAAGGTAGAAGATGATGAAGGGATTCTGCGAGACAATTCTCACTCTCCTTCTGGTCCTCGGTCTACCTCTGGCTCTTCTTCTGTCGCAGGGGCATCTCCGCTCAGCTCTGCGATTGCATCGTTCCGCGCGTTTTGCTCTGCGATTGCATCGTTCCGCACATTTTGCCTTCTCAGCGTCTGTAGCATCCTGGTCCATGGGCTTGTCCGTCTTTGTCTGCTCTACGATGTGTCTGCTAAGGGTTTTGGCCGGTTTTATTTTCACTGTCTTCTATTACAATTTCATAATTACATTAGACGTGACGAATTAATTAATATGTCCTTTCAGAAGCGCATGCACTTAGCGTGCATCTAATGCTCATGATCGAACGCGACATCATCGAGTCTCGCGAAGCTTTCGATTCTTCTGCACAAGCCGTTTGCGAAGGATCAGGATTCAACTCGGTTTACGATCCATAGCGAATATTTTACGATTATACACATGTATATAAAACGCAAGAAGTAACGCATATGTAGTAGCTCGAAAGCGATTTCAATCATCAACACGACCACGATACTATCCGTTTGTGGGGTTAAATGGGCTTTCGTGTTTCTGCCGAGATCGACACGGTGGAATCGCGTGCAAAGGACGTCTCCGTTAGATTCCCGTCGCGATAACGTGTCACGTGAAATCGGCCAGTGCCCAGGAAAAAGGTCGTTCGCATTCTTACGTGAAGAGTCATATCTGCGCCGCATATGACTGGTTACTGCATTTTCCCGCGAACGAATTAGACGTGTTCGATAGTGAAGCGCGGAATATCGCTCACCTGCCTTCGTCGGAGGTAGTCCCGTAAACGTGAAATCCGTCCATCCTTCACCGTTCCCGTGGTGAGTGTAATTTTCACTTGGTAATTTGACGTGTGAAAAAAATAATTGGAAAATGTCGTCCGCACGAAAACATCTGAAGTTTCACGAACTTAATTCTTTTACTTCGTACTTCGCAGGTAAAAGATCGATTGCAGTCCCATCGATTATCCGCGTTGCAACCCAATAATTTCACGACAGAAACCGTGAATATAAAGCTGCTGAATTAAAGTTATTCGCGTGCAAGTTACAGTCGCGTATTTCTCGTGATTGCGATCGTATAAACTTTGCCGCGGAAATTGATCTTTAGCGAAACGAGAACCGGAAAAATTTGTTATTAATTCTTCTCGCTAATTTACTAGGATTTATCAATTTGTATAGAAAACACGAATAATAAACGGGATTCAGATTACGCAAGATATGAATAAACCTTTTCACAGGTGCAATAAAAAAATTAGGAAATACGTATAACGACATGGGAAATCATTTTTATATAGATTTAATACAATTATATAGATTTAATTAATTAAATTTTGCTTGGGATATATCTTGGTGTAATTTATAATACGTTTCAAATATTACTCATCGTGCGGTTTACTGACAGAAGTTTGCAATTTCGTGGGACCGTAATCCGCACGCCGATCGCGTGCATAGCAATCCAGCAATGTTCAGAACAAGTCGATATGATATCGATAATGTTCTTCTTTAAAGCAAGTTGCTTTCAGTTAATTTTAGAATTTGATGCAGTACCGCCTTCCGTCTGATCGATACGGCTCGCGTAGCTCTCATTGGTGATGCTGCATCGAAAAATGAATTTATAATTAATTCACGTTGCGAGGTAGTGTACGTCGGATGCACCGAGTACTGAACAACAAACGATATAGCACACGCACTGCACCACGCCATCAACAGCTCTCTAACCCTCTTCCAGCTCAGTGATGCCATGAGGCATCGCGAAGCTTACTATTTTAGCGATATATAATTATTAAATGCCTCTCTACATATAGTTGATATTTCTAATAAGATAAAAAATTAAAAAATTACCTTGATCAGACGATTAGCGAAAGCTGATTGGAGAAGATCGAATCAATTTTATTAAAATTCTCAGGATCTTGATTTTAAAACAATTTTATTTATCAGATATTTTCATTAAATATATGACAAATCCTTACGCGTGTGCACAGATGCACACAAATTTTTCGTTTCTACTACCGTACTACTACCGTAAAACAGAATTAAAAACATGTGGGAGATCAAGATGATTAATTTGTCGACTTGAGACAGTTATAGGAAATTGTCGCAAACCTATGTAAAATGGAGACATACCCTTGACCTATACCGCGACATATTGCTTCGATCGTCGTCAAATGCCGGAAGTAACTGTTATATGTGATTCATTGTCAATATGTCGCATACGTCTGCCTACTAAACGAGCAATTACGTTTCCGTAATCTCCGGCATCACGTTTATTGGATTCAATCGTAGAGTTCGTCAATATTTTAAAGATTGTAAAGTGCAAGTGATTTATTCGAAACAATGCAGGAAATTATTACAAAATGAAGGAAAGAATTAAAATGACATGAAGAAAACATGTATAGATGAAATCGCACGAAATTGGTATAGAAAATAAATTCTTCTATATTTTCTAGCAATCTAGCAATCTAGATTTCTAGCAATCTTTGAAACTTTGTCTTCTCGAGTAAAATATAAGGATTTAATCGCGCAAGTGCTGAAAACTTGATAAACAATCTCTTCATACAACCGTCAATTAACACTGACGATAGCTAGCGGTTTGCGGGATCATCTTCGTCGAGGACCGATGCTGCACTTTATTAATATCCCGATCAACAGAATTGCTTCTCCTTGCCAAATTTCCAGTGACTCCCGGTACCTCGCGTGTCTCGACTCGCAAATATACGAGCGCACGTATGGCGAATCGCGTGCCATTTCATTTAACCCGGCAGGAAGTTATGTTAATGTGTCCTTTAAAGTAACATTACTTATGCATCTCTCTCTCTCTCTGCGTTGCATATTAATTTTTTCGAACTTGAGTAGCGACACGTCGGCGACGTGCGTGCACGTTCATGGTTACGCACACTGTCACACATCGTCGACCGCATTCAACAATGGGGAATAATATTTGAATAAATTCTCGCCGCGTGGAAGGCAAAAAATAGGTGCAACTGTGTGCGATGCGCCATGTGTAATCCACACACGTGGAATATAATTAATACGGCAGTACAGGGCAATTTCGTTCGCGTACGAACAGAGTCGTTACGATGCAACCCGAACCGTGCCATCGATTTCAATTAAACCCTATAATCGAATGATTGCCTTAGCCGCTTTGTTGTCACACGCGCGATAGCCAATAAATCATGTAGATTAAAGTTGCGATTGCAGAAAGTGTCAGATTTTTGGACCATTTTTGCGGAAATTGAGAGACGTCATTTAAATGACGTTAAATTCCTTATATGACATTCGATTTTACATGTTTGTGTAATTAAGATGGAAATTTATATGTTCTTCCCGGGTAGAAATTTGGTCTGGCATGCCTGATCTAGTGTATGCCAAATAAGGCCCGAATACGATTTTTGATCGGTATACCGGATTCGGCATGCCAGATCCGATAATTATTTGGCATACCGAATATTTAATCTGACATGACTGATCTAGCGTATGCCAAATAAGGCCCGAATACGATTTTTGATCGGTATACCGGATTCGGCATGCCAGATCCAATAATTATTTGACATGTCGAATATTCTTTTTTTCTGATTTATCAAGCGACCGATAGATGGCCAGGCCAAGCGTGACGTTCTCGCAAGAAACATTTGCTTATCACATTATAAATAACTATCCGAAAAACCGCAGTGGACTGAAAAAAATAAGCAGTGGCCTATTATAAATCATTAATATTAATTAATTGAGACAATTGTGAAGTTAAATTGTCGTTTTACGGGAGGTACGGGGGGATTTTGATTAAATTGTCAGAATAATTAATTGGCAGTGTTTTCTCGAATTTTATAGCATTGTTTAAAATCGGCAGTGGTATACAAAATTTTGAGTTGTGAATTCCCCCCTGCGTTTACTTAGGAACAGATACGGCAGACATGATCCGGTCCAAACTTGTAAAATGCGTTACACCCCTTATCCGGGCCGAATTTGGTTTACCGAATCAGGACCGAATGTCAGAGCCGGCATGCCTTACTTGGCCCTAACTTTTACCAAACATAATTTCTACCCGGGTTGTAATTAAGATGGAAAAATTATCTGAAAAATACTGTGTTTCATGTAATTACTGCACTAAAAAGTTCTTCATTGAATCGTGGTGTTGGATGTAAACACGTTAAAGGGACTATATGGCACTTAGATGATTATCGCGGCTATTGCATTAATTTTCTCTGCGTACCATTAAGACTGGGCTTGGAACTGGTGACTATACATATATACATTAGGTGGCCTTATCGGCTAACTCATCACGCGTAATTCATGTATAAATGTATACCGATCATGTGCGATGGAATCGTCTGCTCTAGACACGTTATTGCGAAAATAGCGAAATAAACAATTTTTCCGCGTGACCCAGTTTCCTATAAGCGTTCATTAAATTTTCACGGACGCACAATTCACGCCGGTACACTTTTTCTTCTCTTTCTGATACTTTGTTTAAAGTTGAAGGGCATGAATACGCGTCTTGTCGCTTGGGTCGCTTACATGTAGACTAAAGCGTAGATTCGCTGATCAAAAATTGATACCTCAAAAATTGCACGTGCAGAAAATGTGCAAGGGGCTCAAGCTCGAGAATGAAAAATCCAAGCAGCACACAAATTGAAACTCAAGCGTTCGAGGGTTAAAATTGACCGCAAATTGAATGATTCACTCGACGAGTTTCTCGAGGCGCGACATTAAACAACACCGTTGCAAGCGACGCCTCTCTCTTTCTCTTTCTCTCCTAGTGCATGTCCAAAGATTACGAAGTGCTTTCAAAGCCGGCACATTTACGTACCCGGTTCTCGTACATTCCTGAGGTCGTCCAAATTGGTTTTGGCACGGTGGCCGCATTCTGTCGTTCAGCCTGCATCATAATTTACGCGATTTCGCAAAAACTCGTCGTTATAACGCCGCGGTAATGTTTTCTGAACGATCGGTAGATCAACGATCGCCCGTGTCAACCAACGCCTTCGTCGTGGCCCATTTCCGTGGTTCATGAAATTCGCATGTAGATCGCGACTCGCGAATTCCGACAAACCATCTGTCGAGGATTACAAAATCGTCTGGCGATGTTGCGTATTATTGCAGCACAGCGAACATCAGCACGATATTATACAAGGCGAGGTTTCTCGAAGAGAAATCCGCGTAATAGATTAACGTACGAAGACTACATCAAGAGATCAATATACATACATCTTAAGTCCAAATCGATATAAATAGTGCAAAATAAGAGCATAATGCGAAAGTATCACGACTAAAAATTATACATTTCAAAGTCATCATTTTAGAAGTAAAAATGTTCAGCTAACTGAACATTGATACAGCAATAGTTTAAATTATTTTTTTAATAATTCGTAGAATTAATACAAAATTAATTTTCTCAGTTTTAAGAACAGTTTTCTTCGAGTCGATAAAATATTATTCTACAGAAAATACATAAAGGTATTTTGCTTACGACTTATAGGAGGATATGGTATGTCTGTCCTGCACCGCGACAGGCGAAAGAGTCTGCCTGGCAGCCGAGGGTTTCGGCAACCGACACTGCTTCCTCGAAAATATCGCCGACAAGGTAATCATGATTATCGCAAACAATTTTTTCCACCTTATTCTCTCACTATATTTAATACAATCATTTTTTTCAGAACATACCGCCAGACCTGTCGCAATGCGTGTTCGTGATAGAGCAGGCTCTCTCGGTGAGAGCGTTGCAGGAGCTTGTCACCGCTGCAGGCTCCGAGACGGTAACGTATAATATCTCTGCATAATACACTTGTACAGGGATTCTCTCGTGTGACTTCAGCGAAATTGCCAGCGAAATTCGTAGCTCCAGGGAATTACCCGTAACTCCTACTCGACATCTTCACCGTGAAAAGAACGTACCGTGAAAGGAACAACGATTTCCCCGTTTCGAAGGAGGATCTTTTCTTTTCTTCTTCCTCGATCGCGTAATTACGAACACGTTCGTTTGGTTGAGCTTGACCCGTTAATTAAGCAAATGATGTGATTGTTTCGCGATTAAAAGTCTTACAAATTTCTCATCGAGTTGCCAGATCGCTACATGCGCTCGATCTATAGGAGTGGGCCATAAAACGCGTGCCTTTTAATGTAAATTTAATATTTAATGTAAAATGCCATTTAATATAAAATATGAGGACAACACAATCCCCGAAATGCAATACGGACATCTGAGAAACGTTTGAAACACATTCGAAACACGTCCGAAAAGTGTTGGAAAAGAATTGAAACGTCTCTTAGATGTCTTATGATGTCTTAGATTTTTAGGCCTGCTCTACTTTTCCGCCGATTAATATCCGAAGGGTTCCTGATACGTCGGAATAACTTCTCTTGAATGCATTCGCACGCACCCCCACCCGCCGCACACCCCCTGTATCCGTATGATTGTGGCATGTATCCGTGTAGCACTGTAAAACGAATTCAAATCACATCTTCGTGTTTTTCATCATTCTCGTCACCACTTGTCTTGTCACCCGACACATAGCACCGTGAAGAGAAAAATTACCGCCTGAAAGCTTAATCGAGATCCACCCGTCATCATCGCGCAAAAGAACATTATAAGCACATATTATTCTGGGTGTAGGCCGCTTAGCGTTACAAATTCTTCAAAACATTTTCTTTTCCTTCTTTTATTTAAAAGAAGAAAAGGGGTAGAACGTGTTCTGAAGCATTTGAAACGACAATTGGTCCGCAGCTTCTATTTATCTTTCTCTATCTTTCTTCTCTCTTTCTCTTTCCGTGTCGACACTTGGACGAAGAAGATTCATTTGCCCCTTATGTTTCTCTTTGCAGCAGCAAGACAGTTTAGTAAGTATAATTTACGTGCCGTCTACGAGGCGCCGTAACGTGTCTGCTCTTGGGTAAAACCGATCATATTTTTTTTCTGTGTGCTAAAAACATCGTAACGCCCGATCGAGCTTGGGTGAAGAACCGAATACGAGCTCGCGAAAGCAACTAAATTTTGAAATATATTTTAAACGTACGATAATCCGTGCGCACTCCTTTATTTAGCGCTGTATTTAATCGCACTTATCTGAGATGTGATAATCGTGCTCACTGCAAACTTCAAATGAGAATTAAAACAGTCTCCAAATCTTATAGATAAATGTTAAAAAATAGTAATAATAATGTATGTTCATCTTACAATTAGATGGCAGAGATTTAGCATTGTTTAACTAAATTTTAGGAATAATTGTAGTATCATTAGCAGCCAAGTAATATATTCCTTTTTAAATATATTCCTTTTTCTTGTATTCATATTATTTAGATATTATTTTACGAGAGTATTTCACCCATCGATCGATTAAGCGATCACGCTGACGACTTCGATTAACATTAACGTAATGCACATTGGAGCTAATAACCGCTTTATTTCGTTTGGCTAGCTATCTAATGCATTGTCTATCTAAAAAAATACGCGTTTAGCAATCTGCGCCTTCGATACATTCGTCAGCCTCACATCGTAGCTTAACATAATACCAGCATTTATGGCCTTCTCTTATCAGTGCGCTTGTAGAAGTTGTTTAAGAAATTCTCTGTTATGCTGCGAAATAATAAATCTCGTACGGTATATACGTAGAGAGGAGGATATTACGTCGAGATAATACGAAGGGTTACTAAGGGCTTTGACCAATCGTTTGATGTTTCCAGGGAAAGGGCACCGGGTCAGGACACAGGACCTTGTTATACGGTAACGCTATATTGCTGCGGCATCTAAACAGCGACATGGTAAATTGATCCTCTTTGTAATATGAAAATCACATTACGGCATATTAATTTTTTATGGTTGCATAAATTTGCGATCAATGATATGTGTGTGTATGCGTGTGCCGTAGTATTTGGCGTGCCTGTCCACGAGTTCGTCGAACGATAAGCTTGCCTTCGATGTCGGTCTACAGCAGCACTCTCATGGTTCGTACAACGCTATCACCTTAATTTTTAATAAGTTTTTTAACTTTTAACAAGTTTTTACGTACGTATTCAGTATATATTAAAATGTTAATATTTCTTCTTATCATGGCATACGATTTTAATAACTCTACTATAACGCTATTCTTGAATAACTAAATTTCAAGCGCAATTATAACTTCTAACTGGGATTAGATTAAAATTTAGAGTTGCGTAGCTAGCAAACTTTCAGGACCTGCGAATGAAACATTGCAACTCGCTCGCAGCCTTTCAGAATTATCTTTTTATTTTTTCGCAGGTGAGGCGTGCTGGTGGACTGTACATCCTGCCTCCAAGCAGAGATCCGAGGGTGAGAAGGTGCGCGTGGGTGACGATCTTATCCTGGTGTCCGTTGCCACCGAGCGATACTTGGCAAGTCTGACATATCATTTTATATAATAATATCTTGAAAGTCAATTTTAATAATATAATATATAACACGTTGCAAATCTTCCGTTCCAGCACACGACAAAGGAGAATGATTTGTCGGTGGTTAACGCATCTTTTCACGTGACTCATTGGTCAGTACAGCCATATGGCACAGGTATCAGCAGGATGAAGTACGTCGGTTACGTCTTTGGTGGCGACGTGTTGAGATTCTTCCATGGTGGCGACGAGTGCTTGACAATACCGTCTACTTGGAGCCCGGCGCCCAGTCAAAAGTAAGTTTTGATGTCAACGGTTGTATATCTCGACAAAATGATCCTTTTAAAATGACAGCAATTGTCACGTGAAAGATTAGAATATTCCGAGGGAAAAGAGAAACAATTGTTTTACGTGAATCGTATTTATCGTTTTACAGCCTCGTAATTTACGAGGGCGGTAGTGTGATGAGTCAAGCGAGATCACTATGGAGATTGGAGCTCGCCAGAACGAAATGGGCGGGCGGCTTTATCAATTGGCTGCATCCTATGAGAATCAGGCACCTGACGACGGGACGTTATCTCGGCGTGAAGGAGAACAACGAGCTCTACCTGGTCGATAGGTTAATACTTATTTTTAGAAAAGTTCAAGGGTCATGGATGATTCTTATAGACACACGATGACGTTTCCGAAATCGGTAATTATTCCTTTTTCGAAGGAATGAAGCGACAATCGAAACCTCGACTTTCTGGCTGCGGCAGGAAAAAGACGATCAGAAAATCGTTCTCGAGGACAAGGATCTGGAAGTTATCGGACTGCCGATTATCAAGTATGGTGACTCTACCGTTATTATGCAACACGCCACCACGTGCCTCTGGGTGTCTTATAAAGTAAGTAAAAAATAGATTTTTGCAAATCAAAGAACAAATTAAAAAGACACAGTTTTAGTAAACGTGTTCGATTGCAATAATAAACAGTTAATAGTTTAATAAAAAGCGTGATACATGTGATACACCCTTACAATGCTCATTATACGTTCTAGTCATACGAGACGAAGAAGAAGGGTGTCGGAAAAGTCGAAGAGAAGCAGGCGGTACTCCACGAAGAGGGTAAGATGGACGACGGGTTGGATTTCTCTAGATCTCAAGAGGAAGAATCTCGCACTGCCCGCGTTATCAGGAAGTGCAGCAGCTTGTTCACTCAATTCATCACGTGAGTTTTTAACCTTGAGAAAAATATTTTAAGAAACACGATAAAAGATAAATTATTTGAGGGACACCAAAAGCGGTCATTTTACTTAAAAATACCGAATACGTTTTAGAGGCCTAGAAACGCTGCAGGTGAACAGGAGAGCGTCCATGTTTTTTCAAAACGTGAATCTTAATGAGATGGTAATGTGTCTCGAGGACTTGATCAATTATTTCGCTCAACCCGAGGATGACATGGGTAAGAAAATGCACGTGTATTTCTCCTTTTACGCCACTAGAACACGTTACTAAAGATAGAATTCCGCAGAACACGAAGAAAAGCAGAACAAGTTCCGCGCGCTCAGAAATCGTCAGGATCTGTTCCAAGAAGAGGGTATACTGAATCTCATTCTTGAAGCCATCGACAAGATCAACGTGATCACATCGCAAGGATTCCTCGTCGCTCTTTCCGGCGATGAGAGCGGCCAGGCTTGGGATCAGATATCTGGATACCTCTACCAGTTGCTGGCAGCTATTATCAAGGGCAATCACACCAACTGCGCCCAATTCGCCAACAGCAACCGTCTCAATTGGTTGTTTAGTCGATTGGGCTCGCAGGCTTCGAGCGAAGGAACCGGGATGTTGGATGTACTTCACTGTGTCCTGATTGATTCTCCAGAGGCTTTGAACATGATGAGGGTACGTGCTATTTTTTCCAGATATACATTCGTTTACATTATGTTCTTGCACATAAAATTTTATAAATTAAAAGTGAATTTACGCATAATTAATTCGTCTTGTTTCAATTTAACTTTAAATTTCTCAAATTGCTTTTTCCAGGACGAGCACATCAAAGTAATTATTTCCCTGCTGGAGAAGCACGGCAGAGATCCGAAAGTCCTGGACGTTTTGTGCTCGTTGTGCGTCGGTAACGGCGTCGCGGTGCGATCTTCACAGAATAATATTTGCGACTTTTTACTACCCGGGAAAAATCTACTTCTCCAAACGCAACTGGTGGACCACGTGGCTAGTATCAGACCGAATATATTCGTCGGCAGAGTGGAGGGCTCGGCTCTTTATCAAAAGTGGTATTTCGAGGTGACTGTGGATCACATCGAACAGACGACTCACATGATGCCGCACTTGAGAATCGGATGGGCGAACACCGCTGGGTAAATTGAAACAAAAATTATTTTTCAAATATTTCTCCATAGAATTATTACAAAATTTCCAAACATTCTTTCTTATGTTCTTTAAAAAACTATTGAATTATTGAATTTTATAATATAATGAACTAATAATTATGTTATTTTTGCGAACAGTTACATGCCGTATCCCGGCGGGGGCGAGAAATGGGGAGGAAACGGAGTCGGCGACGATTTGTATTCATTCGGATTCGACGGCGCTTATCTGTGGACCGGCGGTAGAAAGACGCAGGTGGTCCAGAACGCCACCGAACCCTACATCAGGAAGAGCGACGTGATCGGCTGCGCCCTGGACCTTACGGTACCAGTGATAACATTTACTTTCAACGGCACCCGCATCATGGGTTCCTTCCGAAACTTCAATCTGGATGGCATGTTCTTCCCCGCCATCAGTTGTTCGTCCAAACTCTCCTGCAGATTTCTGCTGGGTGGCGATCACGGCCGACTAAAGTTCCAGCCGCCAGATGAGTTCTCGCCGTTAGTGGAGAGTCTCTTGCCGCAACAGATCCTGTCGCTGGATCCGTGCTTCTACTTTGGCAACATGAACAAGGTGGTCCTAGCGGGTCCGTGGCTGGTCGAGGATGATACCGCCTTCGTCCCGGCTCCAGTCGACACCTCGATGGTCAACCTGCCCGCCTATGTCGAGCAGATCAGAGACAAACTGGCGGAGAACATCCACGAGATGTGGGCGATGAATAAGATCGAGGCTGGTTGGATCTACGGCGAGGTCAGGGATGACCTCAGGAAGATTCATCCCTGCATAGTACAGTTCGAACGACTGCCGGCCGCGGAGAAGCGATACGACACCCAGTTAGCTGTGCAGACTCTGAAGACCGTTCTGGCCCTGGGCTATTACATCACCATGGATAAGCCACCGTCTAGGATAAAAACTCTAAGGCTGCCGAACGAGCCGTTTTTGCAAAGCAGCGGTTACAAACCGGCGCCGCTTGACCTGTCCGCGATCAACTTAACTCCTAAGATGGAGGAGCTCGTTGACCAGCTCGCGGAAAATACGCACAATCTCTGGGCGAAGGAGAGGATCAGTCAAGGATGGACGTACGGACTGAACGAGGACTCGGAAATGAGGAGGAGTCCTCATTTGGTACCTTATCCAAAGGTCGACGAAGCTATCAAGAAGGCTAACCGGGATACAGCCAGTGAGACCGTCAGAACTCTTCTCGTTTATGGATACATGCTTGATCCGCCTACTGGAGAACAGCACGAGGGTGAGACTTTTAATTCCTGTTACACGCGCTTGTTTATTTTTAAATAGATCTTTGCACTTTATTAAAAATATTTGTAAATCGCTTGCAAGTGCTTAAAAAAATGCACATTTAAACAATATTATTAATGATAATATTATAATTACTGTTTATAAGAAAATTAATTATTACACATAGTAAATTATTTTTTAATTTTCTTTTTTATTTTGAATATAGTATATTGTAGAGTTATACCAAATTGTGGCTATTTTCTAGCGGCTTTTTCTTCTTTAAACATATTTTTATCATAATTATGCACATTAATAACGTATTTATTTTTTGTTATTTGTAGCATTGCTTTTGGAGGCCAGCAGGTTACGACAATTATCCTTCAGGACTTACAGGGTCGAGAAGCATTACGCGGTCAGCAGTGGAAAATGGTATTTCGAGTTCGAAGTTCTCACAGCCGGACCGATGCGAGTGGGTTGGGCAAAAGCCGACTGCATGCCAGGAAATATGCTGGGCAGTGACGAAAGTACTTGGGCATTTGATGGTTACAACGTAAGTATCGATATTCTCGATTGTTTCTGTGATCTAACGACTCGAAGCGGACCCAAAGCAAATTTAGCTGAATTTGTTGAAGCGATTTTCCTAATCGTCCAAATTATAGATCTTATAATGATCTTTCTTACAATAATACGTATCGAACTTGCAGTTTTTCAAGTTATAAATAAATAATATCAGAATTCAGATATTGTGCAAATTAAATACAAAAATATTAATGCTGTATTACAAGAACTGTTACTATCGTTATATCGGCGACTTTGTATAATCTTTAAATTATAGCCACAAAAGGTGAGAACTTTTTATGTAGATTTTAGAGCTCGTATATAGTCAAGTTCTCTTTACGAATAAATATATTTCGTAGAATTGTATGCAATTCGTACACAATAGCTTTTGTGTTGCGGGCGTGATATTAACATAAGCGCTCTCGTGGCTTTCGTCCGTGATTTACGAAATATAAATAATTCATAAAAATATAAATGTCAGGTGACCAAAGTACACGCTGGCACCCACGAGTCATTTGGTCACAAATATCAAGTGGGCGACATAGTTGGATGTTTCATTGACGTGGCAGACCGAACGATCAGTAAGAGTCCCATTTCCCAAATTGGCCGATCTTAGAGGCCGCGTTATACATATACACATCTTTCTTTTCCTGGGTTTTCTCGTCACTATTGTCTTTGTCTCGCTCTATATGTTTCTTTCGTGTTGATTTGGTTTTTCATATTTTGCATCCTTGTCCCGAATCGCCGGAGAAATTTCATTCGGCGAAGTGTGGCTTGACTTTTTTATCGATGTCGGGATAATCCGTGAAATTTCCTCGTGGTCTTCTCTCTAACTTTGCACTATGCCCGAAAATGTTGGTCTCTCGCACAAATGTACACGACATCGAGATGTGTATTAATAGCGACGGATGAACTTGTTACAAGCTGCCCCATCGCGGACAAAATAGCAAAATAGCCGGGTGTTTCGATTACCGGTCTGTCCCGATCACCACGAGCGAAAGTGTTGAACTGAACATTTTGTTTTAAAGGAGGAAAAAGTATACTCGGGCACGGCCGAAACGTTCGGCAAACAGTGGCAGATCGGAGACGTTGTCGGGGTTTTCCTGGATCTAATTGACCGAACGATTAGTAAGACGGAATCTTTAAGCGAACGCTTCAGCTACCATTTTTAAGCTACGTATGATTTGATCTGTGGAGATAGATTACTGGATACAGACATTGCGATTCTTAACACGATCTCGGCCACATACTGGTTTTCCGAGATTTGCCTTATATAGTTACATATTTCATATAAATTGACACAAATACCAAAAAAGTACACAGTGAAAATGAGATGTACAATTGCGGATATGTAAAATTAAAATACAATACGTGATTATACATAGAACTTTAGAATCGTTCGAGGTTCAAATGAACATCAGACAAAATTTATCAGACAAAATTTTCGCTCCGCACACTTTGAGGAAGAGCCCTATTGCGCTTAAGCTTTCACGAAAATTAAATTCCGTTGTGACGGTTGCTTGGACAAGAGAAGCGATCATTCTTTTCACGAAAGATGTCTCATCTCGTCACGCCGTCATCTTAACACGTCGGACTTAACCGTCAGAACCAGGAACGGTCCTACTAGCATTAATTATTATCATTAAAACGGTTTCTATTATCATTAATAACATCATTCTCGATCAACGAAAATCATGTCTGCCCAGTGTCTTCTCCGGTATCCAGTACTCTACTCAGTGTTTGTAACGTCAGCGCGACAACAGTGCTTCCATAACTCATATTTACTAATCACTAACACCAGGGTGGCCCCAAATATGTCGATCATTTAATACTATATCATTCTGCTCATTTTAATACAGAGATCTGCGAACAGTCGATGCAATCGTCGTACAAATACGAAGCACAATATGACATGTTTTGGAGAACATCAGATACACATTACAGTGCACACACATTTTATGAATTACTATTAATTGCGAGATGTTTATTACGCGGGTGTAAATGAAAATTGTATCATTATTAAAAAGAAAATTCTCCCAGATAAATTCAAGACAGATATATTTCGGTTTTATGAATTATTATGATTTTTGTTTCTTTTTTTAAATTTAGATATATATTTATATGTTATTATTTTTCTATTGTGAAATACCTTATATTAGTGCCTCGTCTGTGTGTGATATTACACATATTTGATTTTCGTACACTTTTTTCAACTAACGCCGCTTGTGCATGAACATTTTATCCAAATTTGTATTAATGGGTCGTACGAATAAAGATAAAATGTTTAATTGCAGATATAAGTAAATATTTGAAGGAGTACAGTAGAGAGAGAGGACAGTAGAGAGAAATAAAAGCTTCCATTCGATTCTATTTTTACGGCCCATTTTAGGCATCTGCTTTGCTGTATTTGTATGCATCGTGTTTGAATTTTTAACTAGCTTGTTGAAAATTTTATTAAAATGCGGTACGAGTGTTTCTTACATTGTGTAAAACTGTTATTTTTCGTTTTATTTATATGTTACATATAACGTTCCGTCTTTAGCCTTCACGAACAGTAGCAATAATTATGTCTAGTTGTGCTGTTGTTTATTTTTTGTTGTAAGTAGGAACGAATGTTGGTTGTTAAACAAAGCTGTTAGAGGGTTACTTATCAGACCTTTTATACATTTCTTTGTTAAATAACGTCTTCTTCGAACGTTCGTTCCGGCTTTCTCGCAATACTTGATGCACATAAATTGCAGTACAAGTATGCAAATTACGCAGGCTTCTCTTTGAACGGAGAACTGCTGATGGACGCACTCGGCGGAGAAACTTCTTTCGCCGATGTGCAAGGGGACTCTTTCGTGCCCGCATTCACCCTCGGCGTTGGTCAGAAGGCCAGATTAACGTTCGGCCAGGATGTGAACACCCTCAAGTTCTTCACCACCTGTGGTTTGCAGGAGGGCTACGAACCGTTCTGCGTGTGAGTAATTTTAATTTGTATATTTGAAGCATTGCACTACAAATGATAAAACATTGCCGGCATTTATCAAATTTTTATTTTCACGTCGCAGAAACATGAACCGTCTAGTCACGTATTGGTACACGAAGGATCAGCCCATCTTCGAAAATACCGACGATATGGCGGATACGCGAATCGACGTGGCCAGGATACCAGCCGGATCCGACACGCCGCCATGCCTGAAGATCTCACACAACACGTTCGAGACCATGGAGAAGGCGAACTGGGAGTTTCTCAGATTATCGTTGCCCGTGATCTGTCAGTCCAGTTTCATAACGGAGGGTGAAAAGCTGCGTAGATGGCAGGAAATCAAAATGCGACAGAACAGATTGCTAGCCGAGCAGGTTGAGCAAGCGCATCAGGCCGCACCGTCCGCTCACTTAGAACAGATTATGAAATCGGGCTTCAGCATGAGCGATATCAAAGGTAGCGACTCGAAAGCGACTCAAGTTTTGATTCAAGACATAAGTTCGTCATAAAATAATTAATTCGAAATTGCATTCATTGTACTACTAAATAGATTATATTAACTAAACATATGCAATTTGTCAAAAAATAAAATTGCGGTGTTCTAATAATATTATATTATAGTAATATAAAATAGTATGAAATTAATTTTCTATACGTAGTAAATTGTGGTGTTAAATAGGATTGCAAAGGAATTATTCAGAGGATGCGGCCGAAGCGGACGAGATGCTGAAAGAATCGCCGCTCCCTATGCAAAGGGGCAAACCCGCCAGACCGCCGAGAAAAGGGTCTCTTTATGGATCACGTTTGGACAACGCGATCAGCGATGCTGAAATGAATGGATATGGCGAGATGAACGGCGATATAAAAGATGACAAGAAGAAACGCGGTCGTTCGCCTTTCCGGTAAGCATGAATAATTTATAATTGCTGCCTCTAATAAATTGTACAAAAGACAAATTGACCTCGGTACTTTGACTCTGTTAGCAAGCTTAGCAAAGAAATGGAGGATATACAGTAAGTTGTATATTCTTTTCGTTATTAATACTTGTTCAAATGATTGCTCAAATTATATAGTGATTATCGAAATTCTTATAATTTGTTTATTTCGTTTGTTCGACGAATTAATTAATCGATTTTTGTTTCTCACGCAGATTCTTTTCGCGCAAAGCGAAATCGCCGGATGCAAAATCAAAAACTCCCGAGCCGCAAGTTCGTTCGGACATCTCGGACAAGAGTACGAGAACAGTCGGGAGCAAAAGTGGCAAAACTCCTCAAATTCGTGTTTCAACTGTAAGTTCATATTGCAAACAAAATTATGTCATAATATCTTCTCGCATTACATATCAAATCTCTCAGAAAAATATTAAAAAATCTGATTTTACAAATTTAAACTCTGTAAAACTATATTTGATAACGAAGAATGTTTTTAAACATTTTATAAACTTAATTTTCGAAAATTATTTTCCTAGACGGACTTGAAAGTTGTGCCGCCTCAGATCCCGGAACGCAACGTTCCCAAGGCGATGTCCGTATTAACCGGAAGCGGGGTGGAAGCGATCGGCAACGAGATCTTCGACACTGAATGCATGAAACTAATGAACGAATACTTCTATGGTGTTAGGATATTTCCCGGTCAAGATCCGACTCATGTCTATGTTGGCTGGGTTACTTCGCAATATCACTTACATACGAAAGATTTTAATCTGTCTCGCGTGAGGAAATCCTCGATTGCCATCATAGACGAATACGATCGTCTCATGGAGCAGTACGTTTTATTGTAGTATATTTCCATCATATAACTTCCATCAAATCCGCAACTAAATCCGTTAAAAATACAAAACCGATAATACAACGTTACAGAGTCGACAGACAAAGCTGCTACATGGTTCGGGCGGACGAATTGTATAACGAGGTCACCCAGGATGCATCGGGCAAGGGTGCATCTCAAGGTATGTTCGTCGGATGCTTCGTTGATACCGCCACCGGCTGGGTATCCTTCACCTGCGAAGGCAAGGAAACGAGTCACAAGTTCAAGATGGAACCGAACACGAAGCTGTTTCCGGCCATCTTCGTCGAAGCCACCAGCAAGGAGATTCTGCAAATCGAACTTGGCAGGACTTCGACGACGCTTCCGCTCTCAGCCGCCGTGCTGCAAAATTCTGAACGACATGTGATACCGCAATTTCCGCCCAGATTGAAAGTACAATGTCTGAAGCCGCACCAGTGGGCCAGAGTGCCTAATCAGTCTCTTCAGGTTCACGCCCTGAAACTGTCCGATATCAGAGGCTGGTCTATGCTCTGTGAGGACGCAATTTCGATGCTGGCTCTTCATATACCAGAGGAAGACAGATGCATCGATATTCTGGAGCTTATCGAAATGGACAAGCTTCTCAGGTAAAATACTTAAAGCGAACAATTTGCAAAACATTTGTCTGTTACAAATTCCTTATATAATTTTTATGTAAATAATTAAAATAATTGATTGTGTTTAGTTTCCACGCGCACACGCTGACACTATACGCGGCTCTGTGCTACCAATCGAATTACCGAGCCGCACACGCCTTGTGTCAGCACGTCGATCAGAAGCAATTATTATATGCGATACGAGCCGAATACATGTCCGGACCCCTGCGACAAGGATTTTACGATTTACTTATCGCCCTGCACCTCGAGTCACATGCGACGACGATGGAAGTATGCAAGAACGAGTATATAATACCACTTGGTAAGAATTTTCACTTTTGTGAACTCTCGGAAGAGCCATACGAAAAGTAATAAAATTTTTTGAAAATGTAAATAGAAAGAGAGAAAGGCAGAGAGAAAGAGAAAGAGAGAATTGAGATTAGGGAATATCTTATTAATGTCGATTATCTTCTATTCAATTTTTTATATCGTTCGCATCTTCGCTAAAAGTGTTTAATTAAATCGATTTATTAAAGATTAAATAGAATTTTTAATAGAATTTAATAGAAAACTTCTTTTTCTTTGCTTGCCTTAGAAGTTTTTAACAATTTGTTTTCGCATAGGCCAGGAATTAAAGGATTTGTACGAGAATTCCGAGATGAGGCACAGTCTCAGATATTTGGAGACCGAGTCTATCCGGCCGCAGATGAAGATGACGGAAATCAGGTAAGTAAAACTTTTCCCCAAGTAGATGTGAGAGCCCCTACTAATCAGTCGCCATCAAGGGATGTTCCTTCCAGCGATCAAGCGATCGAGAACATACGGAACCTGTACAGCCCGCACTTTCCACTCGACGTCGTACGGGATTACGTGATGATGGCGCTCAACGAAGCCGTCGAAGTGAATCAGGTGCACAACCGAGATCCGATCGGAGGCAGCAACGAAAATCTCTTTCTGTATGTAAGATAATAAGTCTGGCTGCTGTTGGCGCTGCTGCTGCCGCTGCGACTAATGTATCTCATCTGTACTGGCACGACAATAAATCATCCATTTTCCAGATATCTATGCGAAAATCGAAATATGCAAATTCGTCACGCTATTTTTTCTTTGAATTTTCTAATTTTTCGCTTATGGCTTATACAACGTTTCGTTGAATTAATCAAACGTTCTCTAATACGATTTTGACATTACAGACCTCTCTTGAAACTGGTAGATAGATTGCTCCTAGTGGGCATGCTAAGGAACGAAGATATATTCAAGCTGCTCATCATGATAAATCCAGAAACGTGGGATCCGACTTTCGATAAAGGTGAAGTTTTTAAAAAACAGACAAAATCTTTCGTTCAATATATAAACGTCTAATAATGAAACAATGAATAAATAAAGAATACACTAACATTATTTAAAACATTGCAGAAGGTAAAGACGAGCATAAGAAAGGCTTACTGCATATGAAGATGGCTGAGGGTGCTAAATTACAAATGTGCTATCTGCTTCATCACTTAAACGACATCCAATTGCGCCATCGCGTCGAGTCTATCATCGCCTTCGCCTCTGACTTTTGCGGAGAACTGCAGGCCGATCAATTGCGACGTTACATCGAGATTAAACAGTCGGATTTACCGTCAGCAGTCGCCGCTAAGAAGACCAGAGAATTCAGATGTCCTCCGCGCGAGCAGATGAACGCGATTTTGAGCTTCAAGAATCTGGACTCCGAGGAAGATCCGGAGAATTGCCCGTGCGGCGAGGATCTGATCGTGAAGATGAACGAGTTCCACAACGAGCTGATGTCCTATGTGTCGTTGACCGCTCTTCAGGAAGCTGCCAATGCCGCGAACGAGTTGACCGAGGAAATTCAAAAACCGGGCGCCATGAAACGCCTCTTCAACTTCATCAACGCTGTCAAGGAGCTCGAGGAGGAAATGAAACTTGAGACTGAACCCGCGAAGAAAACTCCGGAAGGTATGCGCCCCTTGATTTGTCTTACGCAATTATAATTATATACTCAATTATAATTATTATAATTGGATTTGTAATTTACAATTATAATAAATTATTTTTAATAAAATTCTAATAATAAATTCTAATAAATATTATAATGATGAGATACTAATTCTGTTTAACGCTTTCTACAGAGGTGTTTCGCAAGGTGCTGATATCGACCATCGTAAATTGGGCTGAAGAGTCGCAAATTGAGACACCGAAACTCGTACGGGAGATGTTCAGCCTGTTAGTCAGACAATACGACACCGTGGGCGAGTTGATCAGAGCCTTAGAGAAGACCTACGTCGTCAACAACAAGACCAAAGATGACGTCGCGCTAATGTGGGTCGGTTTAAGTCAGATTCGCGCGTTGCTGCCAGTGCAGATGTCTCAGGAGGAGGAGGAACTGGTTCGAGAGAGATTGTGGAAGCTAGTGAACAATCACACCTTCTTTCAGCATCCCGATCTCATCAGGGTGCTGAGGATTCACGAAAACGTGATGGCCATCATGATGAATACTCTGGGAAGACGCGCCCAGGCGCAATCCGACGCTCAGACTCAGGCTCAAGCCGCCGAGGGAGAACCGGCGTCGAAGGAGAAGGACACGTCGCACGAGATGGTCGTGGCTTGCTGCAGATTCCTGTGTTACTTCTGCCGTACGTCCAGACAGAATCAAAAAGCCATGTTCGACCATTTTGACTTCCTGCTGGAGAACAGCAATATTCTGCTGGCGAGACCTTCGCTGCGAGGATCAACGCCTTTGGACGTGGCTTATTCATCGCTGATGGAGAACACCGAGCTGGCTCTAGCCTTAAGAGAACATTATCTGGAGAAGATTGCTATTTATTTGTCGCGGTGTGGTCTGCAATCTAATTCGGAATTGGTGGAAAAGGGCTATCCTGACTTGGGCTGGGACCCCGTCGAGGGTGAACGCTACCTCGATTTCTTGAGGTTCTGCGTGTGGGTCAACGGTAAAGATTTTGTCATTTTCATCCATTTAATTCGTACAATTCATTATTTTGCAAGAGTGACATTAAATTCTTTTTTCATTAATTATTTTAGGTGAAAGTGTGGAAGAAAATGCCAATTTGGTTATCCGCCTGCTAATCAGAAGACCGGAATGTCTGGGTCCCGCTCTTCGAGGCGAAGGAGAAGGTCTGTTGAGAGCCATCATAGAAGCGAACAAAATGTCCGAGCGCATTGCTGACAGACGAAAAGTAAGTAATGCAAAGATCGTTAATCTCATTCCCTCTACTTATTTGATCGCGAAATTATAGCCGAGATATTTAGGTATAAGTAAGTAAGAAATTATCGTGTTTCTTATTGTTGTTTTGAGATGTATCACGTGAATTATTAATTTTATGCGTCCCCAGAAATTTGTGAAAATTACGTTTTCACACCCACTTATCAAATAACTTCCCGCATTCCAGTTTTGTTACATTAATTCCATTTTCCATTTGATTGTTTATTTTGAATAATTCATTTAGCCCTTTTATTCCCTTTTGGATTTGTGTGACCCGATTCACTTTGCACATTTATTTGTGTTTTATGAGATACAAAAATCACCCTAAGATTGATTTGAGTTTAATGTCTTACGTTTTCCATACGGATAAATTTCCGAGGATTCAAATTGATTAAAATAGCACGAACAAAGTACGACTATGCAACGATGTTGTATTGATATCTGTCCTCCCTAAACAGTTACGCATGTGCCTGATCTTCCATTAATACAATATCAACTTAGTACCTCACGCAGGTGCACGACGAGGCCGAAGGCACAGCCGTGGTAATGCAATTTGAGCATCCCTTGCCAGAGTCGGACGATGATGAGGACTACATAGACACGGGTGCGGCTATCCTAAATTTCTACTGTACTCTCGTCGATTTGCTAGGCCGCTGTGCTCCGGATTCATCCGTCATAGAGCAAGGTAAAATAATAAATTTAAAAATATTAATTATTTGCATCTTCATTACTGTTCACAAAATTATATGCATAGCACATTTTACACTTATTAATTCAGTGCATAATTCTCATGCCAATAATCAATAAACGTAAAAATATTTTGATTTTTAATATTTAATTATATTGATAATAACAAAATTGTTTAAAGTCTAAACTATTGACAGATAATAAAATAGCACGTCATTCTATAATTATAAATTAACTTTTTAAAATTTTTATTTTACTTTTTATTAATTAAATTTTCAAATCATATAATTCACTATCTTATACTTTCATTGCACGCGTATTCGATCACATCAAATCGTTCACGTACAAAGTGCAATAAATTATCTAATAATAGCATTTCTTTTTTCTTTAATGGGCAACAGAAGTCTCTATAAAATCCGTTGGTAATATTCGAAACAAAATTCTTCTTTTAATAAAATCGATGTTAAAATGCTTATTTGTCTAAAATTGTTTTGTTCTTAATTTCAGGAAAGAACGAATCTCTTCGAGCTCGAGCGATTTTAAGATCATTGGTACCTCTCGACGATCTTCAAGGTGTGCTGTCCCTGCGATTCACACTGCTCAATCCCGCTGCTGGTGAGGAACGACCGAAAAGCGATACGCCGTCCGGTTTGATACCAGGGCACAAGCAAAGCGTTGTACTCTTCCTCGAGCGCGTTTATGGTATCGAAACGCAGGAACTGTTTTACAAAATACTGGAGGAAGCTTTCTTGCCTGATCTTCGCGCCGCTACCATGCTCGACAGAGTAAGAATGATTTTTAAATAAAAAAAAACGTAAAAGAAAATTCTGAGTTGAAAGTATGAACTATTTTAGATTCACATTGTTCTTTATTTCTTTTGTATATGCTGATTTAACTTTTTAAATTCGCAGAACGACGGCTACGAGTCCGACATGGCGCTCGCCATGAATCGATACATAGGAAACAGTATTCTGCCGTTACTTATAAAACATTCGAAGTTTTACAACGAAGCAGACAACTACGCGAGTTTACTCGACGCCACGTTGCACACTGTCTATCGGCTGAGCAAAAACCGAATGCTGACGAAGGGACAGCGCGAAGCCGTCTCGGACTTTCTCGTTGCGTTGACCAGGTAAGTAAAACACTTTTTAAGCATTATCTATATCAATTAATAATTATTTTTCACGTTACTCATTGCGCTGTTTATTTGCATTTGCAAATTTTATTCTAGAGACTAATCAATTAATTTGTTTTGCAGCCAGATGCAGCCAAGCATGTTGCTGAAATTGCTGCGAAAGCTGACTGTCGACGTGTCTAAATTGTCGGAGTATACCACTGTAGCTCTCAGAGTACGTTTCGATTGTTTTATTATCTAATTGTGACATATTCCTTCACTTCGCACATTAAAACTTAATAATTGCAATCGCGAAAGTTTTTTAATATATTATTATTGATTATACTAGTGTATGATTTTCTTTATTATGTTATTAGTTGTTAACATTGCATTATGAGCGTTGCGCGAAATATTACGGATCCACTGGTGGCCAAGGTGCTTACGGGGCATCGAGCGACGAAGAGAAACGCCTCACGATGGTCCTGTTCAGCAACATATTCGATTCTTTATCCAAAATGGATTACGATCCGGAATTGTTCGGAAAAGCGCTGCCTTGCCTGACGGCTATCGGTTGTGCTTTGCCACCAGATTATTCTCTGTCAAAGAATTACGACGACGAGTGGTACGGTAGCAAGTCAGCCTCAGCTCAATCACCCGATGGACCTTACAATCCACAACCAATCAATACGTCCAGGTTAGCAGTCTTAAATATTTAATTATCAAATTTGACTATCGATTAATTAATTATGAAAGTTTGTCGCATCGATTACAAATTGATTGATTACAAATAATAAAGTAACTTGCGATTCTGCTTTCAGTGTGGTGCTCAATAACGATCTTAATCAGATAGTACAAAAATTCTCCGAGCACTATCACGATGCCTGGGCCAGTCGCAAGTTAGAAAACGGTTGGACCTACGGCGATCAGTGGTCAGATATAAACAAAACCCATCCAAGATTAAAGCCGTACAACATGCTGAACGATTACGAGCGCGAACGATACAAGGAGCCTGTCAGAGAGAGTTTGAAAGCTCTTTTGGCGATCGGTTGGAGCGTGGAACACGCGGAGGTCGATGTACCGTCGACCAACCGCAGCTCCATGAGGAGATCTTCCAAGAGTCAAGTAAGAAAAATTGTCTTTAAGTGCATCTTATATTCGTAGCACGAAAACATGCATATGTATATTTTCAAATGTACACAGGGCGACTCTGCAAGTCCGTTTAATTACAATCCTCATCCGGTGGATATGACTAATCTAACGCTGAGCAGAGAGATGCAGAACATGGCCGAACGTCTGGCGGATAATGCTCACGATATCTGGGCCAAGAAGAAGAAAGAAGAACTCATTACTTGCGGTTAGTGTAGCGTGATACTTCATATTCTCCATTTTTCGGTATTTGATCGGATCAAATTTTATTTATTACAAAAACCTCTGGTATTTTTTGTGATGTTACAGGAGGTGGCATTCATCCTCAACTCGTGCCTTACGATCTGCTGACCGACAAAGAGAAACGGAAGGATCGCGAGCGATCGCAAGAGTTCCTCAAGTACCTGCAGTATCAAGGCTACAAGCTTCACAAACCTAATCGCGGCGGTACGGAAACCGAAGTGGCCGGTGCTGCTGCCTCAGTGGAGCTGAGATTCGCCTATTCATTGCTGGAGAAGCTGATAGCTTATCTGGACAAGGCGACGATCAACATGAAACTCTTGAGGCCTTCCGACACGTTCAGCCGCAGGAATAGTTTCAAGACCTCCACCAGAGACATTAAGTTCTTCAGTAAAGTAGTGCTGCCACTGATGGAGAAATATTTCAGCACGCATAGAAACTACTTCATTGCTGTGGCCACCGCTACGAACAACGTCGGTGCGGCATCCTTGAAGGAGAAGGAGATGGTAGCCGCTCTGTTCTGCAAGCTGGCGAGTTTGCTGAGATCGAGACTCGCCGCGTTCGGCGCGGACGTGAGGATAACAGTTCGGTGTCTGCAAGTGCTCGTGAAAGGCATAGATGCTAAGAGTCTCGTGAAAAACTGTCCGGAATTCATCAGAACATCCATGTTAACTTTCTTCAACAATACCGCCGACGATCTGGGTCACACAATTCTTAATCTACAGGAGGGAAAATACAGTCATCTCAGAGGCACCCACTTGAAGACCTCCACGTCGCTATCGTACATCAATAGCGTGGTCCTGCCAGTGCTCACTGCGATGTTCGATCATCTTGCTGCGTGCGAGTACGGCAGCGACTTGTTGCGTAAGTGTCTCGAGCATATTAAACTTTATTAATTATATTGGTTAACTTATAATTTAATTAGGTATATTTAATTACATTTTAATTATATTTTTAATTATATTTTATTTTAATTATATTTATTATTTAACTATATTTAATCATATTTTTATCTCTTTGCTTGCTAGTTGACGAGATTCAAGTAGCGTCATATAAAATGCTGGCGTCCCTGTACACTCTCGGGATAGATGCTACCCTGACGCATGACAGAAAGTACCTGAAGACCGAGATCGAGCGAAACAAACCTAATCTGGGCTCCTGCTTGGGAGCTTTTTCGAGCTGCTTCCCAGTGGCTTTTCTGGAGCCGCATTTGAACAAGCACAATCAGTATTCCCTTCTAAATCGAATCGCGGATCATTCTCTCGAAGCTCAGGATATCATGACGAAAATGGAATCGAGCATGCCAACCTTAGAGACGATTCTCACCGAGGTGGATCAATTCGTCGAGTCCGAGAAGACCTACAACGACGCTCCTCACGTCGTCGACGTGATTCTGCCTTTGCTCTGTTCCTACTTGCCGTTTTGGTGGGCACAAGGACCCGACAACGTGAATCCGACCGAGGGTACCTACGTCAGCATGGTCACCAGCGACCACATGAATCAATTATTGAAAAACGTGTTGAAGCTCATCAAGAAGAACATCGGCAACGAAAACGCACCGTGGATGACGCGCATTGCCGCCTACACGCAACAAATTATCATCAACTCGTCCGAGGAGCTGCTGAAAGATCCGTTCTTGCCTCTCGCCGAACGCGTCAGAAAACGAACGGATACAATGTTTCACAAGGAGGAATCTCTTCGAGGCTTCATCAAATCTTCGACCGACGACACATCGCAGGTCGAGGCGCAGATACAGGAGGATTGGCAGTTACTGGTTCGCGACATCTATTCGTTCTATCCTCTGCTGATAAAATACGTCGATCTCCAGAAGAATCACTGGCTGAGGAACAATATTCCCGAGGCCGAAGACTTGTACAATCACGTAGCAGCTATATTTAATATTTGGTCGAAGTCGCAGTACTTCTTGCGTGAGGAGCAGAACTTTATATCCACAAACGAGATCGATAACATGGTACTCATCATGCCCACTGCAACCAGGAGACCTACTACAGTGTCTGACGGCACCGCGCCTTCTGGAGGAGGCAAAGTGCGTATAAATTGTTCGATAATAATTTAAATTAATAATTATTAAGTTTCTATTAAACTGTCACACACACAAAATATTAAATGTAGAAATATTTAAATCTAATAATATAATTTAATTTAATCTTGTTAATTAATTATTATTTATTCCGAACAAAATACTATGTGATTAAATATTTCTCTAATTTTTAGAAAAAGAAAAAGCACCGTGACAAGAAGAGAGACAAGGACAAGGAGGTGCAAGCTTCCTTGATGGTCGCCTGCCTGAAACGATTGCTACCAGTTGGCCTGAATCTGTTCGCCGGTCGCGAACAGGAACTGGTCCAGCATTGCAAGGATAGGTTCCTGAAGAAAATGCCGGAATACGAGATCGCGGAATTCGCGAAAACGCAGCTGACCCTACCGGACAAGATCGATCCCGCCGACGAAATGTCGTGGCAGCATTATCTGTACTCGCAATTGGGCCAAAAGAAGGACGCGATAGAGCCCGTGAAGACTCAGCTGGAAGATGTTGTCGCTAGGATCACCGACATGGCCAAAGTCTTGTACGGTTTACACATGGTTAGTCGCAGAAATTGTTTCACGTTATTACATAGTAATTTTCAAAATTGTCCGCATACTCAAATTACTCGAAAGAATAATTTCCCGGGCTCTCTGATTTTTTAATTTGCTATTATATTAATAATGTCTTTGTGGTCATCGAAGATTTGTCTCTCCCACATATCATCATCGTTTTTCTTTAAGTGAGAAGCGTTCATTCATCTCTATTCATTCTGTGCTTTTGTATTCTCGAGTAGATAGATCATCCACAACAGCAGAGCAAGAGTCAGTACCGATCCGTGGTGTCGATCCAACGTAAACGAGCGGTAATCGCTTGCTTCCGTCAAACTTCCCTACATTCCTTGCCCAGGTATCCTTCTAAGTTGTATTTTCGCTTGAGTTATATTTTTTGTTCGATAATCCTTCATTTGCGGTGTGTCGTTGCATTATTTTAACATCATTAGAATCATTGTTACTTTGAGTTTCGCTGAATGATGTCGCGATGCGTTTCACATAATTGATTTGCGTAGAATTAGCTATTATGTTTCGCAGTTTCTTGAGTGAAGAAAATAATTATTAAGCGATGAGAATTAATCGACTTTGTGTGTTCAGTGCTACACTGTCAGATGACAATGATGAATAAGAATAATTGTTGAGAACTGATTTAATGAGTGCGCTTGCTGTTTGTGTGCACGCGGCTAACAGGCAACAAAGCCACCGCCATCGCGAGATGGATGGAAGCGCGTACTGTGCGCTGCCAGAAAGAGAGCAGCGATTGCATGTTTGCGTAGTGAGCCTCTATATAAACTGAGAAGGTACGATTAACGCAAGACGAGTCGCATATTGTATGTGGACAAAGTTTCTTGAAATTTTACGATACATTTATATAATTATTGTTTTCTTTTTTTAGACACCGAGCAATAAACATTTTTGCGCGAACGTATTACGAACTGTGGCTACAGGATGAAAACGTAGGTCAAGAAGTTATGATCGAAGATCTTACGGTAATTAAATCTCTCACGCATAAGTATTTTAATTTAATATAAAATATGAATATGAATAAAAATAAATATTCATCTCCTATAATTATCTATATTTGAATTATTTATTTTCTGTTTAGCAATCATTCGAGGATGCTGAATTGAAGAAAATGGACAAAGCCGAGGACGAAAGCAAGCCTGATCCATTGACGCAATTAGTGACGACCTTCTGTCGCGGTGCCATGACGGAACGATCAGGCGCTCTTCAGGAAGATCCGCTTTACATGAGTTACGCTCAGATCATTTCGAAATCCTGCGGAGAAGAGGAGGAAGAAGGTGAAGAAGAAGGCGGAGGCGAGGAAGAGGGCGGAGCTTCAATCCACGTGAGTATTTTCAATCGATAAATTCTCAATTGTACAAATACCAATAATTCGAGACATAAGATATGAATCCTTCAATAAGTTCCCTGAATCTAACGCATTAACGAGAGTTCCCTATCTTTTTCTAACTTACTAGAAGCCGGCACATAAGCTACTTATGGTAAGAATAAGTAGTTAGTGCGAGAATCCATCCGCTTAATGTATGCTCGCAGTCCAAAGTGTCAATCATATGTGTTCTCCGCATTTCGGCACCCAAATTTATTGAATCGTACGTTATTTTACTCATTGAAGTCAAGCGGTGTAAAATATCATTCATGAACAAGCGAAACATCGTAAGCTGTTGCGATCGTCTTCCTCTTATCTCATTACTAATTACTTATCTCCACTACTGTATTACTAAACTGCTTATTCTTTGTTTTTACGTAACTCTCAAGAGGCCCATGCATAAATTAATGGTAAGACACTATTATTATTATACGTACACGTATGTATGTATGCTCGTCGTAAAGTATAAAATCGTATTTTAAATTTTAAATAATAATTCAATGTTATGTAAAATTAACACTATCTAAAAATGATACGTATTATATTATCCCAATTATTATTAATTACATTTATATTTTTTAAAACTTGTTATATGTGCTTGCAAAATTTACGCTCTCAGTTCTCTACTAATCATGCTGCATAATTGCAGGAGCAAGAAATGGAAAAACAGAAGTTGTTATTCCACCAAGCTCGCCTAGCGAATCGCGGTGTCGCGGAGATGGTTCTCCTACACATATCAGCGTGCAAGGGTGTTCCCAGTGAGATGGTGATGAAGACCCTGGAACTTGGAATTTCGATTCTACGTGGCGGCAATATCGAGATTCAGCGAGGGATGCTGAACCACTTGAAGGAGAAGAAAGACGTCGGCTTCTTCACGTCTATCGCGGGTCTAATGAATTCTTGCAGCGTGTTGGATTTGGACGCTTTCGAGAGGAATACAAAGGCCGAGGGTCTCGGTGTCGGTTCCGAGGGTGCGGCAGGCGAGAAGAACATGCACGACGCCGAGTTCACCTGCGCTCTATTTCGCTTCATTCAACTAACTTGCGAGGGTCACAATCTCGGTGAGTATTGCATTACTGCAATTAAACGATGGATTCATTCAAACGGAGTCCATAATCTTATCTTATTTTTAATAGATTGGCAGAATTATCTCAGAACACAGGCTGGTAACACGACGACGGTGAACGTTGTCATCTGCACTGTCGATTACCTACTGCGACTGCAAGAATCAATCATGGATTTTTACTGGCACTACTCGAGCAAGGAACTCATTGATCCCGCCGGTAAAGCGAACTTCTTCAAAGCGATCGGCGTCGCTAGTCAAGTTTTCAACACGCTCACTGAGGTCATCCAGGGACCGTGCGTGCAGAATCAGCAAGCCTTGGCGCACTCGAGATTGTGGGACGCGGTTGGAGGTTTCCTCTTTCTATTCTCGCATATGCAAGACAAGTTATCAAAGCACTCCAGCCAGGTGGATCTTCTGAAGGAATTACTAAACTTACAGAAAGATATGATCACCATGATGCTTTCCATGCTTGAAGGTACGTATCTAGTTTGAATTCTGCTCGGGCGAAGTGATAATTAACGTTTGCAAATTGCAAATTTAAGGTAACGTCGTAAACGGAACGATCGGAAAGCAGATGGTGGACACTTTGGTCGAATCGGCTGGCAATGTGGAATTGATTCTGAAGTATTTCGACATGTTCCTGAAGCTGAAGGCCCTCGTATCGTCGCCGAGTTTCTTGGAAGTCGATCTTAACAACGACGGTTGGGTGTATCCCAAGGATTTCAAAGATAAGATGGAACAGCAAAAGAGTTACACCAAGTAAGCTCCTCAAATATTTCTTATCTTGTAAGTTAAAATTAATTTTATTCAAAAATTGTAAACTCTATTCTCCACGATGTTTTCAGCGAGGAGATCGAATTTCTTCTGGCCTGCTGCGAGACGAATCACGACGGCAAGATCGATTACGTTGCGTTCATGGATCGCTTCCACGAGCCCGCCAAGGAGATCGGTTTCAACCTGGCTGTGTTGCTCACCAATTTGTCCGAGCACATGCCGAACGAACCGAGATTAGCCAGATTCCTGGAGACAGCCGGCTCCGTCCTCAACTATTTCGAACCGTTCTTAGGCAGGATCGAGATTCTCGGCGGTAATAAAAAGATCGAGCGCGTGTACTTTGAGATTAAAGAATCGAACATAGAGCAGTGGGAGAAGCCGCAGATCAAGGAATCCAAGAAGACATACTTCTACAACACGGTGGTGGAGGCCGGCGAGAAGGAGAAACTTGAAACCTTCATCAACTTCTGCGAGGACGCGATTTTCGAGATGCAGCACGCGAGCGCGTTAATGACCGTCGAGGAAAGCGGCGGAATCGGCAAAGCGCGGGAATCTTCTTACACGTACATGACTGACGACGACGAGGAAAGGAACAAAGATCCGATCAGGCGCGGTATACAGGCATTCAAGGACGGCGTTTATTATTTCTTCTACATGTTCTCGCCGACCAACATCAAAAACAAGATCGCCGAGATGCAACAGATGACGATTCCCGAGCTTTTCATCGGCTTCTTCAAAATGATCTTCTACGCGTTCTACTATTCCGGCTTCGGCGTCGGGATCGTAATCCAGTACTTTATGAGGCTTTTACTGACGCTGATGAGAGGACCGCACCTGGAGGAGCCTGTCGTCGTCAAGGAGGAAGAGGAGAAACCGTCTAGACACTTACCGGCTTTGCCACCGACGCCGGATGAATCGAATCTACAGGTAAATTATTCTGATGTTCGAGATTTTGATGATACAATAGAATTTATTTTACGAATTCGTACAGGTACAAGCCTTCGGAATGGATATAACAAAAGAGGAAGGTGGACAGATAAAGATAGCGCCGCACGAATCAAGTACGTCTACGCCGCAATCTAGTATCGAGGAAACAGGTGAGAGTACACCCGACGAGGGTACCGGCGAGGAAGGAATAAGAGCGGAAGGAGGAGAAGGCGAAGCACCTGTCACTTTGGCCGACTTGCTTGGGTAAGTGTATAATAAAAAAATGTCCGTAACAATATATAAACTAAAATTTAAAACAGAAAGTGTTATGGACAGCTCTTCTTATATTTCACATCTTTTTTAAATCATTTTTATACTTTATAGCAATATGCATACGTGTCACCCAGAAAAGTACACGCGTTATGAGCAGAAGCATACGTGTAATGAAAAAATTCAGTTTCTTGTTGCTAATTTTTATCCTCAATCTTTCGCTGAGTTTCGAAAATTCAAGTTTCAAAATTCACGCCCCATGATTAATGAACGTAGCTCTTATGGAAATGATTTTTTATAACACAAATTAAATTAAATAATTGTAGAAAAGTAGTCTCATCAATTATTAGATGTGTAATTGTGTTTTCTCATTAATGTCTCATTAAAATATTTTTATAGTGGAGAACAGGCTAGGGCTCAAGCCGCAGCAGCAGCTGAAGCAGCGGCAGCTCAACAAGCGGCCATGGCAGCGGTCGAAGCCGAAGCTAAACAAGAAACCTCGACCGAACCTTCTTCAAGTTCGAGCATCGATCTGTCGCAGTATAGTCATCGCGTGGTATCCTTCCTGGCAAGAAATTTCTACAATCTGAAATATGTGGCGTTGGTCCTCGCATTCTGCATCAATTTCATGCTGCTCTTCTATAAGGTTTACGAAAATGTCACAATAATTCGCGTACTTTACATACGTAAATAAAATATTAATATTCAATATACCGTAAATTCAAGCTTCGTACATATAAAAAAATATATTTTATATTTATTCATGCATGTTATCTTTAATGAACAGGTTTCATCTTTGGCTGAAGATTCGGATGATGAAGGTAGCGGACGAATGGCTGATTTGTTAACGGAAATGTCGGGCGAAGGTCCATCAGGGTTGGCAGGTAGCGGCGTGGAACTCGGCAGTGGTAGCGGTGAAAATGGTTCGGAAGAGGAAGACGAGGAAGTTCAAGAATTTGTGGAAGTGGCCGAGGATTACTATTACATGGCTCACGTTATGAGGCTATTGGCTGCCCTTCATTCTATCGTTTCGTTGGCTATGTTGGTCGCGTATTATCACTTAAAGGTACTTTAAGCGCGAATAATTGTATAATTATATAACGTAAATTATTATTAGATATTTGTTTAGTAATGCTTTATTTCTTTCATAACGAAGAAGACACTCACTACGACCAAACTACGAAATGTACATATGTATTTTAGGTACCATTGGCTATATTCAAACGAGAAAAGGAAGTCGCACGACGAGTAGAGTTTGACGGATTGTATATAGCCGAGACGCCAGAGGAAGATGACATTAAGGCGCACTGGGACAAAATGGTAATATCAGCAAAAACGTTTCCCGTGAACTACTGGGACAAGTTCGTCAAAAAGAAGGTCCGACAAAAGTATAGCGAGACGTACGATTTTGATTACATCAGCACTTTGCTTGGAATGGAGAAGACTTCTTTCAGCCAACAGGAGGACGAAGGATCTGGCTTAATACATTTGTAAGTAGATATTTCGATAATAAATTTTGCAAGATTGTGATATGGAAATTAATATTTTGCAGCATTGTAAATATCGATTGGCGATACCAAATCTGGAAGGCGGGCGTCACCATCACAGATAATGTAAGTGCTCTTGAGCAGAATTTAATTAATGTATATTGAATTTATATTAAATATTTTCATCGATTGAATTGATTAAATCAACGTTATTATATTTCCAGGCATTCTTATATAGCTTGTGGTACTTTACATTTTCGATCCTCGGTAACTACAACAACTTCTTCTTTGCCGCTCATCTGCTGGACGTCGCGGTCGGTTTCAAGACATTAAGAACGATCTTGCAATCAGTAACGCACAACGGCAAGCAGCTCGTATTAACAGTAATGCTGCTGACTATCGTGGTATACATCTACACCGTGATAGCTTTCAACTTCTTCAGAAAGTTCTATATACAAGAGGAGGATGACGAAACGGACAAGAAGTGTCATCATATGTTAACGGTATGCGATATATAAGAATATAAAAATCTGTGCGCTATATAGGTTTTCACTTTGATATTCTAATACCATAAAAGTAAAACAATCAGCTTTATATTCCAGTATAGAAATTAAGAAAAGAGCTATTGTCTTTCATTAAATTTTAATATTTTTAATCTATAAATTTAAAAATTATATATACTATTTTAATATTAAACTATTACTTAATTTTTTATTTCTTTGGCTTAGTGCTTCGTTTTCCACCTGTACAAAGGCGTGAGAGCCGGCGGCGGCATAGGCGACGAGATCGGCGAACCGGATGGCGACGATTACGAGGTTTATCGTATAATGTTCGACATCACTTTTTTCTTCTTCGTGATCGTCATCCTGCTGGCTATTATTCAGGGTACGCATGTCCGAAATTCATTCCGCTATTCGCAGAGGAAAGAGAATATAACACCAATCTATTCTTCAGGTCTGATCATCGATGCGTTCGGTGAGCTTCGAGACCAGCTCGACAACGTGAAGACGAATATGGAGAGTAATTGCTTTATATGCGGCTTGGGGAAGGAATATTTCGACGCGGTGCCACACGGGTTCGATACTCACGTCCAGCAGGAGCATAATCTAGCGAATTACATGTAAAGATCGATAAATATCTCATTTATTTATTTGTATTTACTCGTTAGAATATTTCATATTTCGTTTTTACGTAATTTCCAATCAACAGGTTCTTCCTTATGCACCTGATTAACAAACCGGACACCGAGTACACCGGTCAGGAGACCTACGTGTGGAATATGTATCAACAGAGGTGTTGGGACTTCTTCCCGGTGGGCGATTGCTTCCGCAAGCAGAACGAGACGGTGGAAGAGGAGGCCAAGAAGAAATAAGATTAATCTTGTTTCTAATTAAGATGACCAAATCGATTTTACTTGCGATAAGAACTCGAGCGGCTTCTTCGATAATAATTCTTAGCATCAATTCTTGCTCACCGAATCGCGGACGCGACGTCCCTGCGCGCGCGTTAAAAATCAAATTACACGAATCTCTCACGTTGTGTAACGACGAAGAGAGATTTTTACCTCATACACTTGCGTCTTCGTTTCCTATTTGACAGTTTATCGTTATTCCGACTAACTAATAAATCGAGTTTCCGGCGTGTGAGTCCAGTGCATTGCGTTACGTACTGCGGTGACGGTGTTGGATGCCCCTGACGTCCTACTGAGCGCATACGTACCTCCGTGAATGCACCTGGTAATTAGTGAAGTCGAAAATATTTTTTCAACTTTGTAAGAATGACTCGTGCGGTAGCACCGCGCGAGATCGGGAATTTTTCCTTTATAGATAGGCAATCGATCGAGGGTTGACGAAAGCACGACTCCCTTCGACTCCCAGCGGTACGTTGTCGCCGAAAATTCGACGGAAAAGCGCGGCAGCGACGGAACCGACTGCACAAATTAACATATTCATAGCGTTTACAATTGCCTTCTTTTCGTATGCCGGGTGATCTACACTTGTGCGTAATTATGCGCTGCGTAATCGTAGCGACGACAAGTTTGAGATACGTGACATATAGTATAAGTAAGTTAAAGATGTTTAAAGTTTATATGATAAAACGTATTAAATCTCTGACCGCTGCGCGGGAGCGCGAACCTTTTGGAAATTATTTATGACTGAGCTCACATTATATCCAAGAAAAGAAAATGTCAATATATTGTAAATAAAACTCTACGACAGGACTACCTGGTAAGAAAGACTTATAAATACTTCTTTGTTTCGCTACCCCCTCATCCCTTTGCAACCTCACGCATCGATTGCACGCATTTCCAGAAATAAGTCTTAATACTTTGTCATCAAGGATTTAAAAAAATATAACAAGTCATAAATTACTAATATCACGTTTCCATCTACTTTGCATCGATCCACGATTAAATTTCTTTTTATGGCACACAATTTCGTTTTCTTTTAATATTAAACGCGAAACAATCGTTCCCAATCGATGTATTTGATTATTTTAATACTCTCGAGACTTAGTGTGTCGCCGCGCGGGAACTCTCGACGTCGTGTCGACATGCCAAGCGTGACATAGTGGGAGCTTGTATTTTCCATCGAGGGTTACTCGAGGGAATCGAGAGAAGAGCAACAAGAGTAACGGCGTGTCCCTCCGCGCCGAAGGCGGAAGGAGGTCGCGCAAGCGCCTCGGCCCAGCGACCGCTCGCCGGCTAGGAGCCTTCAGGGTGAAAATGCACCATGGCATGGGAGGATCGGCGGGCGATCGTCACGGCGCTCAAAACCCGGCGATGCAGGCCAGGAACGGGGTCTGCGACAAAATCGAAAATTACATATCCGAGCTAGGCCGATGGTACGTGAGTAATCGCGGGAACGGAGGCCCTAAGCGCCCGCAGGAGCCACTGTGCGTGTTTTCCGCCCTGTGCCACCCTGTAGGAACGGTGGGGTCAGGCGGAAGAGGGTGGACGACCCGGGCACAAAAGTGGCGGGTATTTAGCTACGTTTCGTCGTGTAGCTTCTCGCGATGGGCATAACGATGTGTTATTGTGTGATGATCTTAATATCGGTTGGTATTTCAATTATGTTATGCACGATAGCGGATTGATAATGAATCGACACAGTGATAATACGATCCCGGAAGTTCGGACGCTAGTGTTGGCGCAGTTTTGCACGACTCCTGTGTGTGTGATTCGCAGGGCTCTGTGTTGAAATATGTATATTTCAATAATTGTATATGTTTTTTTAAATTAATATTTATTTATAATATTTCGTTATTTGGAAAAATGATTGTTACTTAAGTGTTACTCGTTAATTGAGAAATTTGTAAAAAAGTATATTTTACTATTTATGTTAATTAATTTTTTTGTGAGTAACGTGTTGCACAATCTATCGCATACTCAGCTAGAGATCGTGCTCTTCGTCTGAATAATATCGCACGTTTACTACTTAAAGTAATCTGTGCACCTAACACTGAATAAAAAAGCCGAATAAATTTTTGTGTAAAAGAAAAACTAATGCCAAATTTTCTCTGTATACCAATATCTTTAGAAAATTGCATAATTTTCTAAGTATCACTAAATATATATATTTTTGTATGCACATTATAAACAATGATAAAAGAATTAAGTAATTTATATATTTTAATAGAAATTTGTATATTTTTTGATAAAAAATAATGTATTAATATATTATAAAATAGGGCAGTATGGAGAGCGATAATAATGGGCCAATTTCTCTCACTGGTTCTATGCTTTATGACACTCGTAAATCATCATATAAACACCGCCTCCTACAAGCTTTCGCTTCCAACAGGTAACTTGTTTATTTAAAGATCAATTTCGCAACGTTCAATCAATTTAAGCTCATCAAAATTGTAGTAGCGTCAATCTTTGCTCAAAAAGCTGCATCAGTTAATTGACGATCGTTTTTGCGAGACAGGGCAAAATCTGCCGCACTACGTGATGATGTGCTTAGTCTACACTACGTGGATGTCCTGCAGAGGTGTGGGGAATGGCCTAATTTCCGTCATAAGAGCTCGTGGTTGGAGGTACTTGCTGTTAGCACTAATCGACGTTGAAGCATGCACCCTTATTACATCGTCACATCAATTTACCAGCCTCGCCAGTATACAGGTATGTGAATACACAAATAAAGATCTTGTCAGGAGTAAAATGATTCTCGGATATTTAATGAGCAATAAATCTTTTTGCTTCGTTTCTAAAAAAATTTTTATGGGGTAGATTATTCATTTAAACAATTTAATAGATTTTTATCGCGCACATACATACACGTATATACATGTATAATATAATATGTAATGAAATGTTTCTTTAGCTGATATTTATCTGCGCGTTTAAATATTTATTATACTCGCAATGTTTACGTTTCGTTGGCCAATTTATTCAAGAAGATCTCCAGCTGCACGATTACTTCCACTGGTGCCCAGAAATAAATCCCATTGAAGCGCGATTTCTACTGACGCCGTTTAATATACGATTTCCTACTCGCGCGCGTAACTTTCCCCGCAGTATAGTTTCCACCTGTATGTTATCTAACGAGCGTAGTACACTGACGTCAAGTATGAATGACGTGCGGAAAATGTATTGTAATCGCGTAGCTGTATGACGTGGAAAGGAGGCCGTTGGGTCTTCGACCCAACAATGCTCGCTCGCTCGTTGTCCGAGCCAGCCATTCTTAATTAAACGCGCCGCGAGCGTTATGAACTACCACGAGATTCCTATGTCTTGAGCTTTCAAAATGTATTATTGTAAGATCCTTGATGTGAGCGCCAAAGGATCACGCCGCTATTCGATCGCGCGGCACAACCCTTGATTCGATTACAAACGAATCGCCGGCTTCGGCGGCGAGTAGCGATCGCATTTTGTTTTTCGGTAATAAAACGCGAGAACGAGCGCCTCGCGAGGTCAGTCTTGCCGTATTCTCTTGCGTGTTAAGTTGTCTCGATCGACCGATCACCGATGTCCACGCGAATAAGGAGACACTTATAACATATAACTGTGCTTTTGATGATTTTTACCTTACATTATTGTCATGGAAATTGCTACACGAAAGTCCAAAAAATGTTTCAGCTCCTCGACTGTGTGGCGATACCAGTCGCCTTGGTACTTTCCTTTCTGGTACTGGGCGTTAGATACAGAATGGTGCACATCGTTGGCGTGTCCATCTGTTTGATGGGCGTGGGATGTCTGGTTTGGGCCGGTATAGATGACAATAACGACAGCACAACCACGGGTAATCGCAGAACGCGAATAGACAATTACTGCGCGCGACGATGAAGCGCGGCAGCGACGTAAAATTAATTTTATGCATTCTATTGCAACAGGAAAGAACCAGCTTGTCGGCGACATGCTTTGTCTCGGCGGCGCGGTATTGTTCTCGGTGACGACGGTTCTGCAGGAGCTGGCCGTTAAAACAGTTGATATCATCGAGTATTTGGGCATGATTGGCTTCTTCGGCACGATACTGAGCTGCATGCAAATGTGAGCACGCTGCGATCGAAGATCGTCAATTCTCGAGCACAAGGCGGTGTTCATTCTCATCACCCGTTTCGTTTCGTTTCGTTGCAGCGCCGTGCTCGAGAGGCTTCAGATAGAGGCGTTTCATTGGGACAACGTACCGGTGATAACAATCCTGGTCCTTTACTGCATCATGCAATTCATGTTCTTCTCGCTGGTACCGGTAATACTGTTCGAGTCTGGTGCTACCGCCCTACAGTTGGCGCTACTCACTTCGGACTCATTCAACATATTGGCTGGAATGCTTAATCATCACTACAAGGTGAGCCATCGATTCGCATCGCGACTACCATGACCTGATACTTGTTGTATGCGATCGATCACATCTTCATTCACGGTGCTTCATATCAGATGTATTAAAAGCAGGTCATTGTCTAAGACGGCATGAGGTTGCCCAAGATTGCCCAAAACAGCATTATCGTCTTCTCTCGCGGAAGTGAGCTCTGCCGCGTGTCGATACTGACATCGTTCCCTCGGTCTGTTCTAGTTTCACTCATTGTACTTCGTTTCGTACGCACTCACGATGACCGGCATCTACATATACGCCATAAAGCGAACACCCATGTCGTCGAACTCACGGAGACAGCATATCGAGCCGCCCATTCCAGATTACAGGTATCGCAAATCGAATTTCGTAATTTTAAATATTATATACATATAATTATATTTCCTCAAGAAATTCGTCATCGACATTTTGCGCTACCGTCAGCGTGTGTATCAAAGTGATTCTATTTTCAGACACATGTCCCATCCCGACGTTGGCGAGGTGGAAATGGCTACGAGTTCCGGCATGTCCGGCGTGAGCGGCACTCTCGACATAAGGGCGTCCACCCTCGGTAGCGAGAGGGAGACGATGGACGCGACGAGTCTACCCCTGAGCGTCAGCTCCGACACGGCCTTCACTTCCTTCTATGGCAGTCAGGCGAACTTAAAGGTAGCGTCGCGATCGATGCCGCGCATATTTTCCAATACGTATCTCGACACGAATATTGGAGCTACCAGCTAGACCTGACACCTCTCGAGAACAAACTTGATGGGGCTGCATGGTTTTATGGGCATCCAAGACAGACGGAATCCGCATGATTAAATTTCCGAAATCTGTGTTTCGGTAATATAATTTGTGCATTAGTCAAATTTCGCAAGTTGTAAGATTAAATTGTAAAAATTGGTGGATTGATTTACCAGAAAGCCGCTTTAAGATACTTAAGAGTTCTATAACTGTAATTTAAATGAAAGCGATAAAATCAAACAGCAAATTAGATTAATGCATAAAGAATTTTTAGTATTGTAGATACTATTTTTTATCAGTTTAATGATAAATTTGATGCAAAAAAAGAAAGTTTTGATTCATGTAGGAGTCCATCTGTCTCTAATCATTTTTCTGTATTCTTTTAACCGAAGAATATAAAAGAAATCTATGACGGTTTCAGGCTGCGAATGGGAACAGCGGTTCTGCCTGTAATTAATAAGCGGAAGGAAACGACTGCCTAGCATAGAATACTGCGCGATGTTTGTATCTCGATACGATTAGCATGCAGTCTGAAAAGACTTCTTTTAGAAAATAGTCGTATAAAATTATTATTACACAGTATTAACTGTATGTAACGACGAAATGATACATAGGCCGTCTTTGAGTCATTAATTAAATCATATATAATTGAAATACTACTAAAAAGTAAATATAATTTATTTTATGATAGAAAAATTAATATTTTTTAATTATAGTATAATATAAAATAAGTTTTAATTATTACATTTACATAAAATTTTTATTCATATATGCTCAACTATTGTAATCAAGTTGGAATTAATGTTGCTAGTGTGTTGCTAATAATACAATTTTATCATAATATTTCAGAATAATTAAATTAAACTCGATATAGTTATACATTAATTACCAAAAAATGAATATTTTATATTCGATTTAACGATCAAGTTAAACTTGAAGGCGGTCGTAAAATCAAAATATATGTACGACATAGATATTAATATTCCTTCTATAGCGAAAGATATTTCCAGTATTGTTTATACAAATGTGAGCTAATTCTGTAAGAACGAAATGTGCCAAATATCGAAGTTTCACTCATTGTTATTACTCATTGTCAGATCGTAAATCTAGGATATGTAGACGTGTATTCGTTTCACGAACAACACGTACTCATTTTCACTTGAATTTTTTATATTAATACAAATTATCTTCGTGAACATTTGTTATTACTATTATGATCGAATACTATAGTATATATATACACGAGATATATTTATAAGTTACTACGATAGTGAGGATCGATGAAGAAAACTTTGGATAATTAATTAATTCATTCGACCTACTTATAATATGGTCAGCGTAATGACTATGTAACTATATATTCTCTACACTATTCTATTCTTCCATTACAATAGCATGATTCGCAGTCATAACGAACATGATTATCAATGCTAATGACTGTTGAAGTAACTGCGTACTTATTTCTTTGTCTTCTCTATCTCATTAATATTAAAATAACGACATATATTCCCGTCAGTAATCTACATTTGTGTTGAGATCAATAATTAATTTTATTGGAATCATTTATATAAATTTGAAGGATTTATAGGGTGAGTAAAAAATTCGACACAATTTTCACCCTGTTACACGAGATATTAATTGTACAATTGATGCACAAATTAGAAACGCTGAAAATGAACTGATATATTCAGTAAAGTTTTCATTATGGTTGACCATTTACTTAAATTTAACTATATAAGCATATAAAATGTGTTCAATATTTTACCGAAATTCTATGACAGTTAAAAAATTGATTAACTCTTTGATAAAAGATCTGTCTACATTATTATATATAAAAGTAACCATAGTATATTATTTTGATGTTAATTATTTTAAGTAATCATATAATATAAAACTTGATAATACATCTATGATATACTCTGTATCGTTTGTTTGATAAAATACTACAATTAATATTTATACCTGTATTGTTATTTAATATTAGTATTATACTTATTGCTCAAAAATATTTTATATCTGATATAAAGCGCAGTGTATACACGACACTTTGTAATGTAACTTTTTATCAAGAATCAAAATTGTAATCCAAATTATCAACAGAATACTTAAAAACAAAATTTTATTTTACCCACTTTTAAGTCACTTACTTTAAAATAGAATCATTTTACTTTCAGTTATTAAGTAGTATTCAAATTAATTTGTATCAATCAACATTTTATATTTATATTACCAAGCACGAGTACAACAAATTCTTCTTTATCGATGCAGCAAGGAAAGTGCAAGGAAGTCACGTTCTTTCTAACCAAAAGATGGCGTACACGTGATGCAGCACGTGACAAGAAGCAACGGACCAATCAGCTACCGGTACACATGGAAGTGGGGAAGCTGAGAAGCTCGTCCAAGTCACGCGTCCATTTCCGCCAGTTCTGTGTCGTGAGTGTTGGGTTGTGTGTCTAGTTGGAGTGTGTAACATGAAGTAGTGATGGCGGGTTCAATAGAAATACCACTTCGCGATACAGATGAGGTAAGTATCTCCTTTCCATCTGATTTTTATTAACTAACACCGTAGCAAAGTTCTAATGATGATGGAAGTAATCGAAGTATGTAAAATGCACAATCTTCGCGGCGAACGATGGTGTTATTGCAAGTCTAACCTCAAACCACGAAGGATGCGCTGTGTTAAACATTATACATACTCGTCTCATGTGTATACGAGGATTGCAATTTTGCAATACGTCGCTTTACAATGATATTTTCTCGATAGTCTGGCATGGATTCTTTAAATAAATGTATATCTTTATTTTTGTCTTACTTTAGTTGCGTTCTCTCTTAAATATTAAATTCGGCTCTTTCCACATAATATCAATCTCCTCTACCCGTTGTAATTGTATTTTGTGTGTCCCTCAGTAAAATAAATATAAAATTGTAAAACTATGATTTTACACCTGAGATATAATTTAAATAGAATCATTTTGTTCTTTATCCCAGTATTCCTTCAAACATCACTGTTCCAAGCATATGTTAGATTCCTAAAATTACAAAGCTGATTACAATGCTGTATACAAGAAAGTCGTATTGGAAAATGTAAAAGCCATGGCATAAAATGCGACGGTGAATTTGATTTACTATTAATATGGATATTAACATCAAAGAAATGCAAGAAATATTGAAATGTGCATTATTTCTATCAGGAGTTTTAATATTCATCATTTCTTTTAATTTAATCTATTTTAATTTCATTTCTCGCAGGTAATAGAACTGTATCTAGATCAATTACCAGATGGAGATGAAGTCCTGGGGATACTACGGCAAGAACATGCCCAGCTCTACATCTGGGTCAATCTGGCCGTATGTAGAACAAACGATTTCGTAATCGAAAGGAAATCTACGCCGAAGAGCGTCCGTTCGTAACAAGCTTGCGTCTGATTTCAGCTCGAGTATTACAAGCAGCAAAAGATCGGCGATTTTATCAAGATACTCGAATCTTCTCGTCTCGACGCGAATATCGATTATCGCGACTATGAGAAGGACCAGATGCGAGCGCTCGACATGTTGGCTGCCTATTATGTCCAGGAAGCCAACAGGGAAAAAAATAAGGACAAGAAGAGAGATCTCTTTACGAAAGCCACGTTATTGTATACAACAGCTGACAAGATCATCATGTATGACCAAGTGCGTATCGTAAATGACTGAACAGCAACATCGACATTCTTATAATTCTCACGTTGCCCGTTTTCCCCATTACAGAATCACTTGCTCGGCCGAGCTTATTTCTGCCTACTCGAGGGCGACAAAATGGAGCAGGCAGACGCGCAGTTTAATTTTGTGCTGAATCAATCGCCAAATAATATACCGTCTCTGCTTGGCAAGGCTTGCATCGCCTTCAACAAGAAAGACTACAGAGGTGCCCTCGCCTTTTACAAAAAAGCTCTCAGGACCAATCCAAACTGCCCTGCCGCCGTTCGACTGGGAATGGGACACTGTTTCATGAAATTGAACAACCAGGAGAAGGCGCGGCTAGCGTTCGAGCGGGCTTTGCAGATAGATGGACAGTGCGTCGGTGCGCTGGTCGGGCTCTCAGTGTTGAAACTGAATCAACAGCAGCCCGACAGCATAAGGACCGGCGTGCAGATGCTGTCGAAAGCGTACACGATCGACTCGACCAATCCGATGGTGCTGAACCATCTGGCGAATCACTTCTTCTTCAAGAAGGATTACAATAAAGTGCAGCATCTGGCGCTGCACGCGTTTCACAACACGGAAAACGAAGCCATGCGAGCGGAGAGTTGTTACCAACTGGCTAGAGCGTTTCACGTTCAAGTAAGATCTTAGATTATTGTCATGTACCAGTTACATTGTCGTCATGTTATATTTGCTCGATAACGAAAAAACGAAAAAAATATTTCAGGGCGACTACGATCAGGCCTTTCAATATTACTATCAGGCGACGCAGTTCGCTCCACCTGTGTTTGTGTTACCGCATTTTGGCCTGGGACAGATGTACGTTTACCGCGGTGATGCCGAAAATGTAAGAACACACGATATATTGGGTCGTCCGGAAAGTTCGTGCCGATTTTGAAGGAAAATTCAAAGGCAACATTTTTTTATGTCGATAAATATTTATTGACTTATGTATGCACCGTTTTGTTTCACAACCTTTGTCCATCTTTCACGCAACTGGAAGATTCCATTCTCCCAGAACTTCTTAGGTTTCTCGGCGAAAAACTCCTCAAGGTGGTTTTTTATGTCATTCAAAGAGTTGAAGTTCTTGCCGCTAAGAGAATTTTGCAAAGACCTAAATAAGTGAAAGTCTGAAGGTGCAATGTCTGGTGAATACGGTGGGTGAGGTAGCACATCCCAGCCAAACTCCAACAATTTTTGTCGGGTAGTCAAAGAAACATGAGGTCTGGCATTGTCCTGATGGAACACGACGCCCTTCCTATTAGCTAATTCTGGACGTTTTTCCTGAATCGCTGTCTTTAATTCGTCCAGTTGCGAGCAGTACTTATCTGCATTTATCGTTTGGTTGTGTGGTAGGAGCTCATAATATAGGATTCCTTTCCAATCCCACCAGACACAGAGCATGACTTTTTTTGGATGAAGGCCGGCTTTCGGAGTGGTTCATTTCGCTTACCCCAGGATCTTTTTCGTTCTACATTGTAAATGATCCATTTTTCGTCACCCGTCACTAATTGCTTCAAAAATGGTACGTTTGCGTTGCGCTTGTACAGAGAGTCGCAGATGGAAATGCGATCCATTAAATTTTTTCGGTCAAATTATGCGGAACCCATACATCATAGCGACTTACGTAACCAAGCTTCACTACATGATCGTGGACAATGGTTTTCGATATTTTCAGTATCTCTGCTAATTCACGTGTCGTGTAGCGCGGATTATTCTCGATCAGTGTCTTGATTTGGTCATCATCAGTAGTAGAGGGTCTGCCCGAGCGTTCTTGGTCTTTAAGGTTAAAATCACCAGCTCTAAACTTAGCGAACCACTTACGTACGGTTCTTTCAGCTAAAGCGCCTTCTCCGTAAACAGAACATATCGAATTTGTTGCTTGTGAGGCATTTTTGCCTTTCCGGTAATAGAAAAGCATCAAGTGTCTAAAATGTTCTTTGTTTTCTTCCATCTTCAAAAGAGTACAAAACTGACACGAATCAATTTATCTCAAACAACTTTTTTCCTAAAGATGCGTTGAAATGTCACCTTTAAGCATATGTATATAAATCATATGTTTTCAATAACATTGATATATTCAGACATGTTCTAACGCCATCTATTAAAAATCGGCACGAACTTTCCGGACGACCCAATACTTTATTCAAAGAGGTAAATTCTTTGCTGAGGTAACAAGTAACTCGAGAATGCACCTCGATTGCAGGCCGCCCAATGTTTCGAGAAGGTTTTGAAAGCACAACCAGGAAATTACGAGACCATGAAGATCCTCGGATCGCTCTACGCCAATTCGAGCTCGCAGTCGAAGCGCGATATCGCGAAGAATCATTTGCGCAAGGTGACGGAGCAGTTCCCCGACGACGTCGAGGCGTGGATCGAGCTGGCTCAAATATTGGAACAGAGCGATCTGACTGCAGCTCTAAATGCTTACGGCACCGCAACCAGAATCCTGAAAGAAAAAGTCCAGGCGGATATCCCACCGGAGATTCTGAACAACGTAGGAGCGTTACACTACAGGTAGGCAATTTTATTTCGCGCTTATCTCGTCGAGGGAAAACAAGCTCGCATCATCGTTTACGTTTTCATTCTTCAGACTTGGCAATCTGGAAGAGGCTAGGAGGAACTTGGAGGAATCTTTGGCGCGCTCGAAAGCGGATGCTTTGCATGATTCAGGGTACTACAACTCAATAGCGGTGACAACTACGTACAACCTGGCGCGGCTCAACGAAGCGCTGTGCATATTCGACCGCGCGGAGAAGCTCTACAAAGATATCCTGAAGGAGCACCCGAATTACGTGGACTGTTACCTGAGACTTGGCTGCATGGCCAGAGACAAGGGCCAGATATACGAGGCGTCCGATTGGTTCAAGGATGCCTTACGAATCAACAACGAACATCCGGATGCGTGGTCGCTGCTGGGCAACCTGCACTTGGCCAAGATGGAGTGGGGCCCTGGGCAGAAGAAATTCGAGAGGATCCTGAAGAATCCGACAACGAGCACGGACGCCTACTCTCTCATCGCTTTGGGCAACATTTGGCTGCAGACGTTGCATCAGAGTGGCAAGGACAAGGAACGAGAGAAGCGGCATCAGGATCGAGCGTTAGCCATGTACAAGCAGGTAACGCAGCGTCAGTTAGATGTCTGTCTGGACACTTAGAACGCTCGTGACGGCAACTGATTTGTTTGCGACAGGTGCTGAGAAACGATCCGAAGAATATCTGGGCTGCAAACGGCATCGGAGCGGTTCTTGCGCACAAGGGTTGTGTGAACGAGGCCAGAGACATATTCGCCCAGGTGCGCGAGGCAACAGCGGAATTCTGTGACGTCTGGTTGAATATCGCGCACATTTACGTGGAGCAGAAGCAGTTCGTCAGCGCTATACAAATGGTAAGTGATTGGTAGACAATCGGCACGAGCAGCGCGCTTTCCCCCAGGGTTCTGATATAATCAATCTAACGTTGCGTGTTGCAGTACGAAAATTGCTTGCGCAAGTTCTATAAATATCATCATGTTGAAGTGCTGCAGTATCTTGCGAGAGCCTACTTCAAGGCTGGTAAGCTAAAGGAGGCAAAACTAACGCTGTTGAAGGTAATTGAACGCGTGTAAACTTCTTTCCGAGATACTCATGATTTTTCACGTTTAATACATTATTTATTTTAATACATTAATTTAATTTATTATTTATTTTAATATATTATTTTTCATACTTCTCTAGGCACGCCGAGTTGCTCCGCAAGACACCGTTTTGTTATACAACATTGCCCTCGTGCTGCAACGACTAGCCACGCAAATCCTTAAAGACGAAAAATCCACTCTTACGACGGTACTGCAAGCTGTCCACGAATTGGGCCTTTCACACAAGTATTTCCAGTATTTGTCGGCGCACGGTGACAGGATGGAGCAATTAGCTGACGCGGAATCTAGGAGGTGTCAAGACTTATTGTCGCAAGCGCAGTATCACGTCGCCAGAGCCAGAAGATTGGACGAGGAAGAGAAGATGTTGAGACGGAAGCAGGAAGAAGAACGGTACGTTACTCTTCGGAGATATGTGTAATATATATATATATATATATATATATATATATATATATATATATATATTACACATATCTATCTTATTGCTAAATCACGTTTTCAGGCAAGCTTTCAAAATGCGCCAGACGGAGGAACAACGCAAGCTGGAAGAGATGCGCCGTCAAAAAGAAGAAGAGATGCTGCAAAAACGACAAGAATACGTGGAGAAAACTAAGAACGCGTTGGTGTTTGGAGAAATGCCATCAGAAAAATCTGGCAAAAAGGGCAAGAGGGTACGAACTGAACAGTACATCAGTGACAGCGGAGGATCCGGCGGAGACGAAGGCAGAGAGGAAGCGCCGAGGGAAAGGAAGCGTAAGAGGAAGGGGAGCGGTGAAACTAAAGAGAGGAAGAGCAGGGGCAAACCCAAACGCAAGAAGGACGTTGGAAGTGGCGACAGTGGTAAGGAAATTAACTTTTATATGTCTTCATATTTTGTATAAATCTAGATCTAAATATAATACTTTGATACGTTTTTGATACATTGTATATTCGCATTTAAAAATTGTTTATCACACTTGTGCTTGGACAGACTTTTTCCAGAGTGTAATAAATAATGCTTTCTCTCTCTTTCTCTTTTTCTCTCATTTTCGTGAACGTTCATTTTACAGAATCAGAGAGTGATCGACCAAAACGTAAACGAGGAAAGAAGAATACCGGAAAGAAAGAGAAATCCCGCAGAGGAGCGATGGAGACCTTCAAAGGAAAGATTAAATCGAAGGAAACTATTTCCACCAGTGAATCGGATAGTGATGCAGGTGGCCTTAAAATCGCTAGCGGGTACGTACAATCGACTTTATCTCAATGCTATGATTGTTTTCGATTGTATGACTTCCAAAAGAAGTATTTTAAGGATTGAGTTTCTTTCCATAAGTTAACGTTGTATTATAACTATAACTATGGTTCGCGTTTCTAGATTATCCGTTGAATATTAGAACACAGATTTTTATAGCTATAATAATTAGTTTAGCTGAAATCAATGAGATCTGTAATTATTTTTTTATTTCGTTCAGTGGCGAGAGTGGCAACGAGAATCAACCGCGCAGCAGCAGGCGAATTGCCTCCGAATCAGAAGGCTCTCGTGCCTCGCGTTCAAGATCTCGTTCAAGATCGAAATCCGGAAGCCGTTCGAGGAGCAGTTCTCGTTCACATTCCGGTTCCCGCTCACGGTCACGCTCTCGGTCACGTTCTCGGTCACGTTCTCGGTCACGATCAGCTTCGAGATCCTGGTCTAGAAGCGTCTCTAGATCGAGAAGCCGTTCAGCATCCGGATCAAGGTCAGGCTCGGCCAAAAGTGGATCTAGATCCAGATCCAGATCAAAATCAAGATCCAGATCCAGATCCAGATCAAAATCCAGATCCAGATCCAGATCAAAATCCAGATCCAGATCCAGATCTAAATCCAGATCAAGATCTAAGTCCAGATCCATATCCAGATCGAGATCGAGATCGGGTTCGCGCAAGAGCGGCTCACGATCGCGGTCTAACAGCGGCTCCCGGAGAAGCGGATCGAAAGCAAGATCACGGTCAAGTTCAAGAAAGAGCGGTTCTAGGTCAAGATCGCCAAGTGGTTCAAGGAAAGCTTCTCCGTTCCCCTCGAGGTCAAGATCGAAAAGTGGCTCGCGCTCAGCTTCGGAAGAACGCCGATCGAGAAGCAAGAGCCGCTCGCGGTCTAAATCGAGATCTGTATCAAAGTCTAGGTCTAGATCAGGGAGCGGCAGCAGATCGCGATCGCGCTCAGTTGAATGATAAGTTAGATAATACAAATGAAATAAATTTCATGCGAGTCATTGAAGCATGCATACGTTTCGTGCAATTTTGCAAAGGATATTTCTGGAAAGATAGCTATTTCTCTCTTAACTTATGTATTTTATGTCTGATCTTTTCTTCGATTTTAACAAAGCAAAAAGCAGTTCTCGAAGCTGAAGTTTCGATGGTTTTTTGTGTATAATATTTTATTAACAAACATATGACAAACTACATACTAGTGGATTATTATGTAATCCATTTTTTCTCACAGTTCTGTCTCGCTGGTGTCTAGAAAATTGATGTCGAATAGCGAATAAATGTTTTCTAAAAACTAAACTGCAAGGTACGTTACAAAGAAATATCTTTTGGTGCAGAAATGCACAAAATCTATTCAATGACTCGTCAAATTTATTTTATTCATGTGATTTTTAAAGAGTATTCTATAATATCGCGTGAGTGATATTTGAAGAGATTTCTTTTTTTGTTTCATCATACTGATGAAAACAATTATGTCTCATCTTTCATGCATCTACCTTTCTTTTGAACGTTAAAATATTCATGGCAGTTATCTGCCATTTCTTCAATTGATAGAATATATTGTTAATCGAGATATAAACTACCTTTCGTATGTAATAAGCAAAGCGTGTGAAAGTAAGATACCATCGCAATAATGGTATTATTATTAACAATCATTATTACGATTCTTAATTTCCTCATTTAATATAATTCACGTTAAACGCAACACTCACGCAATTTATTATGCATATTATATAAATAATCGGTTTTTCTTGATTGCCTTATGAATGTTACATATTATAAACATACATTTTTCTTTTATGATTTTTACTAGTAGTAATGAGTAATAAAAACTAAGAGGCAGTTTTTTGCGTAATATTATACATTACAATTTGTTGTGACAATTATATACACGAGAAACATATAAAAGAGGGAAACATCTATGATGAAAAATGTATTGTTTTGTATTATAATATCAGCAATGCTAATAAAACAACGAAGTCACATGTACGATCATTTCTTTTCTCATGAATCAGGCGGAGAAAATATTATTTTTCTCAATTCTGTTTTGCGATTGCTGTTCTACCAACCGATGGATATTTGCAGCAACGATACACCTGTGCACACGATAAAACGTGCATATCGTCAATATTAACTTGGCCAGACGGTCAACGTTCGCAGCTTCGAACATACTTGCACGCGCCGGTTATGCAAACATGATTAGAACCGTAAACGGGGAACATTTCACGTATCGATCTTACATACGAAGTAAAATAAATTATTAACGTCTATTCGAGGTGAGTGACACACGTTCGCATGGCCCGCGTGGTGGCACTCGTTCGCCACGGTTCGTCGGCGATGACCCTTCGTTCGTTCGACTTTAATTCAGTGACCTCCATCTAAACGGTAGCGCGCCTCCTCTCGCTTCGATCCAGCCGCGCGCGTATCGATCCTTCCGCATTTTCTCGGAAGTCCAGCAGTTCTTATCAGCGACGTACCGCGAAGAATCTAACCGCCCTGAAGAGGGATATTTCACCCTGAAGGGCTAATTTCACGTGCAGCTGCGTCCGGTAGAATACATAAAGGAGAAGGCACGAACGCGAAATCGCGAGCAGACGTTAATATCGCGATACGTTAGAAGTTTGCAAGTTAACTTACTTGCCACGTTGTTCATACATAGCTGACTGTCTCGACTGTCTTGAGTTTAAATGAGAATTATTTCATTAACTATTTATACATGTATTGAAATGAAAAGAAAATAAGATATTTGTACAATATATATTAAATATATGAAACATTAGTATTATCATGGGCATTGAAATTAGCTAGACAGTCTAACATAAGCGTTAATTCGCGAAAAATTTAGTCGGTTCGAATATTTAACGAATTTCTAGTTGACATGCTGATAACACTCGAGCAACAAATGATACATGTATGTAGCTGTGAAAACACTAGCTGCACGTCTATGCTGGTGATCCACGTGGCAAAGCGCAGCAACCGCGCGGTAATTCCGTTACGAGTGTTACGCGCGGACATGGTCTTTGTAGAAAACGGATTAACTGGTTTTGACGCGTCAGCGCTCGCATATAATTATAGTTTAATTGTAATCGCATTTTCCCGCTTTCAAAAGCGTCGCTCGTCCGTTTCCGCATGTACACATATTATATATTGTCCATGAATTTAATCGCCTTATCGTGCTCTAATTAATGAGCACGCCTGACGCGAAGTCATGTGCACATTGCAGAACCCTCCCCCCGATTATCGAGACGTTCGCCCGGAGTATTTTCTGCTCCCCGATTTTCTCCCGTGACCTCTCGTGACTCCCCTTATCCGCCGTGTCACACTCCTGTTATCGCCGGTCTTTAGCTCTAACGTGCCCTGGCGAAGTTTATCATAGAAGCCTAGTTCCATCGCGTCTATAAAGTTCGATAACTTTCTGTCAGATGCACGATATTATACGCGTCTCTTGAGACACACTCGTGCTGCTACATTCATCATTTCTAAGATACTTATCATTTGTGCATGTATTATTTATTTATTATTTAGCACAAAAGTTTTCATTTCTGCACTGCAGTTGCAGGTCTAAAGTTCAAACAATTATCTTCTTTCTCATTTTTTTATTATAAATATATGTGATTTGTACGCACAAGTATATCAATGCGCTTATCGATTGCATTCGCTTTTCGTGTTACGAGGCTCATGTATAATTCTGTTTTCCGGGATCTACTCGGTTGGATCAGTCGTTCTATGAATTGCATCTGGATTCTTCCCTGTTTTCCTACACACAGATTTTGCGCTAGATGCATCCTAACGCTTCAATCCCAATGGTACATAAAGCTCAGCAAATCTGGTGCCACGTGGCCAGCAAGATGCTATTCCATACATACGTAATAACGCCATCAGCTACAGAACGCTCGCGGAAGAGCGAATTCCGTGAATTTCCCACGAGTGAGTTTTCACCCCATCACTCACCGTTAATACTCATGTGTGAATTAGTCTCAAGTGCAGATCAGACTTGATCGTTAACGAAGTATCTAAAAATTGTTTACACTCAATTTTTATGTTACTGTCGCGCAAATTATTTTTTTTCAGGTATCACATAAAGTTTTAATGTTTGTTGGTCTTCGAACACATTGGTGAAAATCGATGAAGAAGGTAAGATTGCTGTTACGCTAAATACGAAAATGTCACTCGCTGCTACAAACGTTTCCCTTATCAGATCCAAGTGTCTTCTGCATGAAATCTCATTGCGTCTTTATTATGCAAGAACCCATGAAAGTTTTATGACAATAATTAGAGATCCCTATTTTCAAAGGGCATTTGAATTTCCGAGGAAGGATGCCGCGTGTTAGAATCACCGTTCCTTATCGGTACGATCGCTTGAGCTCGCAAGCACAATCTTTGAAGTGTACGTACACGTACATCTGAAGGGAAATCCTCAGTCTGATGTACAAGAGAATCCAGGTCAAGAGATAGAGGGGATGGAGACATTACGGTAAGAGGGTGCGAGTCCCGGTCTGTAATACATTCGGCATACCGAGAGCTTCAAATATTTGCCATTTTCATCCACTGATGTGCAGTATAGATTTATTTTCTCGCTTCTATCTGCGTGCGTGCCTTCTTTCAGCCATTTACCGATCCCGCCGAGTTGGCCCGACCACTTTAGCTTCCGTTGTTTCAGGCCACTCCGCTTTTTCTTGTCCTCTCTCTCTCAGGAGCTTTTAATTAAGTTAATTCAATACTCACAATGCTTCGGAACAGGATCTCTTTCTCACGAGCTATAGCTTGAAGATTGTTAGTCTTAATGTAATTAAGTGTCTGATTGCTCGATTGACATCAAATCTACTTTAAGAACTTTGAAATCGCAAAAAGCTTTAGGAAAATTCCATGATCATTAAATAATTAAATGTATATAATTTTTTCTTCACAGTTCTCTTTTCGACTCAGAAGACAAATAAATTGCTCTTAGAAGGCTGTATAAAGTTTTTAAATTGTATTTTCGACTTTAACGATCTCCACTTTCTGCAGTGATTGCATGGAATTTCATGAAACCAATCATTGAAATAGGAGAGCTGTCTAACTTTGCTCCTCGGTAGACTGGAGTTTAATTAGTTCGACAACTTTGTCCGAAATTATGCATAGTCACAGGTATGTCAAAGGCAATGCATTATTATTTACGCCACGTTTAGTCTGCGCAGTTGTTTCAAAATTTACCATAAACGTCCATTGTCCTTCTATATGTTTTCTCTATAACAATTTTTATTTAAATATGTTATTTGGACATTATTCTAACAAATACATATGTTAAGCTCAGTTTCATAAGTTTATAAACAGAGATTCCGAAAAATATTTCAGAATTCCTCAAAATCTCTCAAAATTACATGTTTTCGTAAGAAAATGCATTTTCTTGGTATCGAGGGACCAACACACAAACACATTTGTATTTCTCAGTACATATAGTTATAGCATTAGATGCATGCGCTATTGCATTATGGAGCCCGAGGGAGAGCACTCGAGGAACGGAATCGTCCTTCCGACAAACGATGATATTCCGGTCTTTCGTAATTTGTCGGAGTGTCCTTGCGAGAGGGAGAGGATACACGATTAGGAAGGTTCCTTTCCTTTGAAGGAATGCAACCCTCGGATCGAAGCTTGAGTAAAGCCTCTCCGCTTCTTCGGAAAAGTCGAGAAATATCACCTCCTTTCCGAATTAAATTTTCGCAGAAAACGAAACTACAGGACGAGACCGTTGGACGACAAAATAAAACGCGATTACTTTAATAAGGCTAATGATTGCTAATGAATGTCTTGGTATTGCGAATCGGCGGCTTGCCTTTTTGAGACGGCGATATCACGGAGCTTATCGTGACCGTTATTGCAAGTACTGGCCCTCGAGGCTCGAGCTTTTTCCTTTGAATCGCTACAATATTAATTATCGTCATTGCTCGTCGTTTCTATCCATGTCGGACGCTTATTACTAAGAACATGAATTCTAAGAACATGAATTGTTATCATGTTATCATTATGACGTTAACGAATAATTGCCTTTTGTAAATATAGAACATCTGATAACATGGTCTATAGGTCGTTCTAAAGTATTAAAAACGAACAATAATTTCTTAATGAGTCGCAATATAATTTATTTGATGTAACTCAACTAATGTAACTTGTTACGCGCTAACAATGAATAAACAAAGAAAATATTTACAACGCGCAGATCTAAAAATTTATTTATGATTAATTTGACGAAATTATTTATCAATATATCTTGAACACGTGCTGGCGCCAATATTCTCAGTAATCGGATTTTATGATTTTATCAACAACAAATGTGGATGGATGAGGAAAACCAATACCGTGGAATTGTAAAGTCGTATATGACGAGATTGGCACCAACGCTTATATGCTTACAGCTTTACGAACAGCACGGAATTACGACTCTGTAAGCGATGGTACAACCTGACGGTACACGTCTCCGCCTCGCAAACTTTATTGCAACATGCGTAGGGCAAGGAAGCGTTCTTAAACCCGAGTGTCGAAGCAATAAACTTTATGACCATTGATGCGGACCCACGTTGGCCCGAGCGGAAGCAATCGCGATCAGATTACGTCCGGTTTCATCGTCGTCCCGTTTCACCGAAATTTTTGCACCCGGAGCTTTTGTCGCAATGCATGGAGTGAAAAAGCTATATCACTGCGATACAGATCCATAAATGTAATTAAACAGCAGCGATATACCGTTCAAGATAAACAGAAATAGCCTTCATGCATGAAAAGCGTTACGATGCTATCGCTGATATGTCAAATGAAGTTTGAGAGGAAATGAGAGGAATCAAAGCTTGACGGTGAATAATGTGCAAATAACGTATTATTCCAATCTTTTTAATTAATGCGATACTCTAATTAATCTTTCCAATATATTACGATATTAATCATTGTATCGAGTGTAGATCAAAATTCAATTATAGTCTTGAAATCATACATTCTATTAACTTTCATAAATAAATAAACGTAACGTATCTTCATTTTTAATTTCATTTAATGCAAGCTTCCATTAATTAATTTTATCGTATTACATTGTAGATACTCATCCGTTAGAAGCTACAAGGTAATAAAGATAACAGTGTCCTGGAGTTTCTCAGTGACCGATGCTCTCAATTTAAAGAGATGTTCTCCAAAATCTCCGAATGGTCGTATTTCGTTGACGCTCGGGAAATACGGGAAAGTTGATCCAAGGGTTCCAAAGGGAGTCACCGTTGTCTCTTCATCAAGTAAGGTTTAAGGTTTCCGCAAACACTCGACCCAAAGAGTAGACGCTTTTTCGTCCTCCCTTCTCGGTCCGGTCATCGAAACTATCGAGCTTTCATCACGACCCAGTTCTACGATGCTTATCTTCAAAGTGTAATACCCGAAGACTGACCAGTCTGAAACGCGATTCCGCATTGCTGCTTGAAAATGAATGCAGAAAGCGAACCTGAAGTACCTCCTGACGAGGTTTTCGACGCGACGAAATTCCGAGGTGAATTCGCATTGTGCGTATTACCACGAGCGTGCTTATGTGCATTACTTGGAACGTGCAGCTTGGAACATCGCGGTTAAATATTACTCGCGAAGCCGCTCTGAAGCGCCGGAATATGAAGATGCAGGATCAGACGAGAGCTTGCCATGAAGAAATTCTAGTTGAATCGAGCCCGCTGTATACCTCCGTTCTATTGTCAAATCATTTTAGAAGCAAGAAATATTTAGAAAATGGAAGAAATGCAAAAATGGAATGAATACTGGTTCAATGAGAACGCACGTATGTTTAATGCATGTTACTGTGAGTATTTATTATGCAAACTAGGAAATGGATGAAAATCGGATTATCGTCATCCGAAAAGCCATAATTTCGCGAACGCGAACGATCCGCCTGCCTGCCGCAGCTGCATTCGAATGAAAATCCAGCGTGATGCACTTCAGGAGGTGCCAATTTCGCTTTTCCGCCGGGAAGGCAATTTCCGCTAACTGCAGTTTTCTATGCAATCGCTACCGCCCCTCCCCGCGCGCGCGAGATCTCCTGTCCCGGTTGAGATGCGTCCTCGGTCTCGGGATGCGGAAGGGTCGTTATCAATTTCTTAAACGGCATGCATATTCATGCGTGCGTATCATATGCAAAACAAGGTGGAAGCTCGGACAAATATTTGCCCACCACCGCTGACATTTTCCGCGAGAATAGCGCGCGGACACGGATCTGCAATTCTGAGATCTTTATCGGCACGGATCTGTTAAAGCGATTTACAGATATTGGATTACGGATCACGAATTCGTTTTCAGTTTCATTTCCGACCTCCAGCTTAAATAGTATCAATAAAAGATTGCGATAAACGAGAGCGCGTCGTCTAGACTTCGGCTCGCACGAGGTTGATTCTAAATTCCTCAAGACTTTATTATTAAAATCAAAATTGCAAAATTAACCCATTTTCATCGTGGCTTATATCCGGTGTATTAACATAGAAGAAAATAGACCGTAGAAAATACCCGATAACCTCGAGAATATTTTAAACAAGATTACCAATAATATAAGAACAAGTAGTTTCATCCTTGTTTATGAAGAATCGTCCTTGTTTATCTAGAATCTCTCTCTGAAATTCCATGTTCATTTTAAAACTTAAGATAACGATGTTCCTTTTTTTCCTTCTTCTTAGCGACCTATACTTGTTTCCTGTATACCATCTTTCCCTAACTTTTCTCATCTGAATTTTTATACTTATTTTCGTACGCAAGACTTCCTTTTTAAGGATATCTAATTGCGTCAAATATTTATTTAAAAAAAAGTGACAAGTAGGAATGTACCAAGTTTAATATCGTTATCCGAACATAGCGCTTTTGCGAGAGTCGATGAAATCTGCAAATGGAATTCCTTCGTTTGGAAAATTTTAATGGATTGAAGCTTTCCGACAGTGCGCTGCCGATTAAAGTTTTTCGTATGTTACGCCACTTCACAATTTCGCTCTGTACCACTCAGCAGCCGCTAATCTAGGATGATCCTGATCTTAACATATATTTCGAGGACTTTTTTGCTACTTCGTGGGATTAAGAAATTAACTACCGGTGGTTCGAAAAAATTTCCGCGTATCGCAAGTTTCAGTTCAATTTATTCCATTCGATATGTCAAAGCGTACGAAGCGATATGCAAACGTAAGCATGTGGGACAGATGTTTAAGGACTTCAGAAACTCGTAAAACGCAAAGTCGACACAGGGAAAACTTTTATCGTGTCGCTTTTACGATTATAACGGTTAACTCGACGTCATGACGTTACGACGTGCACGTAGACGTTTAACGTCAGCATAAAGATGAAAACGCTTATCTTAACGCAATACGAAGCAAAGTGGCCGTTTCGGTGGCTCTGTCGTGTTGAAGGCATATCTTTTAATAAAATATCTCATTTCGTGGAATTATGTTCGCGCGCGCGTTCGTTTCCTCGGCGGGCGAAGCGTGGTTAAACGTTTCATTCGAACAACATTTTTCTTCATTCTGCTCGCAGCATGGACGGCGAATTACTTCCCTTCGCGTGCAGAGTGAAATAAATTGAATCCGGGGGATTTGACTTTGAATATTACATCTCGCCACCTGTCTATGTTAATTATCGTGTAATCACATCCGAGCAAATATTCAGATCGCAAACAGGAGCGCACGTGAGCATACAGAACGTGCACAGACAAATGATCAGATCGTGAGACGGTACTGTAGAATAGCTAAAGGGCTTATTGGCACGTAGAACAATGAAATAGCGATAACGAAATAACTGAACTAATTGGTCATGTCTTATTTAAAATTAGTCGCGTAATGTAAAGAACAAAGAACGGATCTGCTCTCGCTGATATTTGTTCGAGGAAACATTAGAGTCTATTTCTATCTGCCAATTGACGCAATAAAGACTCGCGTTAATCGGACAGTCGGTTTTAAAATATGATTGATTTCGAGCTAAAATAAGTTAGATTTTCGCCGGGCATGAAAATGTCAGACGACCGCAATCCGCTGGATTACGCCGTGAAAAAGATTGAAAATAATCCGGTACAGGCGGAATCCATCTCTCGTTCGGCGGTTTTTCATCGATGGTTAGCCGTTGTGGTTGCAAGTGTGAATAAAAGAGGCATGTTCCGTCGGCGGAGCGAACATTTTTCGAGAGAAGGCTCGTGTCATCGGCTATTTCATTTTTATCGATCAAGTCTGAGTTAAACTGTGTTTCCCTCCCGCATCGCATGAATATATGTATATCATTGCGCGTAGCACACAGCTGTTAGCCTTACAAAATATTCAACTTGAACCCGGGTATCATCTGTGGCGTGGAATTTACATATTACATATTAAATTTACTCACGTCCACACAGAGTTGATTTATGTCCCAAAAAATTTAACTAAATCAACAGAACTGTAAATTTTAAACTCGAAGCGATCGTGGAATCGAAATAATGCAGTTATAATATAAGGCATTTATGATAATGTAGTTAACGATCCGAATGAACGTCTCGAAGTATATTCAATGGAAAATTTTCTTACGTTACATTCGCAAATTACGAGTGAATTCCTGGCGAGTCGCGATTTCTCATCGAGTGCGCCACATCGGTCGCTCCAATTCACGTCGATCGTTTCGATTGTAAGAAAAATCCGACTGCTTCCGTGGATGTACCCCGCGATAAAAAAGCGATCGAGTCTTTGCGAAATTTATGATCGCCAACGGGGTAAATCCTTCTCCTCGATCTTGTCTCGCGTGCCATGAAAATGTATGAAACGTTTCCATCTCAATCTCCCTCTCTCTCTCTCTGTCTCTCTCTCTCTCTCTTTCTCTCTTTCTAATGTTGCTATATCTCAATTCGCATAGCAATAATGTCATGATCCTTCCTAGCGTGCAATACCGTCTCTCGTTATCTCGTGGGTATATAGACGCTCTTGATTCTTTATTAGATCAAGATATGAGAATATGTCTTCTTCAAATTTGTTTTATATTCTTGAAATTTCATCAAGAAAATTTACCTATGTATACTTAATTATTCCTTGATTTCAAAGATCAAATGTGAGATTTACAAGAATCAATACCAGACGGATCAGAAGAGCGTCATGCAAGAAAAGTACAACGCGAAACAAAGAGGGTGTTGCCGAGGAAACATGCTCGCACGTCTAAGAACTTCTCTAGGTATCAGAGCGCGGCGAACTTTGATATTTTCACCGCCTCGACTACTTGCCTCTTGTGTTTCCTGCTCGTTGATATTCAGGGCAACGCAATGCTGATTGAGATCGTTGTCGTCTCATCGTTACGGGTGAAAGCCGGGGATGCCGGATTTCGAATTCAATTGACGGACCGACGAACCGCCGATCAAGAGATGCCACCGGAATTATTCTCCACAAAGAGACTCGATTCACTTGATTCGTGCATCTGAACGTGAAATTCTTTCTGTCAGTATCATGGCCGGCCGATTGAAGAAAAATTCGAAAATATGCTTACGGCATGAGGTCAGGAGGGAATTTTATGCGGGGTGATCGCCGGACAAATACCTTTAACCTTTAAAGGGTAAACGGTTAAAGGGTCAGGATATACCCACACATGTATGCTGGAGAATAGTATAATATAGAGAAAAGCCGTACAATTCGATTGCGCTTTTTGTGGCGAATAAAACGATTAGATATATTATCGACAAGTAAATGTATCCGCTCTAAAATAATACGCGCGAAAAATCTCACTCAAATCAGCGTAATTCGATTTTAAAAGTCGGCGACGGAAATGAAATGTTCTACGTAGCGCAAACTGTTCAATTATTCAATGGCACACAAATGGTTGAACGTTCCGACGAATTTCCAAAGTTTAATGCGGTATCCACAGTACGTACCACAGAACCAGTCGTGAATCAGCTAATCACTCGATACAAAACGATCCTTTTATACGAGAACCGCGCTGCTGCAAAACTTCCCAGAACAGATCGCTCGAGCAGAATTTGCAGCGGTACAAGCGAAGCAAGGGTACGTTCGATTGGTGTGGAAAGAAGAAAGTATCGGATAAAATCTACGTATCTCAAATGCAACGGGAATATATATTTTCTCGCGAGTGCGGAATATCGAGCAGGTCGCAAATGTAAGCTGCAACTTATAAGGTAGAACAAGGTTTCTTGATCCGATACGGACATGTCCAACGGGCGACGCAGGTTCATCGCGTCATATCTCTTTCTTACGCTCGTTCACATTGTCACGCATGGTCTAGTCTTAACGTATCGCTTATTGATAGCGATCCCTGTGATATAACATTGATCCCACTAGATCTCTTCCTAACTGACAAGGGAATTGAGAGATGCTTTTTCACTGCGCGATTTATTCGTTCGAGGACAGCCAGAGAGAGAGAGAGAGAGAGAGAGGAACTACCGCGAAACGTAGCAACGCATTAAGGGATGCATTAAAACTATATGAAGTTTCACTTCGGCTGATTCGAGAAACCGAAGAATTTCTTTGATCCTCTTGCATCGCTTGCAGTTCATGCACGCTTGCTGCGAGCTTCCTTTCAGCAAGGACCACTTATGCGCACTTTTTAGACGGCGTTTGACATTACGGAATCCCTTTTCCGCGATTATCCGAAGCATGGCATAATCGGGATTTTGTAACGAAGGTCATCCATGCGCGAGGCGACATTATCGAGAAAATTCTGAGCGCAATAACATCAACGATGCGCATCGCACGCGATCCCATGAGCGGTGCCAGAATAATATCGAGAAAAGCGATTGTTACGTGAAATCGATATGGGAATCGCGAACAACTTGAAGACGATTGTCTGTTCGCCTTACGGGGATTGTAGTGAGTGTTCAGAGAACACTGTGCTCCGCGTAGCTGACAAGACGAGATATCCTCAAAGGGATAGCGCTTAACTTGGACAAAGCGCCACGAAGAGCTGCACATCTAAGCGCAAAGTGTATTGGCTTAATTTCATCGTCGTACAGGAAATTTTCCCCAGCGGAACGTTTATCGCTTTGCATAAGTCCTTCGAGTTCCAACATGCATCATTTAGCTTTAATCTTTCTTATAATTTGCACGATGCGACAGTAGAAAAGTCGTAATGCGCGAATCTGATCATGAGCTCAAAAGCGTACTCTCTAAGATTAGCGACCTTTGCGCATATTGTATTGATATTTGATAGTTGAAACGTTAAAGACAAACGAAGCAGAGCGTAGTACGTGGTTAATGAGCTTCTTTCTATCTACTTTGCGTCGCGATAAGATTCGATGTCCGTCTGATCGTTTGCAGCTTTTGCTGAAAGAGTAAAATAATGTCGAGTATTCTTGTTCAGACATATTAAAGACATCATTAATAATCCGTCGTGATATACGTAGCCTGTAATACAATTATAATCGAGCGTTCCGTCAAAAATATCATTTTGCGCGTCACACTACGAGAGAACAGTTTGAAAATTTTAAAGAACATTTTCAATGTGAAAAACTGCACGACAGAGAAACGTGAGACTGATCTATTCTCGCGCGGTTTTACGCGATTTTTATATCAGCGTCGATAAAAAATAGAAGGCTCGAGGAAGGAGGAAATCTGTGCGGTATCGGTAGAATGACGGCGAAACATTAACATCTTCCGTGGGGCTTTTCCGAGCACCCGATACTCTGTAATCGTATTATCGCATGCCACATAGTGTGCACGCGTGGCTATCATAAAGGATACGAGATCTTTTTTTTATACAACGTGGCGCTATCAATTTCCTCCGTCGCGACGCGGCACGCGAGAGATTCGCGTGTATCCAGAACGCTGCTCTTCGTGATGTATGTACGTGGGATGATCGGAACATTTTCTTTGAAGCAGACTTTGAATGATTGCTCTCTTCGTGAGACGCAATCTCGGCGACGTAGAATTTAGAGAACGTTGCCGCGTAGTGCTGCGGCTATGCTTCCTTGAGGCCTCTTCTTGAAGGTTTCTCTTCCTCTTCCGTGTCTTCCTGCCTTTCCCTATTCGCCTGCTTTATATCAAAGTTGATCTAACGTTTTCCGCGCCATTAAAGTCGAAACTTCAACGCGAGATAACTATGTCGGTGCCTCATCAATCAGGCGAGAAAAAAATTAAAACTTTGTGCAAGTTGAGTTTCATTAGCTGCGATGAATTATCTGCTTTTAAATAATTTGCTAAAAATGTAGAGAAATCTCGTTTTCATTATCTCTCTCAGAGGATTTCGCTCGTTCAGAAGTGGAATAGTTCAACCGGACGTAAAGTGACGATAAAAAAGACAAAGAAATCTTTCATCAGAATCCGTGTCTACGTGGTCAATTAAAACTATCCTCATTTTCTTGTATTTACCGTGATAAATTTCCCTTTCTTAGTTCGCAACGACAGGCTGCATTAAGCGCTAGCAATATCTATGGTAATTCAGACTTAAAAGGGGCTCGACATAGTCCGCCGATTGATGGATATCGAATTAAAGTGACGGCATTGGAAAGTATAAAAAGAGATCTCTCGGCTTGATCAATTCAACGAGAGAAATCGTTCACTTCGCCTTGCGCCCGTGGCCTTTGAATAAAGAAGAAAGCAACTTCCCCCTTGTCTAAGCTTCCGACGGAATTCTCCAACTTCTTGAGTAATTGTTGAAATAATGAAGAACGTGGAACTGTACTTTGGATGATACAGCCGCTGCGAAGCCTAAGAATAGAAGATTGAGTTTCGAAGTTCAGCGCCTATCTATATTTAGGAAATCTTGAGGGATAAGTCTTGATATAGGATCGTTTTCTCAATGAGCTGTGCCACCTACGTTTCTTGCTGACGGCAATTTACTCCCGTCGTGGCACTCAATTGTCGACTAAGAGGTTTCAAAATTGCTTTAACGGAAATTGATGAAGAAAGGAGAGTGAACTTAATAATATTGGCAAAGATTTGGTAATAAACTTATGTGTGTTACAAGATTTAAATGATCCTTCGTGACTCGCACAAGATTTGATTAATCATTTATCATTCATTTTATTTTCTGCAAAAATATAAAATGAGATGAAAACGAGACTTGTTAGAATCGAATCTTTTCGATCGATCTGAACCAGTATTTTTCGTTGAGCGTTGTTAAAAGAGTTGCGTATTTTAAAACATTAAAAAAATTTTAATTGCACTTAGAATATTAATAAACACAGGATCAGTTTCTTGTAACAACATGCGTGATATTCTCATTTTGCGTAATAACGTATACATATAATAATGTGTCAAGCGTTTAACTTTAATATTGTTTAACATAATTTTATATTTCATCCTTTTTCCAGCGCCTTTTTTAGCACACGCCCTTTCCGGACAACAATTCCCTAGGGTGTGACTTTCCGGTTAAATGCCAGCCATGGAGACACTTTGCAAACGAGCAAGTAATCGAGACTCATCAGGAAGTCTGCTTGGCAAATTCAATTAAGGAGTCGTGAACGACTACTAGACGATGATATTCTAGATCACGATTGACTCAAGTTCCAAGTGCACATCGGAGATTGAGTGCTTTTTATAATACTTGCATTATGCAGAGTGAGGTAAAGTGGGGCGATTTTGTCTATACTTTTTCACGTGATCCATTGCATTCTATTATATCATTTATGTGCGTTTGATCACTATGAAATAAATTAAAAAGCGAAAATGTCGAAAATTCCTATAATTTGCCGTATAATTACAGAAAGATTGTTGCAACATGATCCTACTTTTTACCTCCCTCTCCCATCAGATGGACTTGGCTAGATCCAATAATAAAAGCTCTCTCTCAATAGCTTATTAGCCTGGCAATTTATTAATTACTAATAGACTGCGATTGCGCGTCAATTGTCCGAGATAATCGAAGGTAAACGCGTTAACCCACGCGTTCCGGTTAAAGTTCGTGGGGCTTTGTGGGCGCCTTCAATTAGCGCAAAGTCAGGTGATCATTAGACGGCATTTAGTTCGCGAGATCGGGTCACTCCAGCGCAGATAGGAAAGACGCACGTAAGTCGGACTGTTTGCATGGCCTGGATAACTCCCGTGCACGATCAACGTGTATGCACAGGTATATCGTGCGCGCTCTCCGCCTGTAAAACGCGGGGTAAAATATTCATACCGATACCCACGAGTGAACTATGAGTAATATCACATTTTAGAATCAACATGTTGCATAACGATACGAGAAACGATACGAGAAACGTTTACTTCAGTAAAGAGTGCATTGATGAGACCGATCGTATCGCGTTCGCATTACGAAGGAGGAAATGTGAAACTGTTCAGAAGAACCGTCTCACGCCTCATTATCACGTACAATCAACGCAAACATCACGTCGTTTGCAAGATGCGCTCAAACTAATTTCATCCGTGCAGTTGCTGGTTCCCGGGCTGGTCCGCGGGGTGAACCACGAGAGCCATTCGTTAGCGTTAATCGACATTTATGAAGCCGTTGTTGATTAGTGTCACGTAGGAGAGCTGGCAAGTTCGTTACGCTCGCGTCTTCGAGACCTATCCAATTCCAATGAGGACGTGTCGTTAAGTATGGATCTCGGTGGGGACGACCCTAATCCAGAAAGATGGCTCGGTGGGCGGATGCCGGAGTTTCGATTGTGTCACCTCTGGTAAGCCCCATCGCGTAATTGAACCATATATAACTGACCGAGTTGCCCAAGTCGTTGGTCAAGCGAGATCGGAGCATCCTGGTGAGTCTGTCCCGAGTGTCCCTTCGTATTCTCGACGGACGTCGGAGACATTAAATGAGTGGGCGGACGAAACAACGATACCAAATCGCATTTAGCTCGTTTGAGAGAACGAGACTACCGCAAAGACGATGCAATGAAAAAACCAACTGGTTCATTATCGTGTTCCCTCATTTCTACTCAACATTACTTTTAACCCATTATTTCGTTTTTGCTGCTATTGCTTGGAATTCCCTCCAAGTTTCTGGTGACACGAAAGACTGGCAATTTAAACTCGTTTTACGTACGGTTTCGTATTTCGAATGGTGCTTGAAACTGGGTCTCTGAAGCCCTCGTGATCCGAAAAAAGAAAGAGAGCAGTACAGATTTCGCTTGACGTAAAAAACCGTTGTCAAGTATACTTGGAAAGACCTCTTTAGGGTTGTATCGGTGACGCATTAACGAAGGGGGTTGGAATCGACGAGATAGCGCTTAAAGTTACATCGACGGGGAAATGATGCACTTTAACCTATATATATACCAACGATAACGATGAAAGACGAGGCAGCTTTTAAACGGCAAGGCCGCTCCCTTAAAGTGTCGTCACGTTGCGGCGTGTGCGTCGTACGTCCGGTACGATGGCTAATCTTGGCGATAAGGCTAAACATCATGAACGGAAGAAAAGTGCGAAGACTTCCCGGCGATTCGCCCGAAGTGACGGGTTTCCCGTGATCACATCGTGATTCCCAAAAAGGGATAAACCGCGTGATCCGACTGAAGCGACGAAAGGAAACGGGATTATCCCCCGTAAGCGCCATTAAAATTAGTATCCCCGTGCTAATTAAGCCCTCGGGTGCAGGAGATGAGTTTAAAGTGGCTCGACTAATTATAACGCCGAAGAGAAGATATATCCAGCAAAGTTATACTCTTTTAACCTTCCGCTCCTTTGTCGTCTCCTCCATCCTTCTCGTCTTCTCTCTCCATCTTTAAATCACTCTTTAAATCGCTTATCTGTCGCTTGCGAAGTATCGAGGATTCCTCAGATATATATTTGCCGAGCGCTTTATTTTGTGGAACTTTCTGATTTTTTAATTTTCTCGTATTAGAGGAGCAAATTCGTTCGGCGCACAAGCTGAGTGCTATAAGTCACCCTGTTAGAACGGAGAACGTTCTTTCTCCGGCTGGATCTAAGAGCACTTTCCTTCTGTCGCGTTGCCATTAATCTCACCCCCTCGTCCCCCTCGAGCACCTGACAAATCGACTACCTCGATTCGTTTTTGTCTCTCGAAGGAGCGTATCGCGGGAGGATCTCCGTCGCGATATTAAACTCTGTAAATTCATTCTTCTCGATTTAAACGGCACACGGGATACGTCGTTCGGCAAGTTAATATCATTGCAGTTCAATAAAAATGAAGCGTGCACGTAAACTGTGTACTTCTCTCTCGTGTTTCGAGCGAGCCGCGCTCGCTACAACGTCATTCCAACTCTATTGTTTCACGTTTTCGTTCATGAAGCACCTGCACGTCCATAAATCCATGCTGGGTGTTAAAATCGGAACGAAATTCCGCGTCGCCAATATCGATACACGCACATCACGCGATTGTTGTTTTCTTTTTGAAAAAACATTGCTTTTGTTTTAATAAAAAAATAATTCCTTCAACAAGTGGTAGCTGCGGTATCGTTCGAATGCTAATAGATTCGCGAAATCTACTTCGCGAGATCTCGCCGAGATGTGCAACAGGATCCCATCCGACTCGATTGACTTAAAATGCGCAATCTGCACGCGACAGCCGTCGAAAATGCCGTTTCGCGCATAGCAAGAGCGTCTCGGGAAATCCGTACGAAGTAAACTTACCCCGGTTCAAAGAATGTACACGGAGCGAAAAGAATTTTTCTACAGTTCTCTTCCTACAGGGACACTACAGCAATTGGCTAAAATATGGATGCATAAAGCGTGCCGTGGATGCACGGTGGGACCCGGTGACACGGACGCAATCACGACGCTGCTGCATGCTATATAGCAGCGCTATTTCACCGCGCTATCCCCGCAAGAGAGCGAGGGATGAGGCAGAGGACACGTAATGAGATTGAGCTCCGGCGAACGCGAAAGTTCGGATGGCATACTTTCGCGTAACCGTGCCATCCGGTTTGGTTGTTTCACGAAGAGCGGAGAGCACAAGAGAGGTGACTCGGGCTTACGCGACGTAAGAGGATTCATCCGTACGCGCGAGCGCGCGACGTTACTCTCGCGTCCAGCAATTTGCGGCTTGCCAGTCTCTCCCGCAGCGCAAAACAAGGATATTTATTATAATAACTCGTCCTGACGTGCACGGAATTGTTACGTGTAAATCACGCAGCCGGTATGCAGACTAAACATGCAAATTTGTCTTGATTTCGGACTGGACGATTCCGCGAGTTTAATGTCATTCATGCGGAGCGTTTGTGTACGTGCAAATCACACCGTGCGATTCTGTGCGAGCACGGAATTTTTCATGGGCGACTAACGCTAAGCATTTTTCTTGGTATTGGCTAGTTCTCGAGTTCGAAACTTTTGGCGAGGAAACATGAGAAGAGCATTTTCCGAGCGTCAAGGGAATAAAATTCGTAGCTGCGCGAGCTGCAGCGATACGCGGCGAAAAGTGAATAATGCCTTCTGTCGAAATTAGAAAAACGCATGTTGCGCTGGTAAATTATGTCGGGCAGACGATAATTTATGTCTTTGAATGCATGCCAAATGCAAGAACGCAAAACCGTTCAGCCGAAGGAGCGTTGTTCGGTTGAAATATCGCGGAATATCATATTTCTATAAACGTCACGCAAAGCCAGGACAATTATTATTATACCACACATAACGGCATCCCGTTAATGTCTCTTACGATTTGCAGAGTTGTAGAATTCCTATGCGCCGAGGTGTTTTTCCATTTATGCTAATTGCGAAAACGATAGCGATGGCTGGTTCCTGGTTTATTCATACTGAGAGATGGATTTGCATATCTACGATAACGTGATGCATTAAGTAATATTTTTGCGATGATTACTTTAATATTTTTTATGCGCATTTCCGTAATAGAAGAAGTGGTCGGTCCCAGTGTTAACGAGTTGCGTATAACGCTATATATCTATATATTACAGGATACCGTGTAAGTTTCTACATAGAAATTTTCATTTAAAAAAGGAAGACAAAGCGAGAGAGAAACTCGCACTCTTCACAATTCTCTGACTGTCTCTGGTACGTGTACGTTGCAGACACGGTTTCGGGTCAAGAAAACGTCTAGGAAATTTGTGACATTTTTCAACTGAACATTAAGATAAAGAGGATCGGACATTGTAACGTTACTCAAATCTACGTATACAAGGAATTTTGAAAGTGGAGGAGTTTCGGGAATGGAGGACACGAGCTCCGCTTCTGTACGGCATGTTTTACGGCGAATCCAGATTTAAGATCCTGATAAACGTCTCTCTTTTTCCCATCCTTCCCCCGACGAGAAACGACGCCATCAGGATAAGAGGGCACCGACGCCGATAAGAGCACCCCCGCGTACGTATGTATATTCGCGACAGGTCGCGGTCTCGTGTGTCGGCGCCGATCTTCGCCCCACGCCGGATACTATTCGCCCGCACCCTCTTCGCACGGGGGTGCGTTCAGTCAGCTCCGAGCCGCGAGTGGGGTAAGTTGCGCCGCGCGCCGGCCCGCTGGCCCTTCGCAGAGCGAGGCAACGCTACGATACTCCGCGCGCGCACCCCTCATTCTCGTCCGCCGATAAACGAGGCGTACAACCCCCGGACGATCGGCGCATTGTCCGCGCGTCGATTCAACCGGCGTGGCGCGGCGCGCTCGCGTGAAAAACGGACGAGGTATCCGTACGAGGAAGTGGATGCATCGTGACCAAGAGCGCGATATCGCGACCTTCTCCCTGCGAAAGTTGTTTTCGCATCTAGTTCTCCTCTGGCAAGGGAGAAATACGTCTCGACGCCGGGGGACTCTCGCCCCGCGACTTATGACGGCCAGGGGGTGAAAACTGGACCGGTGGTGAAGCCACGCGTCGCCTCGCGTTCACGCGAGCGGGAAGGGCCTTCGTCATGTTGAGGTAAGTTCTCGTTTTCCTCCAGCGTTCGATCTAGTACGCGTCGTGACTGTGACTGCGCAATTTCTTATGTAACGTAACCGTGGAGGCCCCTTGGGGCCGGGAACACTCCACTCGGGTTGATACGTGAGCAATATATGTATTTTACGTTCCGTCAAACTCACCTTATCTCGAGTTACCTTCGATCAATCCGAAACTGAATCTTTTCTCGATGAAAATGTCAAGACAGCAACAGTTTTCGAGCGAACGTTCTTGAGTCTAGCTTCGTAAGTTGGATAACAAGTTTTAATCATTCTCGCAAGTTTCCTCTTAACTACAGTTTTGTTAAATATGAATTTCAAGGTACTTTCAAAAATTCGTACTTGATTGTAATATATTACATGCAAATTTTTTCTTATTTTTCAAGACTGATATTTGCAGTTTATCTTATCATCTCAAAAACGCAAGTTTTGAGCTGCCATTGGTTTTTAAGCGATAAACAAATATCAGAGAGGAAGTTTGTTCTTCATGGAGCTCTGCGTCGGCATTTTCCGGTATCTCTCTTCGACGAAATTCACGCATGTTAGCGATTGATCAATGAATCTATCTCACGAGGCAATCTCTGTTCGTTTTGAACAAGGTCTAACTGTTCGCATTGCAAGCAAGTCTACCTGCCCGCGTGTAGTTGATACGTAGTCGATTATTGATATCGAATGTTAGAATGTAGGAGCATAATTGGCAAAAGATCGGGTAGAGTGCCGAAGACGAAGACGGAACTACGAGGGCACGAGAGCGAATCTCTCAAGTGGGTCAACAAGTTGAATATTCTGTAGGCACTCGATTTTGTATTCAAAAGTACATTGGTACATTGCGATAGGATGATAACAAGAGTCAAAAATATGAGTAGCAATCGTTCGCGTAGCCGTCGAAGGTCTGCAGGGATTTCAACAGACAAAGAGCTCGATACCTATTCTTTTTATAATTGATAAAGATGAATGAATGCAGGCGTAAAACAAAATATTCTGTGAAAATATTCCATGAGATATTCCGCTCAGATAATCGTGAGATTCTGCAAGAATTATTTTGCGAAACGTACTCGAAGCATCTGCAGCAATTAGCATTACAGCGACGAAACGTAAATACATCTAATTCGCTCGCAGTTGTACTTCGAAGAAACAAGATTCAGACGTAATTCTCGCATTCAGTCGCTATCCTCGTCGTCTTTTGCAACATGTTGACGGAAAGCACCAGTCGTGATCCCGCGCATTAGCATTCAACTACCCTCACATGTGCATAATGTTGTAAAGTACACGCATCCATACGTCACGGTGAATTACCCTAAAAGCTATCCGCGATACTCCCGCAACTTTTTTACACGCTGGTGTCCGTACTATTTTTCTTTCACGTTGAGCTCGCGCGAAAAAGACTTCCTAAGATATTAATCTCCACCGAGCGAGAGCGTCTCGCTTTCATTTCACGTGCGGCACGTTTTCCGCAAAAGGACAGTGACGTTCGCCCTCGTAAATATTCTTTCTGTCAAATTGCCGGACGATCCTCCGGCGATGATAGTATGCGCATTTTAATATTTACGGGTAGCACTCTCTTGCGCGCTCACGAGAACTCGCATGTCGGCGCAAGGCAACACCGTGGCCTTTATGTATTATTCGGCGCATCGAGATTTACCGTAAAGTCCACGAACGCGAATGGTGGAGGAATTCAAGTTGTCTGCGTCCATCCAAACCTGAATCAACGACAGCAGCAATATGAAATACAGACCCTTCATCCCTCGCTGTTTTACGGAAATACATGAATGTGCACAAACGTGTGTCTCCTGTACAGTTCCCTCCACGTTATAGCGAAACGTTGCCCGAGAACCGCGTTCTCTCGTGGCTTTCCGCAAATGTGAGCTAAATCAGGCTCACTTGCATATTCATACGTAGGCTTAATTGCGCATATGTACCATATATGTGTGACAAGAGCAACAGCGGATTCGCAAATATGAAAGCGATGTTAAAAATGAAGCGATCAATTTCGCGCTCTATTTTCGTCACGATCGATCATCGATGCCGTCGAACGCGTCACTGAAACGACAAGCGTAACATTACACGCATACTCGCTTTCTCCTGTTTCCGTTCGTCGATTTATGCCTGCCGTTACTGAAAGATTTCATTACATCCGTACGCGACAACCCTTTACTCTCGCGCGAGTTCCCGATCCCTAGGGCTCATCCGCATAATGCATGCGAGGTTTTCATAATGCAGAAGTTTACGTTTTACTGACAGGCCGTAAAACGTTTTTACGGCCTCAGGGTGGATACATGGCGGGGATGGGACTCTTCAGTGGGACTTTATTACATCCACGGTCGCATCCCGCATCACCGGTATATCTCTCCTTGCGCTAAGTTCTATTTTCGTTGCGCCATATCGATCTTCCTCGTTCGCGCCGTTTGAAGTCGTACACTACCGCGTCGTCGGCCGTGCGGATCTCTTTTGCAAACGGCGGAATTAAGCGGGGGCACTTGTCGCGCGGTAACGAAAAAGAGAAAAGAGGAAGAGGAAAGAGAGAAAGAGGACGAGAGGAAAGCGACGTTAATACTCGAGGAGGTGAAAACGCTGGCGTGTAAAATCAGCACGGAACGTATTTTTAACGAGCGTTCGTCTCACGCGGAACGCGCAGTAAATAAACGTATGCAAATAAATTGCACACATATATACATGCGCGCGCACACACACCTCGATAATGAAATATAAAGTTTCAGGAGTTTATCAGTTATAATTGTCATAACTGTTATAATTGTTTCTATCGATGTCTCCACTTCTTTCTTTCGTCTTTAGAACGTTGCTATTGTATATTCGGTAAGCGCGAAGATACGCACGTTCACAAAATTGTGTATGCAATTATCCCCGCGACTGTAATAGATGTTAAATGCGACATTATGACTCTTTCTTTCTTCCACGATAATATCCACCATCAGAATGTTCAGTCTCTTCGCGCACTTTTCGCGAAATAAAGGAAAGTAGTGGAAACTGCCGAGTGTAGCAATAAAGTCATTCTCTCTTTTTACAACTTCTCCTTTTTTTTAATACAGCACAATTGTCTCGTTTTAGGATAAATGTGACTCTGAATACGCTGTGCTGCGCCCGATGTAGGGAGCAAATTTAAAAATCCAGCTGCAGCTCTACCCGCTGCGACTTCGTCGCAGTAGTCGAGCTTGATAATTAGATCGGCGCGGCTACATTAATGCTGAATAAGCGCACGTGCACTCTGCGCGCTTATCCTTTTCCGAGCGATCATTTACGCGTAACGCCGTAATTAACGGTGATACGAACGGGAAGATTATCGTTTGCTAAAACATTCAGAAGGAAAATGTAAAACATTTATTCCAAATCAGAATGCATTCAACACGTATAACATGCACTAGCAGTTTTAATTAGTGCTTTATTAAATGAATTTAATGCGCTTCTTCTCAGGGCACGAATTTAAAACTCGTTTTCAAGGTTTTCGCAAAATTTTATTTTCAGTTCGCGGAAACTTCCAAAGCGGAGTTTTATACGGAGCTTCGTCGTCACGTCTGCCATTAAATTTATGCTGCGGACAAGTCGACTTATAATTCCATCGAGTAATCTCTGGGAATATTGCGTACAGTTGCAAAAGGAAAAGAGGTCGATAAATAAAATACAGAATAAAGACGCGTTTCGTCGATGGAAGAACTTGGCGAGCGCGCCGAGGAAATCCAGCAGAAATTCAAGGGTCGTCGTGTAATCGGAGGTATTTACGCTCGAATGTTTCCCCCGTCGCGATTCCATCGCGGCTGAGTATTCACGTGTTTCTATGAGAATTCCGTTGTGCATTAAATATGGATAATCCAGCGCACAACGTATTGACACACGAAAGTATCTGACCAAACGTCGAGTTCATCAATTAACAGTCATGCAGATCGATGGTTAGATTAATTAACGTCGTTAACGGAAAGCATCGAGAGCAGATACGTGTTCGCTACGGCAATACGATGATTCCCGCTTACGCCGAATGGACCAAGTAATTAATTACTGGCTGGTAACAACGCTCACGGACACGCGCCGGCGACGCAGCTGCTCGTCATTAATTGAGGATCCAATCGAAAGTTGCATCGCGTTACTCGCGGGACTGCGATGCAAGTCGTGTCGAGTTTTCACGTTCTCCATTAAAATTCCTCGCATGCTGTCGCGCCATTTATTTGCATTCCTTGATGCACGGCGATACGCGCGGTGAAAGAAGCTGAAATTTTTCGTCTCTATTGAATTCTATTTGGACGTGCGAACAAACTTTGTTTTTGCATTGTTATTGATGCTTGTTTGTTCTGTTACGATCGCTCATATAATGGGGAGAATAAACAGAATAATAATTTTATACGATATATAATTCGCTATTAGCTTAATTGATCGCGCTGTACATGAAAAAGCGCAAGACAGAAATTTGATTACATCAACTTTTTACGAACTGTGAAAAAACTGTTATAAAGTTTGTAAAAGCGAGACAGCGCGATTCCTGTTTCTCTTACGTTTATTATTCTCTCGCAAGATGCATAATGACGTTATTCGTTAGGGAATTTACTGCTCAAGAATACCGCGAATGTCGTAAACTCCGAGGGAGACCTGTCGGTTCGAGAACTTCCATCGCGATGTGAAAGTTCCGAGAGCTAACGCAAGGAGATGCGCTTAATTCGGAATGTCTCGTCAAATTGTTGCAGCAATAAGTCGACTGCGGAATAACGGACCTAGATTGTATCCCGGGCAAGAGGTAAAGACAGCAGATTGCGTTCAGCGCATCGATATGATTACAAGATTGCGATATCAGGAGTTAACGTTTCGTCTATTTATCTTTCCTTTGTTGCCGCCGCTTCGATACACTTACGACTTTGCATTCTTCGATTTATCTTTATCGATTTATATCATTGCTAGATTATGTCGTAAAGTTGAGCGGCCGAGATAGCTCATGAAGCGTACGATTTTTATCGCGTCATAAAGCTCCTCTCGCACGATCCCGACGATGCTCAATGCAGCAGTTAACAACCGTATCGGTATCGCAACGCTGCCGCCTCGCGTGTCTCGTCAGATGCGAATCGAGATCATTTCGTCTATTGAAACATATTCGTATTCATGCCGCGCATTCATCGCTCGATGCAGTTTATACTGTTCTATCGTTGAATGCGGGACTTTGGAAATAATAACTTCGATATAATTGATCGTTATAGCTGATTGACCCGCCAAATGGGTTTAATTTTTATCGACACAGCTGACTATCGTTCGCGCACACTGCACACATAGCTTGCTGTACGCTTGCTTTAGCATCGTCGGTGCAGCTCGGCGAATAATTGCTGAACACATGACCCTCCCGGGTGATCCCCGAGCGGCAGGAACCTCAAGATCCGCACATATTATACAAACTCCGCATGATATGGAATAACTTGCCAGGACAGCCCGGCGTTAATGCCATTACATTACCCATTTAATTTGAATACCATCAACATAATCGTGTTTGCTAACATCTTGCCTCGGCTTGCCAGCCCTCTCTATCTCGCCTATTCAATTATGCCACTCCATCTATTTCCAGAATAACGTCACGGTCATAAAGGAAGATGCGCCGGCATTTAGAGCTCGAACAGTTCCGCCGATCCTTGGAGATTTCGCACGTTGGCAAACACTGGCTTGCGATCCTGCGATGGATTATATTCTCTGACGAATGAGCGTTTTGCTTTACTGGACCTTGGTCTTCAGGTCGGCTAAAAAATAAGACGATAGTTCCACGAGCGATTCCGAGGAGCAAAACAAGAACACGAAGGAGGCGGCACTTGGACAGATAAAAGGAATGAGCTTTCGGTCAACCGCTCGTCCTCCGCCTGACGGATCAGCGTTCCTTTCGCTGCGAGCACCATGAAACGGCGCTTTCTCGAAAGAATCAATCGTGGAAGCAATGTGTTTCTTCAGCTACACATACAAGTGGTTACTTTGCTCGGAGTGCTTGATATTCCGCTCTCGGAGGATATCCCCCGGCTATTCCCGATTCAGCTTCACTTATCCCATCGTTCACTCGCGCGGAAATGGATAAATTTTTTCTTCAAATTCATGAGTTCCCGCATTAACAAGATTTCAAGAGTGGTTGAGGACTGCTAAATCCCTAGATATAATAAATACTTTCCATAATACGAACGTAATCGGCCCTGGATTTTTTTAAGTAATAATAATTCCCGAGGAAATGCGCGTGAGTCTTATAAATAATTCAAAAACTTCTTTCTCAGTAAGTTTTCCTTCTTATATAGTGAAGACATGTTAATGGTATATGCAGCTCGTCAGCAGCGAGCACGTCTCTACAGTTGTAAAAAATCTCATTTGTAACATTGTGCAAATCATAACGTAATTATTGGTTAATAAACTTTTCCCTAGTTGAACTAGTAGAACTTGCCGGAGCTACGCGGTTTTTCGATGAAATGCATTTTCGCGCGCTCTGCCTTTTATTACATCGACGTTAAAGATTTCGTTTTTTGTTTAGACACACGCGATCGTTGCAGCGTGTAGAAAAGCGAAAAGGCCGAATTAACGCGCGACGTCGGTTTTTCGGAATTAAATTTCCGATGTCGACATTGCGCGTTAGATTTGGAATCGAATGGATCGAGTCAACATTTTATTTTCGCAGCGATGGCCGTTGGTTATCTCGCTGATTGACGATTACGTGCCTTTAGTATGGAGTTTTTGGTTTTTATTGGCAACGTTTTCGTTTGCACTGATTTTTCGTTTCGTCTTTGCGAGGTAACAGAAGAAATTCGCATAATGAGGAGCCACTTTGTCCGACTCAGCGTTGCTCGTTAGATACGAACGGAGCTCCAGAGCAGAAATTACGCGTACTCATTACGACATTCTCGGCAAACACGATAAATTCGTATGACAAAGGAAAAATGTGGTCGTAATTATTCCGGAATACAAACATTGTAGAATTCTGCACTGTATAGAAACTTTACGCATATCTCTTTCTTTCTCTCTCATCTTTTTCCATACCTTCAATAAAATTCTACTTTATTGAATAAATTGCGTTTCATAAAATGTATCTGTTTAATTAAACTTGGTTATTATCACACGCACAAATAAACATTAATCGTAATACGTTGAAATCCCGATAAATAAACTTTATCTAGAAATCGGGATATTTTCCAGTTCGAATATATCTGTAGCAACACGTTATAACTTCCGTTAGAGAGATTATCCCGTAAGGCATTCCTGGAAAATATTTAGTGCAGAATTTACTTTGACGAAGCGATTGCCGGTACATGTGATTTTTCATTTTTAGAATGATTTCCTGATAAAGACGGTACAGGATACGAAAATAGGATTGGTTTATTTTAGGACATTTATATTACGAGAAAAATAATAAAATATCAAAGGCAATGTGTTATTTTTAAGAATACTCGATTTCAATCGCGTGGTTTTAACATCAGTTAACTTCGTATTTTTGTCGTTACTAGAAAAGCACCACAAATACCAAGAAGAAAATCTGTGAAAATGTGAGCTTAATTTTCATATTAGCTTTGCCACGCAAAAGTTTTTCCAACGAAAGATCATTATAACAATGCGAGAAGTGTATATCGTCGCTTACATAAATTTTTTATTTAATTTCAGTCCCGCGCGCACTTGACAAAATCTCGTTGGAAACTCGAGGAAGTAGCGAAACATTAGAGCTTGCTCTCGTGTTAAAATTTTACTGAGGGACGGCTTTTGTGCCCGGGCCGCCACTTATGACGTACGCAAAAAAATCCCTCGACAAAGTGAAATCGCCGCGTATTCATTCCCACGTCCTTTCATTCTCTCGCGTTCTTTTCGCCGTGTATTTTTATTTCGCATCTCTCCCAGGAAAGTCACGTGCCAAAGGGTTGAATGAAATTATTCTATCGTCGAGCTCTTTCGGTATATTCCAACGGGTAGCGACGGCAACGACGTTCTCGTGTGAGCGTATCCATCATTCCGCCAATCGTGTATCGTTATCTCTCCGATTCCGACACGACACAAAATCTTTGGAGCTCAAAGTCCCAATGGGATTTTCAGATAATCGGTCCCAAGTTGCCTTGATACGAATCAGGTTGCTGGTCGGATTGCTCGAGAGAAGCAGTCTCAAAGCGTTCGAGGGCCATCGCTACTTGTGAAGTCTCGATATATAGACATGACTTCTTCGCCCGCGGCTAGCGCGGCTGTCGGCATTATCTCGCGCGCCACGTGTATCTCGTTTATCCTCGTCTCCTGTCAGGAACCCACTTATATCCGTGCCCCGCCTTTCGTGGTACGAGACTCTCGGAATAATTTCGTAGGCGATAGAAATTGAAACGAATCGCGGTCGCTCGTGCGCATACACGGCACCGCACTCCGCGGAATTGGCATGAATTCCGCGCCGTTAAGCTCGCCGCTTCATTTGCCGGACCTCCCTGCCGGAAGATAAATGATTCTTTTGGATGCCCAGGAAAAATGATAAGAGAAAGAAAGAAGATGCGAGCCGGAAGGAAGCACGCCGCTTGTCGGAACGGTCGCTGATCCGTATTTGGATTAACGGTGGCTTTACTCTTCAAGTTCCTGTGGACTTAACTCGCGCAACGATTATTATACCGACGGGATCGTTTGTCTTAATCGCGCGTCGCAACTAACGTTCCCCAGGTTTTTTTAACACTTTTTTTTCAAGTTACCCTTCTTTTTTCAAGTTGGTCAATTTCTCGCGCGAGATTATTCTCAGCGCCAATCACGGCCGTGATAAATATTTTCGTATTATATCACGAAGATTTAATAGTGCAGGTGATTAATTACGTCGCCTTTAAACTCTGATACCAAATTGTTATAGAAGCCCGAATTGATTGATGAATGTCCAAACGAGACTTTACGCAAATTGGTTTACTGAAATTATTTTCATTTACATATAAACAATATTGTTTTATAATTGACTGCTGTTCCGTGTCAATATTTGAGAGTCGAATAATATTCCACTCTGGCACTATAATGTACTTCGCAGTCGAAAGATGCTTCGATGTTTGGTTATCCTTCATCGCACGCCGATCTTATCTGAACGCTATTGTTTGATCGATAAGTCTTTGTAGCACGCCTGCCGCTAATTAATTATCGAGTAACTATCGGCAAAGACAACCGCAAGATCGGATCTCAAACATTTGCTGGTTTCTGGTTCGTTGCCAAAAGTGCTGGCTAGTCCAGGCGATATTAATCGCAACGGCAGTCTATCGCAGCTAAAGTACCTCGACGTAAGAAGCGATTCGGAGCACGAACGTGGCAAATATCACAATCATCATTTGCGCGCACTCCCGCGCACATGATACATCAGCTACACCGTACGCTTCGAGTGCATTTCACTCGGAAGCCTGATTGTCTGCATTAACCATTCAACAGCCTAAGAACTCGAGCCGCATGAGTTGAGTTTCGCGTAGGAGAAAGAGCGATAGAAAAAGAGAGAGACAGAGAAAGAGGAAGAGAAACAGAGAATTCGGAGAGAGCTATGAGCCATGCTACCCCTATTGCAAGCCCACGTCGCGGACTTCAATCTTCGTTAACGCCGTTCCTCGTTCCTCCAATAATTCACACGTCTCTTCAGGCACAGGGGTAGCATGATGTGGTAATTACGTACTGTGAGATTAGGCCCTAATGGACGCGTGCGCGAGCGTCCATGGATCGTCTCTCGCGACTGCTGGATGCGCGAGATTAATATTCGCGCCACGAATTCAGACGACACCATGATTCCATACGTCGCTGTTTACGGTTGTACGAACGGTTCGTGCTAGGTGGCCGTAACCGACTTGTCGGACGAGTGATATATGGCGCGGCCTATACAGGGCAGGGAGATGGAAAGACGAAGGGCTCAGGGATCAGCCCGTCGAAGTATCGCAACAAGTAATTGACCGCGCTCCGCTTGTCCCGATTAATTAACTTTCAATACTCTATCGTTCTGGTCACGATCCCCGGCATTACGGTCGTTTAATGTATGTTTCCCGGAGACATCCAAATACCCCTCGATATCCTGACCTTCTTCCCTTTATTTCTCTTTTCTTTTTAATTTTAAAGCGAGCGCAGGTCAATGGAATTTTTTTCGATGATATATTAAAACATCGTTTTCCCGAGCTCCGTTTGGTTTTATTGCAATTTTATTCGACGTGCTGCGCTCCCTTCCTTGAAAAAAAGCTGGAGGAACGCAATAAAAATCTCCCTTACATCCAACGCATCCTCCCACGCCTACTCCCACATCGGAGCGAAACACTAACAATTTCTAAAGACCGCGTTCGCAGCGCGTTCTCCATGCCGTTCCGTTAATTGCTCGTGATATTTAACGCGTACGAATATTTAGTAGATGTTGCTTGCCGGTTTAACCGTACGAGTCATAAACGCATTACTGAATTCAAATCGTTAACTACTCTATTGTTTAGTATAATTACAAAATATTTCCGTGTTTATAACATTATTATATCTCTCCTCCTATTAGTATTACTATCAACTCGTCTCAATTGGATATTTCAGATTTTTGATATTTCTTTAATTGGTCTATCCTAAAAAGAAAAGCAAACAAAAAAACGTATGTTTATTAATTGATTTTTTTACAGAAAATCTGAATCGCGCATTGTAGCATCTTGTTAAATTACACATGGGCTATAGGTACCCTTTGTTATTGTGGAGCAAGAATATAAGCTTCTAATTCTGATATATTATATAGTCGACACTAGTTGGCCCGTTCATTCTATAGTCCATTAAAGCAATGCTGTATAAACTCTTAGTTAATTTGGGTATGACACGTGTTATCGTAGAATGTTGACGCATTTGTACCAGCATATAGCGCCCTATCCGATGTTATTAATTACGACTCGCGTTACGCAATCAATATCAATAGCACGTTAATTAATTGATTACCCTTGAAACTTGCGTGTGGCTTAACCGTCGACGTAATTGCAGTCCACCGAGGAAAATACCGACATTGATAACGCAGGATAATCTCGCGACGTGAGTTGCAAACTTGATGTAACGGAAATGGGGGGATGGAGAGAGAGAGAGAGAGAAAGGTTCTCGTGTGGGCGATAAAACAACAAGCGCATGTCACGACGATTAAATGTCAGCGAAATATATTTTCAACGCCTCGCACTCACGCGTACTAGGGCACATTCACTGAAAGTTGCGCGAACGGGTCGGGTCGGGTGTGCGTGAGATCGTAATGCTGTTGACAGTTCACTTTGGGAGCACTGAATTATGAAAGCCGCATTTTGAAATTCTATTGTCCGTTGTGTGCCTTGCGATTATATTCGCAGCAGATAACCGAGCGGCGGTTACTCGCTACCGAGAGCAGCACAACTCCAACATTCTTCGTTGAAACTTTAAGCGTGACGGATTACGTTTACGAAAGCCGTGGATCTCTACAAGAAACGTTATCTCGTGGAAATGCAGGCGAGAGACTTCGCGCATCTCAAGAATGCGTACACGGACCGAGGATACGTGCGGTGAGCAGACGTAATATCCATGACGCGCTGTGTGTTCCCTGGGGGTCCCTCGCTAGGATATTTCGCCCGGTGCAAAATTCCGGAGAGCCGAACTTCCTGCGAGAAAGGCGCGCGCTTCTGTTTGCCGAATGTCGTAAGAGAGAAATACCAACAAAATTAATGTTCCTGCGCCTCGTCACCGGAAAGTTTTTCGTAATGACCAGATTCCATGCCAGTCGTCGGTTTAATTAACGAGCCACGAATTCACCGACACGGTATTTTTCACAGAATTTCACGCGCGATTCATCGGTGGATGGACTCGCTTTACGGCACTCGCTGAAAAACTCGTGTCTACGCGACACCGAGAATGCTACAATACCTGTGACAGCAGACGGTTTATTTCGCCACTCCTTTCGTGTGCAATATGCAGCAGCTGTAATTAACAATATCTGCGATACATGTACATATTTTTGTAACAATGGTCAGTGATACACGCGCCGCGGACACGATTCAAAAATATGTTCCGCAAATTGCGTTGATGTGAAAATTTGCGTGGAAAGTTATTTGCATACGAATGTAATTTAGAATAAGGCACTGGCACAGCGAGAAGAAATGTTTCACTCGTTTATTCACGATTTTTCAGTTTTCGCAAAATTTATAAATAGAGAGAAATAAAAAAATCAAAAACAAAAAAGATCGAAAGAATTATTTTTATAATTAAATCAATTATTTTAGATTGTGCCATTTCAGCTGTCTTTCAGCCTTGAAAATAAGCGACGCTTAACGTAAGCAGGAAATTATTTTCCCTCAATAAAACTGGTCCAATAAAGCCTCCATCGATTTCGCCAAACCGAAAATCCATCAGTATGTATAAAATACAAACGAGTTCTATTCATCATGTCGATCACGTCCAACAAAACAATTAACGATATCGCGATTATTCATCGTTGCTTGCAGTCGTATTTTGCATCATATCCGACTTGTCCTTTCACATATTTCGTGTATTTAATTACACAACATGAGGAATACAAACAGCCGTTCAATTTCCTATTTATCGCTCTGTCCTACTTATCATACTTTCCGCTAAATAATCCACACTGCACAAGCCAATATTCTCGTTTTAGTCGGATTATACAATTCTTCCCAATAAATGACAAGACAGTTTTGCGCGTTGCAACTTATTTGAAAGGCTTTCCGTATCGCATATTGCTCGCTTGGACGAATCACGATATAATCAGCCGCGAGTTAATCTGCCCGAAACAGGACGGAACCATTTTATACTTAACATGAATCGATAATATATTCACTGCACGGCCTATAATAGGAGAAGTGTTATATGCGATGGGAGACACGCTCTTATCAGCGCGTCAAAATGCTCACAGCTATGGCTCCGGGAATTAAAGGGGCCAATATAATGCAACGAACTAAACCGTGCATTTATCTGGGTCATCCGACAGAAATCACCCTCATGCAGTTCAGATATAGTCTAATATCCTGGAACGATCTAGGAAATTCACTTGGCACTCAATCAGAAAATATCATTTAGCGATTCAACCGTGTACATTAAATTGCGGATAAATGCGGCGAAAGCTTCCGAGCGAGCGATTACGCGTGCACTTGCCGCGCATGCATTTATCGCGATTAATATGTCCGGCGATTAATGAGACGAAATATGCGTTATGTTGCAGGAGTGAGGGGATGGCGCCGTGATGTTACACCGAAGCGCTTCGTCGCGACGCCGACGAGCGTCGCCAAGCGTAGCAAACTCGAGCCAGCCGGCAGGAGCGCCCTCGACGATGCGAGGTCGACGAGCGAGCGTTGCCACCGAGAAGCCCCTCGTCCTGCCAAGCAGCCCTGGCGGAACGATGGAGAGGCAGCGATCGCCGAGGGGTAGCGTAGTGCCGAATATCGCTTTGGATACCGAAAGCGACTCCCCCGACGAGGTAAGCATTCTCACCCTCTCTCTTATATCTCTCCCGAACTTTCCCGCATAATTTCTTGATATATATTCGGACCGCTATTGCTTTAGTATACGTCGAGGCAGCAAATCAACTCGGCTGCCCTCGAAATAGCGCTTCATTGTGATAGATGTGTATATTCATCTCTGTCTCAGAGAAAGAGAATGAGAGAGGAATGCAAGTCTAAAAGTTCAAAGTTCGAATATTCTTTTTTTTTAGAAGAAATGCACGCGCATGAAAGTATGTTTGGATTGCTGTTTCCAAAAACCATCGCGAGTAACGATTCTGACCATTCAATTCGGCAAGCGTTTTTCGAACACTGGTAGTTGCGTAAAGCGTAGGAAATCATCCCAATCAATTGAGATTTCCAGTCAGGCAAACTTGCCTGAAATATGCAGCAGACCACATGTTTTTTCTCTTTGTCTCGTTTTTTCTGTTTTTTCCTCGCTTCGAGCTACGCAATGTTGCGCGGAATATTCAATTACTCGGGGGATACTCTAGTGTTTGACGCCGTATTTGGTGACGTGAGCACCACGTACATTCGATGAAACCAGATACGACCTTTTTGTCACGCATTCTACACATCAGTTTATCCACAAAATTTTGAAGTCCTGAAATTTGCACGGTAGATAGATCGCTATCACATGTTATTCATTAGCGAACGATTGGTATGGTACACATGCATTTTGAAAACTATCAATTGGCTTTTGCACAGCAATCGCTAAAATGATTAAAATCCATTCATTTCGATCGAGGGTTTCGATGTGTTTCGTGAACATGTAGCTTTGCCTCTGTACTACAGGGAGATGTAATAAATATGTTTCTATATTAATTAAATTAGATATATCACACGGAGAAAGAACGGGAGAGATATATAGTTACAATATTTATAAACGTATTTGCAATATTTCTGAAAAAGATGAAAGAGGTCAACAACGAAACCTTAGTAAGAAATTAAATAGTTTACAAAGCAGAAAACTTTGAAAGAGAAATTGAAATGCATCTTCCCGAGTTTTAACTCGATTAACATTTTACGTTATATTTCGAAGAGAAGAAATAGACCGCCATCGCTTTTAACGACAATTAAACAGGAGTAACGACATAAAATTTCCAAACGAATTAATTAACATCCGGATAATGAAAATTCTCTCTCCAACGAAATGTGCACTGAGAGCAGTGTTTTCGAATTTAACCCTTGCGTTCTATTGCAGGGAGTCTGTCGCAGGATCCTGCCGGATCCCGAACAGTACGGCACCGGTCGGAACTCGTTGGTGCCCGAGGCCAGTCGTAGTCCACGTAATTCTCTGATACCTGACGATTACTGCAGGAGCCCGCGAGGCTCCCTAATACCGGATTCCAACAGAAGCCCGCGCAATAGTTTGGTGCCCGACGCGGCGCGGTCACCACGCGCCAGCCTCACTCCGGAAGTCTCCCTAAGTCCGCGTCACTCCCTGGTGCCGGATTCGATACTGAGCCCGAGGAATTCCCTAGTGCCGGACGTAGCCTACAACCGAAGTCCTCGAAACAGCATGGTGGTGGCCAGCGCCTCCAGGACTTCCTTGATACCGGAGAACGGCAACGCAATCATCGCAATCGCCAACCGCAGCCCCAGACACTCATTGATACCGGATTCGTCGAGGAGTCCACGAGGCAGCATGGCGAACCTAGACTTCGATCGAAGCCCACGTGGCTCGATCTGCCCGGATGTGCACAGGACACCCAGGGGTAGCATCACGCCTTTGGAGGTTGCAGACAGAAGTCCGCGCGGTTCGATAGCCTCCGAGTGCCTGAATCAGAGTCCTCGCGGTTCCATCGTGCCCGATCCCAACAGATCGCCCAGAGGATCGATAGCACCTGAATCGAATAGGTCCCCGCGCGGTTCAATATGCCCAGAAAGCAACAGAAGTCCGAGGGGATCGATCGTACCGCACGATCAGACGAATAGATCGCCACGAGGAAGCATAGGTGTAAACGACGTCGAAAGACATTCGAGAGGCTCGCTCGGAGCGATCGATGACGAAAATAGGAGTCCCAGAGGAAGCATTGGGCCTGACGGGATAGACAGGAGTCCTAGGGGCAGCCTTGGAGGTCATCAGGATAGAAGAGCACCGAGGGGAAGTCTAAGTCTGCAGGATCCTAGAAGAGCCTCCGCGGATCAGGGTGAGAATGGAAAAATCTTTTAATATAAATTTAATTGTTCTTAAAGTATTAGTTTTTAGACTAGTAATAGAATTTTCTATCTTAACGCGCCAAAATGTTACATATTATATTTTTACTTATTGATAAGAAAGCGATTATGTCTGAAATTTTTAGCGGTGGAAAACTACTTATCTCTGCACATCGTGTATTGCATAAATTCGGTACGGAAACGACTACGTTTTCGTGGTTAGATTCTTGGACGTTTCCCAACCGCAACATTCTGCAGCCGAGTACCAAAATTCAGATATAATCCGTTCGCGAAATTATAGCGGTGAAACGCAACGAGATGTGCAGACGAAACGTTTATGCTTGCCACAAATGCGGTCAAATTGTGCCAATAATACGCCAACGTGTGTCGGATGTGTCAATTGCATATAGCGGGATTAGATAATCGTCCGTTCGCTATTGTCAATTCTCCTCAAGATCGATTCGAAAAATTGTAACAATGGTTATAAAAGAACATCACAGTAATTAAAAACTACTTTTAAACAAAGATTTTTACAAATTACATTATATTAAGACCATTTATGGTATTGATTACAAAATCATCAATGCTCTTTCATTAATCTTCATTGCAAAATAAAATGAATTAAACTATTTTTTTATATCTACGATAAAATTTTATCACAGATAACTTCATTAATAGAAAATTTGTTAATGTAATCCTCATGCCTCATATTGCCACATGTGCAGGCTAAAAATCTGTACTGCTAGATAGTATAGATATATCCTTTGGGAGTGCAATAGCAATTTGACGCTCATTATCGCATAAGTCGACGTTGAATCTCCAGAGAGGCCGATTAAATTTCGTTCGTTTCTCTCGGTGTGTCCTAGGAGGCATCGAATGCGATAGATACGGATAATATATCTCTAGCAGCGGAAATTGGTTGCCGGGCGTGATACGCTCTCGCATGTCGATTGCCACGGTATCGCGCATTCGATGCTTCTCTCACTCGCTGATACTGCAAGCACTCAGATCGCGGAGCAGCGCGCGTGACGCACGAACGAAAGGAACGATCTGGCAAGCGACACAAAATAATATTGACAACAATTCAACATCGATTCCGGCGCGAGCTTCTGTCCATTAAGAAGCAATGTTGGGAACCGCCGCCTGATTTTCCGTATGCCACGTGCGGTAAAATTTATTGCACCGCAATTTAATCAGGAGAGACAAATGCGATTTCGCGGAGTGCCTTCGATTTTGCACTGACCTTTCAATAATACCGCTGTGTCTCGCTATACGAATACGAGATATTTGAAATTCTAGCGTGACGTGAACTGCAACAATGTGAAAGCGATTTGAGTCAGCACGATTCTGCCTGATGTTGAACAATTTATAATTCAATTGAGATTTCTAACGTAATTTTGATCACAACAACGATTGATGTAAACCATGGATTTTCGGCAAGTTTATGTAGACTAATTAAACTTAGATATATCGTGCTAAGTTACCGTTAGTGGCTTGAAAACCCGCACATGCTATTGATACAGTTGCCAGTAGACCTCGCGAACCAAACTCTGGTCCAACCGTGAGCAAAGTCGTTTAAACGACCATTCGTGTATTCCCGTGGCAATAGTTTGCCATTAATATTCCCGTGGTATAAGTTCGCAAAAAAGAGCTCATATTAACAATTCCGCATGCCAAGGGGTTTCAACGGCGCGAACCTCGCTGTCACGACAAAAGCGCGAAATCAAATACGGGGGCAAACAAGGAGCATTTATCCCGGGCGATAATTAACATCACGCGCGTTGATATACTGCAAAAGGTTATGCTTTAGTCGTGCAAATTGGCCTGATTTCGTCGCGCGTGCATGGTGCTTATTATGCCGGCGACCACGCCGAATCGCTGTGGGTCACGAAATTGAAATACGCGTGTCTGATGCACACATTGCCGCTTACCTTCGCTCAGTTCGCACGATCGAGGTGCGAATGGGGTTGCGTGCTTCCGTGGACGGCGAGAGCAGCGCGTGGTGGAGTTTTCTAAAAGAATAAAAATGCAAATGTGTTAATGAATAATTCATCGTTCGTAATTCTGCAATTTTTCTGTCTCGATAATCATTGCGGCGACTTATCGTAAACAGAAATGCATTAAAGTCACCCTCTTACATTACTGTCGCGCAATTTCGTTCGCTTGCCGCGCGATTATTCGTTCGCGATTGATTCGCTGTGACAGGATTGGCTTGTTTACTCAAGCTACGCAAGCAGGAGAGACCGATAAATTTCGCGGCGAATTGCACGGGGAACGTCGCGATAATCGACATCTCTCCGGCAGATGGGAATCGTATCCCGTAAATTGAAAGCGCGAATTTATCGCGCGAGGCAGTGCGCATTACGCTTGTTGACAAAGATATCTTCTCATTGCACGTGAATGCAGCTCGCAGCGCGTGTAAAGTCTCTTTGCAACGAGCGAAATTTGTACAGGTGCGCGGAGAATGCAAATTAAATCGCGCATTAACACTGTTAATTGGAGCGTAGTCCGCCATTATACCGTGACTGTACAGTTATCTAGCGTTCGTGACTACTAACGCAACAAAACAAGTACTGCTGGAAGCTAAAAGCCAAACTAATATAATCGTACAAAAGAGTTAGATGTCACAATCCTCTCGATGCTTTTCAAGGAAGCGAGATTTACTTCAATTAATTTCAAATAACGTCAAATCCGGATAGAGGGAAAAATTTAGCCAATTTTAACTCCGATAAAAATCCCCAAATAACCCGCACAATTCAAAAACGTGTCCCAGTTGCAGAAGGATGATACTGTTGCGAGCAGACAGAAAGTAGAAATTCCTTTCCTCTCTTATCAGATATATCGCCGGGAAGTTTCAAGTACAAGATTCCATCTCGCGCGCGATATCTTTGCGCGTCTCCGTCGTTCTAAATATTTACGAGATGTATCGCGGCAGATAGCTGCAAGCGGCACCAGCAGCGGAACGAGGCAATTAGTAAAAACGTTTAGACTTTTCTCGTTTGTTCAGGGAGCACGAGAAACCGGAGTTCTTCGCCTTATCGTCAAAGGGAAGTGAGCTCAGGAAGTGTCAGATCGGGTGGAAGCGGCGGCGCACAGGTCAATCTGGGATACGGGACGAATGCCTGGGTCGACTCCAGGCGAGCCAGCAGCTCCGTTTCGCAGGTAACAACCCTTTATCGCGCACTCTTATCGCTATGTCGGCTCGTTTGCAATGTTCGAGGAATTTCTTTCTCGGTCGTGCCGTTACGGTGTATGCCCCAGTTGCATTGGGTGTCCCGCAATTCCACCGAGGCTCTGTGCCACCCCCGATGGGGAAACGGGTGACCAATAACTACTCTATGACCTTTACGGCGGGAGGCATTTATGGACGCACATACGCGGTAACTCGAGGATGCAAATTGTCATTTATCATTCGTTGCAATAATTACGGCAACGCGGAACATAGTTGCGGGAGAAGATGAGAGCACTCTTTTATGCGTCGGGAGTATACGTTAACAAGGCAACTTCCATGGAAGAGGGAAAAAAATAAGCTGCAACTGCTCGCGAACCGGTCTGACCCAGGCGCATAATTATTTTTCATTCCGGCAGAGAGGGACGTCGTTTCAGCATCGAGAGCGTGATAATAAATTATACACGTGAGAACTTCACGCACCTGATTTTTGCGCGGAGTTTTTGTAAACTGAATAAATTAGAAACAAATAATGTTTTTCCAAGTGTTCTTCAGATAACAAAATTTCATGGACTTCTGTTAAGGTTTTTTTCTTGCTTTGAGGTAATTGATACGATATCGATTGCAAAAATATTATGATTATTAAGTCTACTATAAATATGCATCCATACGTAGGTGCGCTTAATTAATATAATTTCTCTCTCTTTATACATAAACAAAGAGAGGGAAATTATTATTAAAGTTTTGCAAGCATGATAAATCGATTTAAAGATGAACTTTCTTTAAAATACGAGATACAGATCAGGGGCTCGCATCAGGATCTTAATTTAAAGCAGAAACTTCAATGCGCCGATGCTCTTGTGTGGGAATTTTGTTCCGGAAAAAGTGTTTCTCTTTGCCAAATGAATTTCCGTCGGGCCAAAAGTCGATCGAGTGCAGCGCGATAGCTATAGATGGCGGCGTTATTTCCTACTTTTTTTCCTTCTCCCGCTTAACCTCCCGCGCTTATCTTCATAAAATCTTCAAAGTAATTTCCTTCGTTATTACTCTCGGGGATGTCGGCTCGCGGCATTTTTTTTCCCCGAAGGTTATATCGTGGCGAAAGATTTATTCTCTTGTGTACATGTCTTCACTTTCAGTGGCAAAATTTGCTTAGGTTCCGTTATGAGGCCAAGAGATAACCCGGAAACCTAAAGTGAACTTGACAAAAACAGACCACCTGTCACGAAGCTGGTCTACCTCATCACTTAACCGGAAAGCATTAAACAATTCGCACGTGACGGCAACAACGAAAAATTAAAAATTGCTCATTTATCTTCTTGTCAAATCACACTTGCGATAGAAAACATAATATTTCCTTCGTATATCACGTTCATCGGGAAAGAGTGAATTCTACTACAAGAATAAGTTACACGGTCTACCATTGCATTCTCCGGGTTGGTTTCCTGCTGTGGATGCAGCATGATATGTTGCTGCAGCGCACGCGAGCTGAATCGAGCGAATAACGGCACCGACTAGCTTTGCCACGAAATCCTCCGCGCCCTTATTCCTGTACTCTACCCTCTACCCTTTACCGGAAGATCCTAATGAACCCGAAAGAGCTTATGTGTAACATAATTTTATTCTCGCGATCCGAGAAAATTGTCAAGTTAAAAATAGAGATACACAAAGTGCTCTATTTCTCGACGTTTTATTTCGTAATGGCTTTTTCTTCTTCATTGGTTTATAGGAGATGCAGTTCTCAGTTCCGTATCCTTAACTATATATATTGCTCGTCTTCTCGCGCTTGATGAAATTATTAGTAATAGCTTTATCGCGAGTCTAATGATCAAGCAAAGAACAAAAAGGATTTCGATTCAATCTAAAAAAGAATACATTTTCAGATTTGGAAACTATTAAAATACTGTTACGAGTACGTGTTGCTGGTTCACGATCACAAGATTTCAACTTCACAAAGATTCGAGGGGTGTTCGATCAAAGGTGCCGACGTACTCTGTCCGCGACAGCTTAAATTTTCGCCGCACGGATAACATCCATCCCTTATTTCTCGCGTGCGAGGTGCCTGAGACGTGTGCGCGCTACCCAAAAGATCCCTCAAAGGATCAATTTCGTAGCACATAAAGCGAAAATCGGCAGTGAGAAATAAGAGACGTGTCAGCAACCGGTTCAGTGAAGCTGTAGTACGCTCTTTTCAGCATCGTTTATTGGATCCACGTTGTGTGAAAGGTGAACGGAATACAAATTTATCTGTACGCGGTAAAAATCTGCACGGTGATTTCAAAGAAGATGCTAGTACTTCGAGGAAGAAATTAAATCGTGCCGGAGTGAAAGCGGATCTCTTTCGGAAACATTAAAAAGGTTTCTTATTGCTTGTTTCGCTGGAATTACCGTACAATAGTAGCTCCGCGTAATGAATAAACATTCATTAAATGGAATACTCGAAACCTCCTCGGAGAAATTTTTGAGAATTTGTGAGCGCATTGCGTGTAAAATCCAGTTTGTCGTTAGCTTCGTTCTAAAATTTACGAACATGTTGGTTAACATGTTTTCCTAACGAAAGACGAGAAAAACCGTTTCTGCTCCGTCACTAATTGGATTACTCTTTAATCAGTGAAATGCAAACAGAACGGTACAGCGCAAATTGCTAATGCGAAGCGATACAGTAACGAAACGAAATACAATTAAAATATTGCTGGGATAAAGTCGTGGTAAAATAAGAAAGTGCGGAAATTATTAGAACACGCCGTTTTGTGCAGCTTAGCAAAGTCATCTTTACGTTGGTAAGTCGCGTGTGCGGTATTAATCAAAGTGAATGAACTCGTCGGGACGAAACTGTATTACATCACGAGGGAAAATCTGATTTCAGCAGTCGCGTGTATGTGCTTTCAGCTCTCAGGCGACGAGTCGCGTCGACTCTGTGCTAGCGGCGTAAAGGCCCCTGAAAAGGGAGATGCGGAAGCTGCGAATCTCGGTGTGGCAACCTACGGCTCGGTCGTGTTTCAGCTGAAGGACGCTCATCTCGAGGCGACCGGCATCTGCGATTTTGTCTTTCGCGCATTGACAGTCATCAGCAAAACGATGACGTTCACCATATGTCTGACCTGTCTGTCCACTGTGCCTATCTTGATGTTCATCTTTGGTGAGTAAGAAAATAGGAAAATATAGATAAAGTGATGATCGACGAGCCACAAAGGTGGATCTTGAAACATGGCTTGAAATCGAGAATTTAATTACGGAAAAGTGTTCGAATAGTGTAATGAATATTACGTAACATGCAGCAGGGAGAAAAGTGGGTCGAAAGTGGCTCTACCGAGACTGCTCGCCGGTGTTCGATCCGTTTTATACTTCGACACGAACATTGCAGATCAATAAGTATATCTGTATTTCGGACTTGACAACGCGTTCTCGTGAGAACCACTAGAAGTTATATCTCTTCTCTTTCATCATCATAATGTCATTTAAAATTCAAGTATTAATATAGTCTAATTAATGCAAGTGTAGTGCTGCTTATTATTTCTTGTCTTCTATTTTTCATACTGTGTCTGTTCGAAAGATTCTTGTAACTCTTAGAAATTTTTGCACGGTTGTTTTTATGTACAAAAGCTTTGATATACAGAATGGCAAAGAGGTTATAATTGAAGAAAACACGTTATTCTATCATTTTTCCTATGTTTCAACAAACTTTGTGGTATCTCCTGGATTTTTCAAATGCAAATTTTTTTCTACCGCATAGCTTTTGAAGCTTTTTATCATCTCTTTATCCTTTTCTCTCTTAAGGAAATATCTTCATGCATTATGTCTCTGGAGATAATTTTATGTTCAAAGAAAATTTTTTAATACGGTATCACAGCAGTAACGCGATGTCGATTTCTCTCTCTAACTTCTGAGTCCAGATTAAAGATATAAGTCTGATCACACAAAATCTGATAGTAAAAGATGATTCCCTGAGGTAATTCACGTGGACGAGCACACGGTAATTGGCGCAGCAGATAAGGTTCTTTTATTAGTGTCCTCCTAGTAAAAGCATATCTCGAGAGATCATTGACGAAATGGACTCGCGCTTGGAATTTCTTTGGGGCAAGTAAATTGAAATTCCTCACCAATGAAAAGGTTCATTAATCAACAATTTGTAAAATTCATAATCTGTTCATTAATCATATTATTTGTAGTGCATGATGAGAATATTATTTTTATAATTTATTTGTGTTGTAAATTGTGAAATACATACAACTGTGCACACAATTTCTTTACACGCCTAATTGACATTTTTGTAACTGCAATTGTACTCCTGAGAAACTTAAATCAAATAAAATTAGATTTCAAGATAAACTGAAAGAAATTTGTGTCGCAATCTCTAAGATAAAAATTTACAGTGGGACGTAAATGGCGCGTTACTTCCATTTTCTTTTATCACAAAGTAAAGTTTCAAGTAGCAAAGTACAAATGTTTGGTAAATGTTCACAGTAGTACGAGGAGAAATATTTGCGTGCAAAGCAAATAGGAGCTTACTTCCATCGACGGATCTTCATAAGGAGATTTTCTCAAATGAGATTCTCGCGCCTATTTCCATTTTATATCGCCGTGCAATAATTCCACACGATATTTACACGCGAGTTTGGCACATCCAATTTTAATGCAGGCTCCTAAATCTTGCGCGTAACGCATTGCAATCCCGCGCACGCGGCAGAAAAATAGAATGCATTATCTTTTCAGGCAATGCGGTCTCGGTCGGAGCGGAGAGACGCGGTCGAGATTCCACGGAATATATGACATTATTCCGAAGTTAATTAATGCTGTCCGGGTTACGACACGCGAATCGCTAGCGTGTTGAGCTTATGGCATGCAAGCATACTTCATTTCTCGGGCATAGCCGGTTACTCGCACGGTAGCGGGGGCATAAACGTTCAACCTGATTTATTGCAGACCCAGTGCATTCACCTTTTCCGGCGAGGTCTACTCGTTGAGAATGTGCAATCGATAATAATGGCGTAGACGAATCACAAGAATGGCTGCGGACCGCCGATACTGAATAACGACTCCGGTCTTTCGTGAATCACATAACGAAAGCACAATCGGTAAAGTCACGGGTAGTAACCTGCGCTATGAAAATTTAATGATGCACTTAAAGCTGGTCAAGCTGACTTGTCGAGCGACTAACGCGCGGAACGCATCAAATCCGCGGCGAGTCAGAATGCTATTAAGAAAACTACCCTCATTGTGTAAGGAGGGCAAAAGAGAGGCAATCATGCGTTTAAAATATCAGCTTGATTGCCTTATGCGAAATTTCATCCAATCAAATATTGATTCGTATTGATGTGATTTCCGTGTTAATCGCGAAGGTGGCTCGTAAATCATATTACTATGGATTCAAATAAGGACCTTCGTAATTTACATAGTAATATAATTTCCTTAGTTTGCACAAATTCCAGAATTTCAAGATATTACAATAGGCAATTATGCAATTATTCGTGTATTCATGAAGATCGTGAGATTTTTTCATTTTTCTTATCACGGATGTCATGAAATTAATTTTTCGAAAGACCGGTGAAAATTACGACGTAGCAGAATTAATAGTTTGCGTGTACTAGACATACATAATTATGAAATATACCTTGCTCAAGTGTGTACTGGAGATGTTTGCATGTTATGTTATCTTAAGTTGAACGTGAAACCAGGACATGACACACAGGATGGACGTCGGGTAACGCAATTAATGCTAAATTATTCCATGCTGCTGTTGCAAAAAGCGCATGCTAACGACGCGCGTTCGTTATGTACGTATCTTAATCGATGGGCGAAAATGGCGATTAAGAAGCTACGTTTTTCTTTCTTTAAAATCTTTCGGTAAAAATATGAGCTTATAGTATTAAACAAATCACTAAACCATAGATTATTGCTCGGCGCACAAGCTGTGAAAAAGAACATTTCGAGATATAAAAGAAACCGGAAAAAACATCCCCATAAAAATCCACTAACGAGAGAAATTACGATAGGAAAACTGCAGAAACAGAAACTGTATATATCGTCAATTACCACGCGTGCTTCGACACATCGCGCGTATGTATTGTGATGCAGTGTCAAAGTTGAAATCTCTAGCGACGTGTGCAGCCGAAGACAAATCCATGTATAAAACTCTAAAAATATAAATATCTAAAATAAAATAAAGAAGATATGTGATTTATATACAAGAGAAACATTAATTTCTGACTGGTATGTCTGAAATAACATGTTTTGATTTTACTTCTACAGGTGTGCAATTCATCAAGGATTGTCCGATAGAGCCATACATTCCCGTGTACATGTTGATTGGAGGAGCTCTGGGTGCCGTGCGTATGATCTGGGCGCTTTATTCGCAAATACGATCCCGCAGGCCGGAAGTCCTGTCCGTTCCCGCTGCCAGATCACACGTCTCGCCTATGAAATTACTCTCCATAGCTTTATCGTGCTTCCTGGTCGCGTGGTTCGCTTTAGGTAAGCAAGAAAGTCGTCGGAATTGTTACGTTATGTATTTTACTCCGTGCGCTACGGTCTCCGAACTTTTCGAGCGTTAAAGCCACCGGGGCTTTATTTAACGAACGCAAAGCAGACTATGTTACGAAAACATATGCGGTTTATAATGCTGTGTCTCGTGATTCCATAATAATATGATGCAAACGCGAATGAATATTAGAAGAGGCTGATTATACAAATTATACGAATAAATGCATAATAAAATCACTAATGAGTAGAGATAGAGCTCCCATTTTGTATACTGCCGAGATCTAAAAGAGAGAATAATATGCATCTTTTCCTTGCCATGTTTTAAAAACTTTTTAACAAACGTCTTGAGTTTATTAAATCAAGGTTTTCGTGAAGTTTTTATTCATCTTTTAATTATTGATTTTAATTATCGTATAATAATTGTCCCTTTTATTTTTCAATAAGAAGTTAATCCTGTTCCACTGTTTTATATTTTTTATATAAATTTCCCGTGGATCCAATACAAATCTCCCGCAGGTCAGATCCGGATTTGAAAACGCTCGGTCTAAGTGAACAAAACAACGTACAAAGCGCGAGAAACAGTTTCGCCACAACAGTGTTATGTTGTGTCCACAAATATTGCAGTATGCATTGCGTTTAACTTCCCCTTGCACGTTGATTTTAATTGCACAGAGGGCTTTTTGTGCATAGACGGTATGCTTACAAGCGAATTCTTACGCCGGCGAAAATATCGGTCAAGTGGCGGGCTTTGTTTATATTTGCACGTTGCACGAACGGCTTTAACGACACGTTCTATCTTTAGCAAAAAAATGGATCAATGTTAAGATGTCTCGGAAGTGGGCTCCCGCAATATCGCCATTAATCAGGATATAGCTATCTTCGTTCTTCATCAATTACCAGCGCGCATATGTCGATGCAGACATTTTATTAATATCCGTACATCACGTTGGGCTAACCTATATTTTTCTATTTTATTTTCTTTTTACGTCCAGTATTTTTCAACGCATAGTAGTTCGCTAACACGAACTTGCGTGAAATGGGGTGAAAAGCGACAAACTCATGCGAAAAGCGAGCACGTGAATCCGCTTGTAAAAAGAAATTCTGCGTAAAAAAATTTGCTGTTGCAACAATTCAACTGTTCATGTCCAGGTATCGCCGTGCAATATTTGCTATTCGTGCTACGCGCCAATTCGCCCTCGGAGTGTCGTACGATGAAACGCGATAATCCGGTGGTCAGAATGCAGCACGTAATCGCAGGTTGCTTAATCGCGAGCGCTTGAAATGTATGCCACGTAACTGCGAAGTCGTTATCACCTCACCTGAGAAGTTTTTGGGTCGAACGCGAGGATAAACTCGAGGGAAAACTAACTAAACGAGAGGTTTTTCGACGTATCTCGAAAAAAGTACTCTTCAATATGAAATACCGGATAATGTGTTATACGATGTGCAATCCGATTTTTCATCGCGTGAACTCTAAATCAGACGTGGTTACATTATTTTATGTTTCCTTTCTTGTTTTATTTCAGGACATTATTGGATACTGCACATAAAGTGGCCGGAATACGAACTCTCGTTGTACGCGCCAAATAGATGGTGCCACAAGACGCTCTATATTTTTTCTTTGGTGCATCTATGCGTGATATACGCGGTTTTATTTGTGATACTCATGGTGGCGGTCGGTCTGGCTTTCTGCAGAATTCTGGAATGCCCTTTACCAGAAAGGTAAGTCCATTTCTCGAACTCTCAGTACGCTAGATTTACTGAAATTTAATCTCGGATGAAAAGATTGGAATTAATTACACTAATTGCAACTTCTGGTAATAGTTCTGGATAATTTTTTCTAAAAGAAAGACCGTTCTTTGAAAGACTTGAAAAGCTCCTAATAAATTAAACTTATGCATTTACACTGTATGAAATTTCTACCTCACGAATGATCTCATCCTTGAGACGCGCGTCCTTCGTCTGAAAGGACGCGTACGCACACCCACATCCATCTTGTTCCCAGCTCACCCATACAAACACTCCTGAGCAAACTGTACATTATTCAGGACTCCACCCTCTATAATATATCTCAAGGGTAAGATGATCCGCGAGGCGCAAGTTCTTGTTAATAATTATGCAACTTCTTTGTGTCTAAATTGCAGATATAGAGAGCGACAATTCCAATCAAGACTAGTTCTCCTAAAAATTTTCAAAATAGGATAATAGCGTAGACGTCATACGAGCTTTTCCTTGGGAAAATATGAACGCGACTCATTATGAAAGTAACGCGCGGTGTTGACCCAGTTCCTCCGCGGAATCGACGATGGAAACTATTTTACGACGGCGAGCGACGACGATGAAACAATTTTTTTTTATCTTACCTGTCACCGCGTTTCAATTTACGTATATTACAACACTCGATATATTTGGAGGGCTGAGGGTTGCGCGGATCGCATAACGTGTGTGGAGTGTATATGAACGCGCACCCGATCAAGTTTCTATAGTCAACAGGCCGAAATACCGCTCGGAGGCCGTGTTGCATGTTCAACATGATAACGACGTGATTACGACATTCTCACCGATTATGAGGGATACGTGAAAGACTTCGCAAAAAAAAACCGAATATAATGTCAGTGTATCGCGACTAAGTCATTTATATTCCGCGCGCGCGAATGACACACGCGAAAAATGCCACAAATGGCTTGACCTGTCGAAATCACGTTAATCTCCCCCGTCATTGCCGGCAAAAATGTATAATTCCCGATTATCGATACGACTTCGATAACACTTCCCACTCGATCTATGTCAGACCGTCGACATTAAAATAAGATAAAGTAAACTTCACATATATGTGTTAGGGCGGCGCGAACACCCGCGGTCGATATCACACTCACGCTCCAAAGTGCGTCCGTTCTGCTCGACTTTCAGATACAAATAACCACGGCGATCTGTTCGCCAGAATAAAATCCGCGAGAAGAAGAAGAAGAAGTTGAGGGCCGGCGGTATAAGTGGCGGCTGGCGTCTAGACAGACGCAAGGTCCTGGAGGATTTAGAGGAGGAGGAGGATGACGACGACGAGGAGCGGAGCGGTGATACCGATACGAACGGGGACAATTTCGGTAACAAGATCGTGCAGGAGGTAAAGTACTGCAGCAAAGTGCAGTTTCGCGCGCCGGATATCATCGAGCTGTGATGAATGCAAGCGATGCCGTATGGAAAGGAAAAGGAGGTGCCTCGCTGTCGGCGACGGAGGAATTCTGGGACCCGAGAGGAAACGTCGGCAGGTGCGACCCGTAATCTCGAAAAGTTTCCCGCGATAACGAGGATGCCGGCCGCGGGGACGGAATTCGCGATGGGGGCGAAGCGGACGGGAATGGCAAAGGGAGCACGGATAACGAGGTCGCGAAAAGGAAAATGCTGCCAGAGATCGACAACGACGATGACGACGATGATGACGGTGTATCATTTTCGTGAATAATCGAAGTCGACACGTGCGAGACTCTGGAACGGAGTCTTCGCAATTTTCCGCAGAGGGAAAATCTACGAGTCACTGGAACGCCGAGGATCGGAGATCGTGGGGAAATTAACCGTCAGAGGATAAAACGAAGACAATGAAATCTACGGGAGCGCGTAACTGCGACTTGATTCCAATTAATGTCATTTGTTTCAATTATTTCATGGAACATGGGAGAGAAGATAATGCAGTAATTTAACGGCAAGCTCGAAGCAGCGTATTACACGTGGGAAAAACGAAAAATCTCCAGTCAACGACCAATACTCTTCAAATATAAATCAACGTGTTGGTATTAAACTAGTTTTGTTCTCTTTTCAGTTTCGAGAAAATGTCAGTGATTCGAGAACTCGCATAACTTCATGGTGGATTTATAGCTGCACATGTATAGAAAAAGAAATCTGCCGAAGATAGCGACGAAAAGAAACAGATTGAAACTTTTATCTGCGAAAGAAGATTACGCGAAGATTGTCTGTAAGAATGATATTGGAGGAAGTGGAGGAAGCTCGTCTTTGCTAGAACGCAGGAACAAGGAATATTTGTGAAAGATTTTGTCCTTGAAGCGCCGTGGCTCGAGTGGTGTCTCAGCCGCGGCTTGACGAAGAAATCGATATGGAGACCTCCACGTGGCTTTCGTATCAAAACAAGGATCTCTAATTCGCTACTCCGTTTTTTTGCGCCAATTAAACGCAGGAATCGAATTTTAAGTGCCACGTGAATGGCCTGATCGAATTAGCATAGCCAAGCAATATATTCTCCTGCTGAAAATGCTCGGGGTATTCCGGGGTGCTTTAATGCCGAACCGCCGCCAGTAATTGCCGGATTCGTAGCCATCGATCTTCCATTTCATTCGCCCGACAACGACGAAGCCTACTGAAGCCTCTCTCTTGTTTTTACCCAACTCGCAGCGAGCACACAAGCGAAAAACAAAGACTATTTCCTCCTGTTCATGCGTATAACTTCGAAAAATAGACGAGTATTTCTAAACGATATTATTCCACGAGATTCCTCAACAGCTGGCAACCCGAGACTCGACTTTCATTACCTCCCACGCGGTTCCGCCCCCGCGGGAAACGCGTCGCGTGACAAACCCTCTGACAAATCCCGTTTTCCAGACCGCGCCAAGTTGAGGAAAATCCTGCGGAAACCCTTGCAACTGCAGTTTTACCACGGTGTAACGTCTCTCGCGAAGATGCGGTTCACCTAAGTGCGAAGAACTCGTGACTTCGTGCGGAATGCCATGTTACTCACTCCGAAGGAGCAGAAACTTCGCACGGGGAAGAGAAGACCGCCGCGAGGGAATCACGAAACCGAGTATCGGCTTATCGAGCGACGACAATGACGACGTGGACGACGACGACGACGACGACGACGACGACGACGACGACAACGTGTTCCTGCCGGCCAATTCAGCGCGCAAATCCGCTTCATCAAATCAAGTCTGGCGAAAGTAGTTACAGTGACTGCGGCAACTGCGTTCCTCTGTTCGTTCAGTGACGGAAGTGATATCGAGATTCTTTGTCTCAGTTAATCGATATTCTTTCTAGCGTGGGTGATACTCGTCCGCGTGCGAAAAATATGGAATTTAACGCCCGGCTCGCTAACGAGAATACAGCTGCAATTTGTCTCGACGTGTCAAAGTTTCCGATCATTTCTCGTTATCTCCCGGTAATATCGACGTCGGCGGAAGGTAAGTGAATCTGATCAACGATGTTTCAATACAGGGTGGAATGTATAGAGTGAAGATGTAACGTTATACCTTATCCCTTTGACTATTCTTCTGAAATCGTCTTCGAAAAACAGCAATTTCTCGAATCACTCTTCTTCCACGAAAATGTAGATAATTTCGACACTGGAGAGGCATTCTCCATTTTTATCTTTCATATAAAAATATAATACATGTAATTTTGTAACGCGAATCTTCGTACTTTTATGCGCTCCACCCTATCCTTTACGCTATCACGTTCAAGTCGATCTTTTTGTAGCCGCATTTAACATGAAATCTGTCAGAATATGCAGAACGGAGAAAGCATCGGGCATCAGTTCTAAAAAGGAACCATCTATTTGCTGCGTGCTATCGGCTATGTAATGTTCCAATTGTAATGCGATCAAATGATTAGTTAGCATACTCCGCATCGCGGACGGAACTTTTCAACCATCAAAAGCATTTTGTTACAAACAGATTCCTCGTGCATTTTTACTGAAACCATCTGCGCACACATACAAATGCATGCATTCACGCATACTACTTTTTTACAGACATTTGTACCGTCGCACGTGATGTTGTTCTCAGATTGTCACCGTTCCCGTTCTTGCTCTTCGTATTCTACGGAATAGTAATGTATAATAAATAGTACAATTCTCGCGCGATGCTGTCGCTCGTGGAGAAATACAGCGCAATCAAGATAAATATTAACGAGCCAGGTGATGAAGCGCCCGACATCCTCGCTGGAGCTTCGTTGTTGGAAAATTTCCGGATTCTGTAACCGCTATTTCCGAAAAAGAAAATCATTTATCAAGCGTTCCGAGGAAGGAACGATTCGTACGATTTAGGGCACAAGTGCGAGGCTTCAGTTGGTATCGGGCGAGGGGAGATGTATCTATCGATCGTTGATTTTATGGAAACGAATGGAACAGCATGGTGAATCGAGTCAAAGCCAAACCTCCGCCTCAAATAAGTGATAAGGCAAGCAGAAGGGTTAGCGATGCGGGTTAAATTGAGGGAAAGTGGGTCAGCGAGCGGTAAAAGTGCGATTCACCCTGCGATCTCTTTTCACAACTACTAGGTACGTGGGAAACGTCGACATTACGAAAATTGTCGTCCATTTAATAAAATGGTGCGCGTGCAAACGCTATTGAGCGATATGAGTGCTCAGAAATACACCGCAACCCTGGTCATAAAGGAAATTGACGACACAGAATTTCAAGAAAAATGTAAATTCCGAGGTTTTATTCTCGAAAACTTATTTTGTCAATCCGTAGATATTTTTTAAATAAACATTTATTATTTAGATATTTTTTAAAATAAAAGATCCGTTTTAAATAAACTTTACATTTTATGATCAGGCTGACGGTGTGTTTCGTTCCGTTTGCGTTAAAAACGTAACGCAACATCTTTTCGAAAAAAACGCTACATCCTGCGTGCAGAATTCGATCCAGGCGTCGTTTCTGGTACGACTGTAACGTGACTAGTTGTGTTTCAATGCTCCCTTGTAAAACGTATTCAAAGATACAAAGACAGAGGACAGAGAAGAGGAAAGGAACAATGCGTCAATTAAATCAGCACATCAGTAAGTTTCGCTCCAAGTAGAATGCAAGTCTCGCAAGGGCCAAGATCTTTCGTACGTACACAGTAGATACCAAACAGCGACTGTAGCATGTAAAAATTGAAATGAGGTACAGCTTTGATAACGATTTTAAAGCAAATGTGAATCTGCTGTCAAAATGTCAACATTGCTGTAAAAAAACATGCATTTTTTCGCGCATATCTCTGTATGTGTGCTATCAAGTTGAGTGTTATCCATTTTATCATTTTCATCCAAACATGCAATCTAAACATGTCAGCAAATATGCATTGTTCTTTGAACAAATATAGGAACTAGTGCATAAACGTATTCATGTTTTATCAATCAATGTGTATCCATTATTTTTCATATAAGCCTACAGTCGCTGTACTGAATTGTTCGAATAACAGCGGGACACAAACGCTTCTTAAGCCCACAGATACATTTACTGATATAACAGGCATTGTGCGTGTAAATATAGATATACTCGCGTATAGATATATATGATAGTAATAGTAATCTCTCTGATATATAAAAAATCTGACCAAGCGCAGCAAGATAGGCGAACTGCGGAAATGACAATGTTTCGTAACGGCCATTAATTTCGCTTCAGATTACATCGTCCTTGCGTTGGCACTTGCGACTGGTTCGGAAACGGGTCCATACTTTATCATTTATACTATACGAGGAAATAATGCGATGATTGTGCCGCAATTAAGGCTGTAGCTCAGCTCGTGAGCGTGCACGCGACCGTAAACTAAATCTTCACTGGAAACGCGCTCTTTCCATTGGATATTTCCATACTCGTCATTTATTCGTTTACCGTTATTTCAACGAGGGAGAATTCCATTCGATTTGCAATCGAATATCAGGAGAAACGGGAACATACTTTTTTATTATCCTTTACTTTTCACACGTGCAATTATCGCGTGTAAAATAACGTTAATAAAATCAACAACAGAATCTAGAATGATCACTGATATTAACAATTAACAACGTGTTTCCCGTCAAAAGAAGAACTCGGATTAAAGCAAGAGTTCACCGAAAGCGTGATTCGCTTGATTTGAAAAATGTGTGTGCACAAGCATTTGAACAAAATATCGCTGCTGTCGTTTCTCTTCATGAGAAATATTCGCGATTTCTGGTAATAAGATTAAAAAGTTCCCGGAATTATGTTGTAATACCACTGTGCTAGACGGGGTGGTGCAAAAGTTTCGATGTGATTGTGACAGATGGTAATTAAATTGGGGTTTTGTCCTTTCTACGTGAAAATATGATTTTTATCACATGTAGCTGGTTTCGTAAAAAACAACGACTTTATTGCACACTTGAACGTGACAGCTACGACATAAATCATGCGATGGTCAGAAACACGTGCTTATACGTGTGAAACTCGCACGTAGCTACGAAAGCTCGAAATAAGTTTGAATTTAGTGACCTAATTCCGAATGGAAACCAATAAGTTTGAAATAAATTCATCGAGTTTCATTTACAACGACTATAAAAAGGTACATTAATGCTTTTTCTTACTAATATGGTATATAGTTCTCTTTAATGATATGATGATTATCATCTACGTCACATTCTTTTCTCAAATTTAGGAAAGATATTTGCATTTCAATATTAAAGTATAATTTCTTGATAACGGAAACTTAATGACCGCGCGAGATGGATTCAAATCACGCGAACCATGCATCGAGAATTCAAAGTTTCATATACTCCATGTAAAATAATATAAATTAAACAATATGCAGAGCACATTAACGATGGCAGAATCGAAATAAAATACACTTTTTAATAATACACTTCATTACTCATTTCTATGTTCGTGATATATGTGCAATCAGCGCATGTGATCGTTCTTAGTTAACAAACGTACAAACGTCAACGAATGGAAATCCGTAAATAAAGGAAAATTACAGCGAGTCATGGAGATACCATTGACCCGTCCGCGATCTACAATACTTGATAGCTCCCTTCATCGCGATTTTGGATCGTCTGTAAGGTTTGATCATCGACCATACGGTTTGTCGTGCGATCATTATGTATTGTACGTATCATTGTATGAGCCACTGTGTCGTCGAATAACTATCTGGGTTATCTACAACGCCATTCACGCAGTGTTCGTCCGGTGTCAATGATGGTGTGTGTGTGTGTGCGTGCGTGCGTGAATACATATAGGTGTGATACTGTCAATAATGATAACGCCAGAGCGACAGGTACCTTGAATTTTTGAATTTATTTCGCGATATATTATTTATACATTGTGTATTTAAAAGGTGTAAAAATTGTTTTGCGTTTCTGTCACGATTATTAAAAAAACGTGTATATTCATTTTAGAAATAATATTTTTCGCATAGCGAAAATTTCACAGATAAAATTAACGAGGAATTGGAAATCCTTGTTTTTTTTCGGTTGGAATTATTTCTGTGTTTAATAATCGATCGATTGATCCTGTGGAGCGAGAGACGATGATTCAGCTTCAACATATCATATTTATTCCGTTGATACTACATCGCACAGCATTTTCTTACTACATCAACGCATTTTCTCGTCCTCGTCTATGAACAAATCTATTACGATGCCTAAGCCGATAATTATAAAACAGCGAGACATAGGGTATAACGATATATCGACTAGATGATAGCGTGATAAGATAGATTTTAGCGTGATAATCGTGCGAACGCAGCGTAACTTTGTACTCGAGGACGAATCGGCAGCGGGACTATGTGATAACCGTACGTACACGTGTAAATACATACATATGTATATATATTGAGTGAGCAACTTGGAACACCACCGAGATAAAATGCGAATCTCGACACGAGATCGCAAAAATCGATAGTCCTCTCCTCGATTTAGCGCCGCCTTAGGATGTAAGTGATAAGTCGTCGATTAATAATTATGTTGTTAGCTGTACTGTTGTGAGATGTCGTTGAATTTCCTAGGGGATAGAGAGTAGAGTTTATTTATTTTTATACTGGACGCCAGACGCACGATGCACACCGAGCATCCGCTGCAACTAATCGGGTGCCCGGGATGACCGTAATTAACGAGCGCAAGGAGCGTTTTTCGGTTACTTCGAGAATTTATTCGCGCGCGATTTATCAGTTTCCCCCGTTGATTTTCACAGATTAAATGCAAATCGCTTCTGACGCCGATTACCGTTAAAAAGTGCAAGGGAAGGAAGCCGTGTAGGCCGTCGTTCCACCATTTATTAACGCATCACGCCCGAGCTGCGAAACGAGTGAACGGTAAACGCGCGCGGAAACGGTGTGCGGTGAACGGTATTAGCGTTAACAATAACGCGTACGGTCGAAACGCGATACGATATCAATGGTATTTTATCCACCGCCGAGTAATTCGTCGGACTGTGCCCGGTATCGAGCGACGGTATCATTTAGATTCGATCCGCGATATCCCGTGCCGAGCGTCGACGTGACAGAGATAAATTTTTGCCGGGCACACCGCGCTATGTGTTTTAGCGATACGTATGTACGTGTTTTTAGCTGTTAGGATTATTTGCACGCGCCAAAGTCGCGAATTGTGGTCCAGGCTTTAACGTAGAGTTTACAATCAA